>NW_027475147.1:636874-955312 GCF_051020985.1 Nomia melanderi | reverse complement strand
TAGGACCACCAGGGGCCGTGAAAACCACCGTCTCATGGGGCCGGACACTCTGGGTAAGGGAAAAATCCAATATATATCTGGTGATATCTCGGGTGCTATTACAGATAGCGCAATAAATCAAAGTGCATTGTCTGTAGGAGGCCCTGGCGCATGAATCTGTGCTGCGGGAACGACCTCGGACCACCAGGGGCCGAGAAAACCACCGTCCCGAGGGGCCGGACACTTAGCGTCAGTGAAAAATCCAATATATACCTGGTGATATCTTGGGTGCTATTACAGATAGATCAATAAATCAAAGTGAATTATCTGCAGGAGGCCCTGGCGCATGAATCTGTGCAACGGGAACGACCTCGGACCACCAGGGGCCGAAAAAACCACAGTCTCATGGGGCCGGACACTCAGGGCCAGGGAAAAATCCAATATATGTCTGGTGATATCTTGGGTGCTGTTAGAGATAGCGCAATAAACCAAAGTGAATTATCTGCAGGAGGCCCTGGCGCATGAATCTGTGCAGCGGGAACGACCTCGGACCCGTAGGGGCCGAGAAAATCACCGTCTCATGGGGCCGGACAGTCAGGGTCAGGGAAAAATCCTATATATATC
The DNA here is from genome assembly GCF_051020985.1 of Nomia melanderi. Taxonomy (NCBI): domain Eukaryota; kingdom Metazoa; phylum Arthropoda; class Insecta; order Hymenoptera; family Halictidae; genus Nomia; species Nomia melanderi. Next base: position 954,709 of record NW_027475147.1, on the reverse strand, counting down.
TGGTGATTTCTTGGGTGCTATTAGCGATAGCGCAATAAATCAAAGTGCATTGTCTGTAGGAGGCCCTGGCGCATGAATCTGTGCAGCGGGAACGACCTCGGACCCGTAGGGGCCAAGAAAACAACCGTCTCATGGGGCCGGACACTCAGGGTCAGTGAAAAATACAATATATATCTGGTGATATCTCGGCTGCTATTACAGATAGCGCAATAAATCAAAGTGCATTGTCTGTAGAAGGCACTGGCGCATGTATCTGTGCAGCGGGAACGACCTCGGACCACCAGGGACGAGACAACCACCGTCTCATGGGGCCGGACACTCAGGGTCAGGGAAAAATCCAATATATATCTGGTGATATCTCGGGTGCTATTACAGATAGCGCAATAAATCAAAGTGCATTACTTGTAGGAGGCCCTGGCGCATGAATCTGTGCAGCGGGAACGACCTCGGACAACCAGGGACGAGACAACCACCATCTCATGGGGCCGGACACTCAGGGTCAGGGAAAAATCCAATATATATCTGGTGATATCTCGGGTGCTATTAGTGATAGCGCAATAAACCAAAGTGAGTTATCTGCAGGAGGCCCTGACGCATGAATCTGTGCAACGGGAACGACCTCGGACCACCAGGGGCTGAGAAAACCACAGTCTCATGGGGCCGGACACTCAGGGTCAGGGGAAAATCCAATATATATCTGGTGATATCTCGGGTGCTATTTGAGATAGCGCAATAAACCAAAGTGAATTATCTGCAGGAGGCCCTGGCGCATGAATCTGTGCAGCGGGAACGACCTCGGACCACCAGGGGCCGAGAAAACTACCGTCTCATGGGGCCGGACACTCAGGGTCAGGGAAAAATCCAATATATATCTGGTGATATCTCGGGAGCTATTAGAGATAGCGCAATAAACCAACGTGAATTATCTGCAGGAGGCCCTGGCGCATGAATGTGTGCAGCGGGAACGACCTCGGACCACCAGGGGCCGAGAAAACCGCAGTCTCATGGGGCCGGACACTCAGGGTCAGGGAAAAATCCAATACATATCTGGTGATATCTCGGGCGCTATTAGAGATAGCGCAATAAACCAAAGTGAATTATCTGCAGGAGGCCCTGGCGCATGAATCTGTGCAGCGGGAACGACCTCGGACCACCAGGGGCCGAGAAAACTACCGTCTCATGGGGCCGGACACTCAGGGTCAGGGAAAAATCCAATATATATCTGGTGATATCTCGGGAGCTATTAGAGATAGCGCAATAAGCCAAAGGGAATTATCTGCAGGAGGCCCTGGCGCATGCATCTGTGCAGCGGGAACGACCTAGGACCACCAGGGGCCGTGAAAACCACCGTCTCATGGGGCCGGACACTCTGGGTAAGGGAAAAATCCAATATATATCTGGTGATATCTCGGGTGCTATTACAGATAGCGCAATAAATCAAAGTGCATTGTCTGTAGGAGGCCCTGGCGCATGAATCTGTGCAGCGGGAACGACCTCGGACCACCAGGGGCCGAGAAAACCACCGTCCCGAGGGGCCGGACACTTAGCGTCAGTGAAAAATCCAATATATACCTGGTGATATCTTGGGTGCTATTACAGATAGATCAATAAATCAAAGTGAATTATCTGCAGGAGGCCCTGGCGCATGAATCTGTGCAACGGGAACGACCTCGGACCACCAGGGGCCGAAAAAACCACAGTCTCATGGGGCCGGACACTCAGGGCCAGGGAAAAATCCAATATATGTCTGGTGATATCTTGGGTGCTGTTAGAGATAGCGCAATAAACCAAAGTGAATTATCTGCAGGAGGCCCTGGCGCATGAATCTGTGCAGCGGGAACGACCTCGGACCCGTAGGGGCCGAGAAAATCACCGTCTCATGGGGCCGGACAGTCAGGGTCAGGGAAAAATCCTATATATATCTGGTGATTTCTTGGGTGCTATTAGCGATAGCGCAATAAATCAAAGTGCATTGTCTGTAGGAGGCCCTGGCGCATGAATCTGTGCAGCGGGAACGACCTCGGACCCGTAGGGGCCAAGAAAACAACCGTCTCATGGGGCCGGACACTCAGGGTCAGTGAAAAATCCAATATATATCTGGTGATATCTCGGCTGCTATTACAGATAGCGCAATAAATCAAAGTGCATTGTCTGTAGAAGGCACTGGCGCATGTATCTGTGCAGCGGGAACGACCTCGGACCACCAGGGACGAGACAACCACCGTCTCATGGGGCCGGACACTCAGGGTCAGGGAAAAATCCAATATATATCTGGTGATATCTCGGGTGCTATTACAGATAGCGCAATAAATCAAAGTGCATTACTTGTAGGAGGCCCTGGCGCATGAATCTGTGCAGCGGGAACGACCTCGGACAACCAGGGACGAGACAACCACCATCTCATGGGGCCGGACACTCAGGGTCAGGGAAAAATCCAATATATATCTGGTGATATCTCGGGTGCTATTACAGATAGCGCAATAAATCAAAGTGCATTACTTGTAGGAGGCCCTGGCGCATGAATCTGTGCAACGGGAACGACCTCGGACCACCAGGGGCCGAGGAGACCACCGTCTCAGGGGGCCGGACACTCAGGGTCAGGGAAAAATCCAATATATATCTGGTGATATCTTGGGTGCTGTTAGAGATAGCGCAAGAAACCGAAGTGAATTATCTGCAGGAGGCCCTGGCGCATGAATCTGTGCAGCGGGAACGACCTCGGACCCGTAGGGGCCGAGAAAATCACCGTCTCATGGGGCCGGACAGTCAGGGTCAGGGAAAAATCCTATATATATATCTGGTGATATCTTGAGTGCCATTAGAGATAGCGCAATAAATCAAAGTGCATTGTCTGTAGGAGGCCCTGGCGCATGAATCTGTGCAGCGGGAACGACCTCGGACCACCAGGGGCCGAGAAAACAACCGTCTCATGGGGCCGGACACTCAGGGTCAGTGAAAAATCCAATATATATCTGGTGATATCTCGGCTGCTATTACAGATAGCGCAATAAATCAAAGTGCATTGTCTGTAGAAGGCACTGGCGCATGAATCTGTGCAGCGGGAACGACCTCGGACCACCAGGGGCGAGACAACCACCGTCTCATGGGGCCGGACACTCAGGGTCAGGGAAAAATCCAATATATATCTGGTGATATCTCGGGTGCTATTACAGATAGCGCAATAAATCAAAGTGCATTACTTGTAGGAGGCCCTGGCGCATGAATCTGTGCAGCGGGAACGACCTCGGACCAGCAGGGGCCGAGAAAACCAGTCTCATGGGGCCGGACACTCAGGGTCAGGGGAAAATCCAATATATATCTGGTGATATCTCGGGTGCTATTAGAGATAGCGCAATAAACCAAAGTGAATTATCTGCAGGAGGCCCTGGCGCATGAATCTGTGCAACGGGGACGACCTCGGACCACCAGGAGCCGAGAAAACCACAGTCTCATGGGGCAGGACACTCAGGGTCGGGGCAAAATCCAATATATATCTGGTGATATCTCGGGTGCTATTAGTGATAGCGCAATAAACCAAAGTGAATTGTCTGCAAGAGGCCCTGGTGCATGAATCTGTGCAGCGGGAACGACCTCGGATCACCAGGGGCCGAGAAAACCACCATCTCATGGGGCCGGACACTCAGGGTTAGGGCAAAATCCAATATATATCTGGTGATATCTCGGGTGCTATTAGAGATAGCGCAATAAATCAAAGTGCATTTTTAGTAGGAGGCCCTGGCGCATGAATCTGTGCAACGGGAAAGACCTCGGACCACCAGGGGCCGAGGAGACCACCGTCTCATGGGGCCGGACACGCAGGGTCAGGGAAAAATCCTATATATATCTGGTGATATCTTGAGTGCTATTAGAGATAGCGCAATAAATCAAAGTGCATTGTCTGTAGGAGGCCCTGGCGCATGAATCTGTGCAACGGGGACGACCTCGGACCACCAGGAGCCGAGAAAACCACAGTCTCATGGGGCCGGACACTCAGGGTCAGTGAAAAATCCAATATATATCTGGTGATATCTCGGCTGCTATTACAGATAGCGCAATAAATCAAAGTGCATTGTCTGTAGAAGGCACTGGCGCATGAATCTGTGCAGCGGGAACGACCTCGGTCCACCAGGGGCCGAGAAAACCACCGTCTCATGGGGCTGGACACTCAGGTTGAGGGAAATATCCAATATATATCTGGTGATATCTCGGGTGCTATTACAGATAGCGCAATAAATCAAAGTGCATTTTTAGTAGGAGGCCCTGGCGCATGAATCTGTGCAACGGGAACGACCTCGGACCACCAGGGGCCGAGGAGACCACCGTCTCATGGGGCCGGACACTCAGGGTCAGGGAAAATCCAATATATATCTGGTGATATCTCGGGTGCTATTACAGATAGCGCAATAAATCAAAGTGCATTACTTGTAGGAGGCCCTGGCGCATGAATCTGTGCAGCGGGAACGACCTCGGACCACCAGGGACGAGACAACCACCGTCTCATGGGGCCGGACACTCAGGGTCAGGGGACAATCCAATATATATCTGGTGATATCTTGAGTGCTATTAGAGATAGCGCAATAAATCAAAGTGCATTGTCTGTAGGAGGCCCTGGCGCATGAATCTGTGCAACGGGGACGACCTCGGACCACCAGGAGCCGAGAAAACCACAGTCTCATGGGGCCGGACACTCAGGGTCAGTGAAAAATCCAATATATATCTGGTGATATCTCGGCTGCTATTACAGATAGCGCAATAAATCAAAGTGCATTGTCTGTAGAAGGCACTGGCGCATGAATCTGTGCAGCGGGAACGACCTCGGTCCACCAGGGGCCGAGAAAACCACCGTCTCATGGGGCTGGACACTCAGGTTGAGGGAAATATCCAATATATATCTGGTGATATCTCGGGTGCTATTACAGATAGCGCAATAAATCAAAGTGCATTACTTGTAGGAGGCCCTGGCGCATGAATCTGTGCAGCGGGAACGACCTCGGACCACCAGGGACGAGACAACCACCGTCTCATGGGGCCGGACACTCAGGGTCAGGGGACAATCCAATATATATCTGGTGATATCTCGGGCGCTATTAGAGATAGCGCAATAAACCAAAGTGAATTATCTGCAGGAGGCCCTGCCGCATGAATCGGTGCAACGGGAACGACCTCGGACCACCAGGGGCCGAGGAGACCACCGTCTCATGGGGCCGGACACGCAGGGTCAGGGAAAAATCCTATATATATCTGGTGATATCTTGAGTGCTATTAGCGATAGCGCAATAAATCAAAGTGCATTGTCTGTAGGAGGCCCTGGCGCATGAATCTGTGCAACGGGGACGACCTCGGACCACCAGGAGCCGAGAAAACCAGAGTCTCATGGGGCCGGACACTCAGGGTTAGGGCAAAATCCAATATATATCTGGTGATATCTCGGGTGCTATTAGAGATAGCGCAATAAATCAAATTGCATTTTTAGTAGGAGGCCCTGGCGCATGAATCTGTGCAACGGGAAAGACCTCGGACCACCAGGGGCCGAGGAGACCACCGTCTCATGGGGCCGGACACGCAGGGTCAGGGAAAAATCCTATATATATCTGGTGATATCTTGAGTGCTATTAGAGATAGCGCAATAAATCAAAGTGCATTGTCTGTAGGAGGCCCTGGCGCATGAATCTGTGCAACGGGGACGACCTCGGACCACCAGGAGCCGAGAGAACCACAGTCTCATGGGGCCGGACACTCAGGGTCAGTGAAAAATCCAATATATATCTGGTGATATCTCGGCTGCTATTACAGATAGCGCAATAAATCAAAGTGCATTGTCTGTAGAAGGCACTGGCGCATGAATCTGTGCAGCGGGAACGACCTCGGTCCACCAGGGGCCGAGAAAACCACCGTCTCATGGGGCTGGACACTCAGGTTGAGGGAAATATCCAATATATATCTGGTGATATCTCGGGTGCTATTACAGATAGCGCAATAAATCAAAGTGCATTTTTAGTAGGAGGCCCTGGCGCATGAATCTGTGCAACGGGAACGACCTCGGACCACCAGGGGCCGAGGAGACCACCGTCTCATGGGGCCGGACACTCAGGGTCAGGGAAAATCCAATATATATCTGGTGATATCTCGGGTGCTATTACAGATAGCGCAATAAATCAAAGTGCATTACTTGTAGGAGGCCCTGGCGCATGAATCTGTGCAGCGGGAACGACCTCGGACCACCAGGGACGAGACAACCACCGTCTCATGGGGCCGGACACTCAGGGTCAGGGGACAATCCAATATATATCTGGTGATATCTTGAGTGCTATTAGAGATAGCGCAATAAATCAAAGTGCATTGTCTGTAGGAGGCCCTGGCGCATGAATCTGTGCAACGGGGACGACCTCGGACCACCAGGAGCCGAGAAAACCACAGTCTCATGGGGCCGGACACTCAGGGTCAGTGAAAAATCCAATATATATCTGGTGATATCTCGGCTGCTATTACAGATAGCGCAATAAATCAAAGTGCATTGTCTGTAGAAGGCACTGGCGCATGAATCTGTGCAGCGGGAACGACCTCGGTCCACCAGGGGCCGAGAAAACCACCGTCTCATGGGGCTGGACACTCAGGTTGAGGGAAATATCCAATATATATCTGGTGATATCTCGGGTGCTATTACAGATAGCGCAATAAATCAAAGTGCATTACTTGTAGGAGGCCCTGGCGCATGAATCTGTGCAGCGGGAACGACCTCGGACCACCAGGGACGAGACAACCACCGTCTCATGGGGCCGGACACTCAGGGTCAGGGGACAATCCAATATATATCTGGTGATATCTCGGGCGCTATTAGAGATAGCGCAATAAACCAAAGTGAATTATCTGCAGGAGGCCCTGCCGCATGAATCGGTGCAACGGGAACGACCTCGGTCCACCAGCGGCCGAGAAAACCACAGTCTCATGGGGCCGGACACTCAGGGTCAGTGAAAAATCCAATATATATCTGGTGATATCTCGGGTGCTATTAGTGATAGCGCAATAAACCAAAGTGAATTGTCTGCAAGAGGCCCTGGTGCATGAATCTGTGCAGCGGGAACGACCTCGGATCACCAGGGGCCGAGAAAACCACCATCTCATGGGGCCGGACACTCACGGTCAGTGAAAAATCCAATATATATCTGGTGATATCTCGGCTGCTATTACAGATAGCGCAATAAATCAAAGTGAATTGTCTGTAGAAGGCACTGGCGCATGAATCTGTGCAGCGGGAACGACCTCGGACCACCAGGGGCGAGACAACCACCGTCTCATGGGGCCGGACACTCAGGGTCAGGGGAAAATCCAATATATATCTGGTGATATCTCGGGTGCTATTAGAGATAGCGCAATAAACCAAAGTGAATTATCTGCAGGAGGCCCTGGCGCATGAATCTGTGCAACGGGAACGACCTCGGACCACCAGGGGCCGAGAAAACCACAGTCTCATGGGGCCGGACACTCAGGGTCTGGGGAAAATCCAATATATATCTGGTGATATCTCGGGTGCTATTACAGATAGCGCAATAAATCAAAGTGCATTGTCTGTAGGAGGCCCTGGCGCATGTATCTGTGCAGCGGGAACGACCTCGGACCACCAGGGGCCGAGAAAACCACAGTCTCATGGGGCCGGACACTCAGGGTCAGGGGAAAATCCAATATATATATGGTGATATCTCGGGTGCTATGACAGATAGCGCAATAAATCAAAGTGCATTGTCTGTAGGAGGCCCTGGCGCATGTATCTGTGCAGCGGGAACGACCTCGGAGCACCAGGGGCCGAGAAAACCGCAGTCTCATGGGGCCGGACACTCATGGTCAGGGCAAAATCCAATATATATCTGGTGATATCTCGGGAGCTATTAGAGATAGCGCAATAAACCAAAGTGAATTATCTGCAGGAGGCCCTGGCGCATGCATCTGTGCAGCGGGAACGACCTCGGACGGCCAGGGGCCGAGAAAACCACCGTCTCATGGGGCCGGTCACTCTGGGTCATTGAAAAATCCAATATATATGTGGTGATATCTCGGGTGCTATTACAGATAGCGCAATAAATCAAAGTGCATTGTCTGTAGGAGGCTCTGGCGCATGAATCTGTGCAGCGGGAACGACCTCGGACCACCAGGGGCCGAGAAAACCGCAGTCTCATGGGGCCGGACACTCATGGTCAGGGCAAAATCCAATATATATCTGGTGATATCTCGGGAGCTATTAGAGATAGCGCAATAAACCAAAGTGAATTATCTGCAGGAGGCCCTGGCGCATGAATCTGTGCAGCGGGAACGACCTCGGTCCACCAGGGGCCGAGAAAACCACCGTCTCATGGGGCTGGACACTCAGGGTGAGGGAAATATCCAATATATATCTGGTGATATCTCGGGTGCTATTACAGATAGCGCAATAAATCAAAGTGCATTGTCTGTAGGAGGCCCGGGCGCATGAATCTGTGCAGCGGGAACGACCTCGGACCACCAGGGGCCGAGAAAACTACAGTCATATGCGGCCGCACACTCAGGGTCTGGGGAAAATCCAATATATATCTGGTTATATCTCGGTTCCTATTACAGATAGCGAAATAAACCAAAGCGAATTATCTGCAGGAGGCCCTGGCGCATGAATCTGTGCAGCGGGAACGACCTCGGTCCACCAGGGGCCGAGAAAACCACCATCCCGTGGGGCCGGACACTTAGGGTCAGTGAAAAATCCAATATATATCTGGTGATATCTCGGGTGCTATTACAGATAGCGCAATAAATCAAAGTGAATTATCTGCAGGAGGCCCTGGCGCATGAATCTGTGCAAGGGGAACGACCTCGGACCACCAGGGGCCGAAAAAACCACAGTCTCATGGGGCCGGACACTCAGGGTCAGGGAAAAATCCAATATATATCTGGTGATATCTCGGCGGCTATTACAGATAGCGCAATAAATCAAAGTGCATTGTCTGTAGAAGGCACTGGCGCATGAATCTGTGCAGCGGGAACGACCTCGTACCACCAGGGGCGAGACAACCACCGTCTCATGGGGCCGGACACTCAGGGTCAGGGAAAAATCCAATATATATCTGGTGATATCTCGGGTGCTATTACAGATAGCGCAATAAATCAAAGTGCATTGTCTGTAGGAGGCCCTGGCGCATGAATCTGTGCAGCGGGAACGACCTCGGACCACCAGGGGCCGAGAAAACTACAGTCTCATGCGGCCGGACACTCAGGGTCAGGGGAAAATCCAATATATATCTGGTGATATCTCGGATGCTATTAGAGATAGCGCAATAAACGAAAGTGAATTATCTGCAGGAGGACCTGGCGCATGAATCAGTGCAGCGGGAACGACCTCGGACCACCAGGGGCCGAGAAAAACAACGTCTCATGGGGCTGGACACTCAGGGTGAGGGAAATATCCAATATATATCTGGTGATATCTCGGGTGCTATTAGAGATAGCGCAATAAACCAAGTGAGTTATCTGCAGGAGGCCCTGGCGCCTCAATCTGTGCAGCGGGAGCGACCTCGGACCACCAGGGTCCGAAAAAACCACAGTCTCATGGGGCCGGACACTCAGGGTCAGGGGAAAATCCAATATATATCTGGTGATATCTCGGGTGCTATTAGATACAGCGCAATAAACCAAAGTGAATTATCTGCAGGAGGCCCTGGCGCATGAATCTGGGAAGCGGGAACGACCTCGGACCACCAGGGGCCGAGAAAAACAACGTCTCATGGCGCTGGACACTCATGGTGAGGGAAATATCCAATATATATCTGGTGATATCTCGGGTGCTATTAGTGATAGCGCAATAAACCAAAGTGATTTGTCTGCAAGAGGCCCTGGTGCATCAATCTGTGCAGCGGGAACGACCTCGGATCACCAGGGGCCGAGAAAACCACCATCTCATGGGGCCGGACACTCAGGGTCAGGGGAAAATCCAATATATATCTGGTGATATCTCGGGTGCTATTAGTGATAGCGCAATAAACCAAAGTGAATTATCTGCAGGAGGCCCTGACGCATGAATCTGTGCAACGGGAACGACCTCGGACCACCAGGGGCTGAGAAAACCACAGTCTCATGGGGCCGGACACTCAGGGTCAGGGGAAAATCCAATATATATCTGGTGATATCTCGGGTGCTATTACAGATAGCGCAATAAATCAATCGCATTGTCTGTAGGAGGCCCTGGCGCATGAATCTGTGCAGCGGGAACGACCTCGGACCACCAGGGGCCGAGAAAACCACCGTCTCATGGGACCGGACACTCAGAGTCAGGGGAAAATCCAATATATATCTGGTGATATCTCGGGTGCTATTAGAGATAGCGCAATAAACGAAAGTGAATTATCTGCAGGAGGCCCTGGCGCATGAATCTGTGCAGCGGGAACGACCTCGGACCACCAGGAGCCGAGAAAACCACCGTCTCATGGGGCCGGACACTCAGGGTCAGGGGAAAATCCAATAAATATCTGGTGATATCTCGGGTGCTATTAGAGATAGCGCAATAAATCAAAGTGCATTGTCTGTAGGAGGCCCTGGCGCATGAACCTGTGCAGTGGGAACGATCTCGGACCACCAGGGGCCGAGAAAACTACAGTCTCATGGGGACGGACACTCAGGGTCTGGGGAAAATCCAATATATATCTGGTGATATCTTGGTTCCTATTACAGATAGCGAAATAAACCAAAGCGAATTATCTGCAGGAGGCCCTGGCGCATGAATCTGTGCAGCGGGAACGACCTCGGTCCACCAGGGGCCGAGAAAACCACCGTCTCATGGGGCTGGACACTCAGGGTGAGGGAAATATCCTATATTTATCTGGTGATATCTCGGGTGCTATTACAGATAGCGCGATAAATCAAAGTGAATTATCTGCAGGAGGCCCTGGCGCATGAATCTGTGCAGCGGGAACGACCTCGGTCCACCAGGGCCGAGAAAACCACCGTCTCATGGGGCTGGACACTCAGGGTGAGGGAAATATCCAATATATATCTGGTGATATCTCGGGTGCTATTACAGATAGCGCAATAAATCAAAGTGCATTGTCTGTAGGAGGCCCTGGCGCATGAATCTGTGCAACGGGAACGACCTCGGACCACCAGGGGCCGAAAAAACCACAGTCTCATGGGGCCGGACACTGAGGGTCAGGGATAAATCCAATATATATCTGGTGATATCTTGGGTGCTGTTAGAGATAGCGCAATAAACCAAAGTGAATTATCTGCAGGAGGCCCTGGCGCATGAATCTGTGCAGCGGGAACGACCTCGGTCCACCAGGGGCCGAGAAAACCACCGTCTCATGGGGCTGGACACTCAGGGTGAGGGAAATATCCAATATATATCTGGTGATATCTCGGGTGCTATTACAGATAGCGCAATAAATCAAAGTGCATTGTCAGTAGGAGGCCGTGGCGCATGAATCTGGGCAGCGGGAACGACCTCGGACCACCAGGGGCCGAGAAGACCACCGTCTCATGGGGCCGGCCACTCAGGGTCAGGGGAAAATCCAATCTATATCTGGTGATATCTCGGGTGCTATTAGAGATAGCGCAATAAGCCAAAGGGAATTATCTGCAGGAGGCCCTGGCGCATGCATCTGTGCAGCGGGAACGACCTAGGACCACCAGGGGCCGAGAAAACCACCGTCTCATGGGGCCGGGCACTCAGGGTAAGGGAAAAATCCAATATATATGTGGTGATATCTCGGGTGCTATTATAGATAGCGCAATAAACCAAAGTGAGTTATCTGTAGGAGGCCCTGGCGCATGAATCTGTGCAGCGGGAACGACCTCGGATCACCAGGGGCCGAGAAAACCACCGTCCCGATGGGCCGGACACTTAGGGTCAGTGAAAAATCCAATATATATCTGGTGATATCTCGGGTGCTATTACAGATAGCGCAATAAATCAAAGTGAATTATCTGCAGGAGGACCTGGCGCATGAGTCTGTGCAACGGGAACAACCTCGGACCACCAGGGGCCGAAAAAACCACAGTCTCATGGGGCCGGACACTCAGGGTCAGGGAAAAATCCCATATATATCTGGTGATATCTTGGGTGCTGTTAGAGATAGCGCAATAAACCAAAGTGAATTATCTGCAGGAGGCCCTGGCGCATGAATCTGTGCAGCGAGAACAACCTCGGACCCGTAGGGGCCGAGAAAGTCACCGTCTCATGGGGCCGGACAGTCAGGGTCAGGGAAAAACCCTATATATATCTGGTGATATCTTGGGTGCTATTAGAGATAGCGCAATAAATCAAAGTGCATTGTCTGTAGGAGGCCCTGGCGCATGAATCTGGGCAGCGGGAACGACCTCGGACCACCAGGGGCCGAGAAAACCACCGTCTCATGGGGCTGGCCGCTCAGGGTCTGGGGAAAATCCAATATATATCTGGTGATATCTCGCGTGCTATTAGAGATAGAGCAATAAATCAAAGTGCATTGTCTGTAGGAGGCACTGGCGCATGAATCTGGGCAGCGGGAACGACCTCGGACCACCAGTGGCCGAGAAGACCACCGTCTCATGGGGCCGGCCACTCAGGGTCAGGGGAAAATCCAATATATATCTGGTGATATCTCGGCTGCTATTAGAGATAGCGCAATAAATCAAAGTGCATTGTCTGCAGGAGGCCCTGGCGCATGAACCTGTGCAGCGGGATCGACCTCGGACAAACAGGGGCCGAGAAAATCACCGTCTCATGGGGCCGGACTGTTAGGGTCAGGGAAAAATCCAATATATATCTGGTGATATCTCGGGTGCTAGTAGAGATGGCGCAATAAACCAAAGTGAGTTATCTGTAGGAGGCCCTGGCGCATGAATCTGTGCAGCGGGAACGACCTCGGATCACCAGGGGCCGAGAAAACCACCGTCCCGATGGGCCGGACACTTAGGGTCAGTGAAAAATCCAATATATATCTGGTGATATCTCGGGTGCTATTACAGATAGCGCAATAAATCAAAGTGAATTATCTGCAGGAGGCCCTGGCGCATGAGTCTGTGCAACGGGAACAACCTCGGACCACCAGGGGCCGAAAAAACCACAGTCTCATGGGGCCGGACACTCAGGGTCAGGGAAAAATCCCATATATATCTGGTGATATCTTGGGTGCTGTTAGAGATAGCGCAATAAACCAAAGTGAATTATCTGCAGGAGGCCCTGGCGCATGAATCTGTGCAGCGAGAACAACCTCGGACCCGTAGGGGCCGAGAAAATCACCGTCTCATGGGGCCGGACAGTCAGGGTCAGGGAAAAACCCTATATATATCTGGTGATATCTTGGGTGCTATTAGAGATAGCGCAATAAATCAAAGTGCATTGTCTGTAGGAGGCCCTGGCGCATGAATCTGTGCAGCGGGAACGACCTCGGACCACCAGGGGCCGAGAAAACCACAGTCTCATGGGGCCGGACACTCAGGGTCAGGGGAAAATCCAATATATATCTGGTGATATCTCGGGTGCTATTAGAGATAGCGCAATAAGCCAAAGGGAATTATCTGCAGGAGGCCCTGGCGCATGCATCTGTGCAGCGGGAACGACCTAGGACCACCAGGGGCCGAGAAAACCACCGTCTCATGGGGCCGGACACTCAGGGTAAGGGAAAAATCCAATATATATCTGGTAATATCTCGGGTGCTATTAGAGATAGCGCAATAAACGAAAGTGAGTTATCTGTAGGAGGCCCTGGCGCATGAATCTGTGCAGCGGGAACTACCTCGGACCACCGGGAGCCGAGAAAACCACCGTCTCATGGGGCCGGACACTCAGGGTGAGGGAAATATCCAATATATATCTGGTGATATCTCGGGTGCTATTACAGATAGCGCAATAAATCAAAGTGCATTGTCTGTAGGAGGCCCTGGCGCACGAATCTGTGCAGCGGGAACGACCTCGGACCACCAGGGGCCGAGAAAACCATCGTCTCATGGGGCTGGACACTCAGGGTGAGGGAAATATCCAATATATATCTGGTGATATTTCGGGTGCTATTACAGATAGCGCAATAAATCAAAGTGCATTGTCAGTAGGAGGCCGTGGCGCATGAATCTGGGCAGCGGGAACGACCTCGGACCACCAGGGGCCGAGAAGACCACCGTCTCATGGGGCCGGCCACTCAGGGTCAGGGGAAAATCCAATATATATCTGGTGATATCTCGGGTGCTATTAGAGATAGCGCAATAAGCCAAAGGGAATTATCTGCAGGAGGCCCTGGCGCATGCATCTGTGCAGCGGGAACGACCTAGGACCACCAGGGGCCGAGAAAACCACCGTCTCATGGGGCCGGACACTCAGGGTAAGGGAAAAATCCAATATATATCTGGTGATATCTCGGGTGCTATTAGAGATAGCGCAATAAACGAAAGTGAGTTATCTGTAGGAGGCCCTGGCGCATGAATCTGTGCAGCGGGAACTACCTCGGACCACCGGGAGCCGAGAAAACCACCGTCTCATGGGGCCGGACACTCAGGGTGAGGGAAATATCCAATATATATCTGGTGATATCTCGGGTGCTATTACAGATAGCGCAATGAATCAAAGTGCATTGTCTGTAGGAGGCTCTGGCGCATGAATGTGTGCAGCGGGAACGACCTCGGACCACCAGGGGCCGAGAAAACCACCGTCTCATGGGGCCGGACACTCTGGGTCAGGGAAAAATCCAATATATATGTGGTGATATCTCGGGTGCTATTACAGATAGCGCAATAAATCAAAGTGCATTGTCTGTAGGAGGCCCTGGCGCATGAATCTGTGCAGCGGGATCGACCTCGGACCACCAGGGGCCGAGAAAACCACCGTCTCATGGGGCCGGACACTCAGGGTCAGTGGAAAATCCAATATATATCTGGTGATATCTCGGGTGCTATTAGAGATAGCGCAATAAACGAAAGTGAATTATCTGCAGGAGGCCCTGGCGCATGAATCTGTGCAGCGGGAACGACCTCGGACCACCAGGGGCCGAGAAAACCACCGTCTCATGGGGCCGGACACTCAGGGTCAGGGAAAAATCCAATATATATCTGGTGATATCTCGGGTGCTATTAGAGATAGCGCAATAAACCAAGTGAGTTATCTGCAGGAGGTCCTGGCGCCTGAATCTGGGAAGCGGGAAGGTCCTCGGACCACCAGGTGCCGAGAAAACCACCGTCTCATGGGGCCGGACACCCAGAGTCAGTGGAAAATCCAATATATATTTGGTGATATCCCGGTCGCTATTAGAGATAGCGCAATAAACGAAAGTGAATTATCTCTAGGAGTCCCTGGCGCATGAATCTGTGCAGCGGGAACGACCTCGGACCACCAGGGGCCGAGAAAACCACCGTTTCATGGGGCCGGACACCCAGAGTCAGGGGAAAATCCAATATATATCTGGTGATATCTCGGGTGCTATTAGAGATAGCGCAATAAACCAAAGTGAATTATCTGCAGGAGGCCCTGGCGCATGAATGTGTGCAGCGGGAACGACCTCGGACCACCAGGGGCCGAGAAAATCACCGTCTAACGGGGCCGGATACTCAGGCTGAGGGGAAAATCCAATATATATCTGGTGATATCTCGGGTGCTATTACAGATAGCGCAATAAATCAAAGTGCATTGTCAGTAGGAGGCCGTGGCGCATGAATCTGGGCAGCGGGAACGACCTCGGACCACCAGGGGCCGAGAAAACCACCGTCTCATGGGGCTGGCCGCTCAGGGTCTGGGGAAAATCCAATATATATCTGGTGATATCTCGCGTGCTATTAGAGATAGAGCAATAAATCAAAGTGCATTGTCTGTAGGAGGCACTGGCGCATGAATCTGGGCAGCGGGAACGACCTCGGACCACCAGTGGCCGAGAAGACCACCGTCTCATGGGGCCGGCCACTCAGGGTCAGGGGAAAATCCAATATATATCTGGTGATATCTCGGCTGCTATTAGAGATAGCGCAATAAATCAAAGTGCATTGTCTGCAGGAGGCCCTGGCGCATGAATCTGTGCAGCGGGATCGACCTCGGACAAACAGGGGCCGAGAAAATCACCGTCTCATGGGGCCGGACTGTTAGGGTCAGGGAAAAATCCAATATATATCTGGTGATATCTCGGGTGCTAGTAGAGATGGCGCAATAAACCAAAGTGAATTATCTGCAGGAGGCCCTGGCGCATGAATCTGTGCAGCGGGAACGACCTCGGACCACCAGGGGCCGAGAAAACCACCGTCTCATGGGGCCGGACACTCAGGGTCAGGGAAGAATCCAATATATATCTGGTGATATCTCGGGTGCTATTACAGATAGCGCAATAAATCAAAGTGCATTGTCTGCAGGAGGCCCTAGCGCATGAATCTGTGCAGCGAGATCGATCTCTGACCATCCGGGGCCGAGAAAACCACCGACGCATGGGGCCGGGCACTCAGGGTCAGGGAAAAATCCAATATATATCTGGTGATATCTCGGGTTCTATTACAGATAGCGCATTAAATCAAAGTGCATTGTCTGTAGGAGGCCCTTGCGAATGAATCTGTGCCGCAGGAACGACCTCGGACCACCAGTGGCCGAGAAAATTACAGATATTCGGAATCCGTCACCCAAGGTCATGTAAAAATCCAGCAAATATCTGGTGATATCTCGGGTGCTATTACAGATAGCGCAATAAACCAAAGTGCATTGTCTGTAGGAGGCCCTGGCGCATGAATCTGGGCAGCGGGAACGACGTCGGACCACCAGGGGACGAGAAAATCACCGTCTCATGGAGCCGGACACTCAGGGTCAGGGAAAAATCCAATATATATCTGGTGATATCTCGGGTGCTATTACAGATAGCGCTATAAACCAAAGTGCATTGTCTGTAGGAGGCCCAGGCGAATGAATCTGTGCAGCGGGAACGACCTCGGACCACCAGGGGCCGAGAAAATTACAGATATTCGGAATCCGTCACCCAAGGTCATGTAAAAATCCAGCATATATCTGGTGATATCTGGGGTGCTATTACAGATAGCGCAATAACCTAAAGTGCATTGTCTGTAGGAGGCCCTGGCGCATGAATCTGGGCAGCGGGAACGGCCTCGGACCACCAGGGACCGAGAAAATCACCGTCTCATGGAGCCGCACACTCAGGGTCAGGGAAAAATCCAATATATATCTGGTGATATCTCGGGTGCTATTACAGATAGCGCAATAAATCAAAGTGCATTGTCTGCAGGAGGCCCTTGCGAATGAATCTGTGCAGCGGGAACGACCTCGGATCACCAGGGTCCGAGAAAACCACCGTCTCATGGGGCCGGACACCCAGGGTCGGTGAAAAATCCAATATATATCTGGTGATATCTCGGGTGCTATTAGAGATAGCGCAATAAACCAAAGTGCATTGTCTGTAGGAGGCCCTGGCGCATGAATCTGGGCAGCGGGAACGACCTAGGACCACCAGGGGCCGAGAAAACCACCGACTCACGGGGCCGGACACTCAGGGTCAGGGGAAAATCCAATATATATCTGGTGATATCTCGGGTGCTAGTAGAGATGGCGCAATAAACCAAAGTGAATTATCTGCAGGAGGCCCTGGCGCATGAATCTGTGCAGCGGGAACGACCTCGAACCACCAGGGGCCGAGAAAACCACCGTCTCATGGGGCCGGACACTCAGGGCCAGGGAAAAATCCAGTATATATCTGGTGATATCTCGGGTGCTATTACAGATAGCGCAATAAATGAAAGTGCATTGTCTGTATTAGGCCCCGGCGCATGAATCTGTGCAGCGGGAACGACCTCGGACCACCAGGGGCCGAGAAAACCACCGTCTCATGGGGCCGGACACTCAGGGTCAGGGAAGAATCCAATATATACCTGGTGATATCTCGGGTGCTATTAGAGATAGCGCAATAAACCAAAGTGAATTATCTGCAGGAGGCCCTGGCGCATGAATCTGTGCAGCGGGAACGACCTCGGACCACCAGGGGCCGAGAAAACCACCGTCTCATAGGGCCGGACACTCAGGGTCAGGGAAAAATCCAATATATATCTGGTGATATCTCGGGTGCTATTACAGATAGCGCAATAAATCAAAGTGCATTGTCTGCAGGAGGTCCTAGCGCATGAATCTGTGCAGCGAGATCGATCTCTGACCATCCGGGGCCGAGAAAACCACCGACGCATGGGGCCGGGCACTCAGGGTCAGGGAAAAATCCAATATATATCTGGTGATATCTCGGGTTCTATTACAGATAGCGCATTAAATCAAAGTGCATTGTCTGTAGGAGGCCCTTGCGAATGAATCTGTGCCGCAGGAACGACCTCGGACCACCAGTGGCCGAGAAAATTACAGATATTCGGAATCCGTCACCCAAGGTCATGTAAAAATCCAGCAAATATCTGGTGATATCTCGGGTGCTATTACAGATAGCGCAATAAACCAAAGTGCGTTGTCTGTAGGAGGCCCTGGTGCATGAATCTGGGCAGCGGGAACGACGTCGGACCACCAGGGGACGAGAAAATCACCGTCTCATGGAGCCGGACACTCAGGGTCAGGGAAAAATCCAATATATATCTGGTGATATCTCGGGTGCTATTACAGATAGCGCTATAAACCAAAGTGCATTGTCTGTAGGAGGCCCAGGCGAATGAATCTGTGCAGCGGGAACGACCTCGGACCACCAGGGGCCGAGAAAATTACAGATATTCGGAATCCGTCACCCAAGGTCGTGTAAAAATCCAGCATATATCTGGTGATATCTGGGGTGCTATTACAGATAGCGCAATAACCTAAAGTGCATTGTCTGTAGGAGGCCCTGGCGCATGAATCTGGGCAGCGGGAACGACCTCGGACCACCAGGGACCGAGAAAATCACCGTCTCATGGAGCCGCACACTCAGGGTCAGGGAAAAATCCAATATATATCTGGTGATATCTCGGGTGCTATTACAGATAGCGCAATAAATCAAAGTGCATTGTCTGTAGGAGGCCCAGGTGAATGAATCTGTGCAGCGGGAACGACCTCGGACCACCAGGGGCCGAGAAAACCACCGTCTCATGGATCCGGACACTCAGGGTCAGGGAAAAATCCAATATATATCTGGTGATATCTCGGGTGCTATTTGAGATAGCGCAATAAATCAAAGTGCATTGTCTGTAGGAGGCCCAGGCGCATGAATCTGGCCACCAGGAACGACGTCGGACCACGAGGGGCCGAGATAACCACAGTCTTATGGGGCCGGACACTCAGGGTCAGGGGAAAATCCAATATATATCTGGTGATATCTCGGGTGCTATTAGAGATAGCGCAATAAACCAAAGTGAATTATCTGCAGGAGGCCCTGGCGAATGAATCTGTGCAGCGGGAACGACCTCGGGCCACCGGGGGCCGAGAAGACCACCGTCTCATGGGGCCGGACACTCAGGGTCAGGGAAAAATCCAATATATATCTGGTGATATCTCGGGTGCTATTAGAGATGGCGCAATAAACCAAAGTTAGTTATCTGCAGGAGGCCCTGGCGCATGAATCTGTGCAGCGGGAACGACCTCGGACCACCAGAGGCCGAGGAAACCACCGTCTCATGGGGCCGGACTCTCAGGGTCAGGGAAAAATCCAATATATATCTGGTGATATCTCGGGTGCTATTTGAGATAGCGCAATAAATCAAAGTGCATTGTCTGTAGGAGGCCCAGGCGAATGAATCTGTGCAGCGGGAACGACCTCGGACCACCAGGGGCCGAGAAAATTACAGATATTCGGAATCCGTCACCCAAGGTCATGTAAAAATCCAGCATATATCTGGTGATATCTGGGGTGCTATTACAGATAGCGCAATAACCTAAAGTGCATTGTCTGTAGGATGCCCAGGCGCATGAATCTGGCCAGCAGGAACGACGTCGGACCACCAGGGGCCGAGATAACCACAGTCTTATGGGGCCGGACACTCAGGGTCAGGGGAAAATCCAATATATATCTGGTGATATCTCGGGTGCTATTAGAGATAGCGCAATAAACCAAAGTGAATTATCTGCAGGAGGCCCTGGCGAATGAATCTGTGCAGCGGAAACGACCTCGGGCCACCGGGGGCCGAGAAGACCACCGTCTCATGGGGCCGGACACTCAGGGTCAGGGAAAAATCCAATATATATCTGGTGATATCTCGGGTGCTATTAGAGATGGCGCAATAATCCAAAGTTAGTTATCTGCAGGAGGCCCTGCCGCATGCATCTGTGCACCGGGAACGACCTCGGACCACCAGGGGCCGAGAAAACCACCGTCTCATGGGGCCGGACACTCAGGGTCAGGGAAAAATCAAATATATATCTGGTGAAATCACGGGTGCTATTAGAGATAGTGCAATAAACCAAAGTGAATTATTTGCAGGAGGCCCTGGTGCATGCATCTGTGCAGCGGGAACGACCTCGGACCACCAGGGGACGAGAAAACCACCATCTCATGGGGCCGGACACTCAGGGTCAGGGAAAAATCAAATATATATCTGGTGATATCTCGGGTGCTATTACAGATAGCGCAATAAATCAAAGTGCATTGTCTGCAGGAGGCCCTTGCGAATGAATCTGTGCAGCGGGAACGACCTCGGATCACCAGGGTCCGAGAAAACCACCGTCTCATGGGGCCGGACACCCAGGGTCGGGGAAAAATCCAATATATATCTGGTGATATCTCGGGTGCTATTAGAGATAGCGCAATAAACCAAAGTGCATTGTCTGTAGAAGGCCCTGGCGCATGAATCTGGGCAGCGGGAACGACCTAGGACCACCAGGGGCCGAGAAAACCACCGACTCACGGGGCCGGACACTCAGGGTCAGGGGAAAATCCAATATATATCTGGTGATATCTCGGGTGCTATTAGAGATAGCGCAATAAACCAAAGTGAATTATCTGTAGGAGGCCCTGGCGCATGCATCTGTGCAGCGGGAACGACCTCGGACCACCAGGGGCCAAGAAAACCACCGTCTCATGGCGCCTGACACTCAGGGTCAGGGAAAAATCCAATATATATCTGGTCATATCTCGGGTGCTATTAGAGATAGCGCACT
Organism: Nomia melanderi; assembly: GCF_051020985.1. Taxonomy (NCBI): domain Eukaryota; kingdom Metazoa; phylum Arthropoda; class Insecta; order Hymenoptera; family Halictidae; genus Nomia; species Nomia melanderi. The sequence goes on along the minus strand of NW_027475147.1, from coordinate 933,690 downwards.
AAATCAAAGTGCATTGTCTGTAGGAGGCCCAGGCGAATGAATCTGTGCAGCGGGAAGGACCTCGGACGACCAGGGGCCGAGAAAATCACCGTCTCATGGAGCCGGACACTCAAGGTCAGGGAAAAATCCAATATATATCTGGTGATATCTCGGGTGCTACTACAGATAGCGCAATAAACCAAAGTGCATTGTCTGTAGGAGACCCTTGCGAATGAATCTGTGCAGCAGGAACGACCTCGGACCACCAGTGGCCGAGAAAATTACAGATATTCGGAATCCGTCACCCAAGGTCATGTAAAAATCCAGCAAATATCTGGTGATATCTCGGGTGCTATTAGAGATAGCGCAATAAACCAAAGTGCATTGTCTGTAGGAGGCCCTGGCGCATGAATCTGGGCAGCGGGAACGACCTAGGACCACCAGGGGCCAAGAAAACCACCGTCTCATGGGGCCGGACACTCAGGGTCTGGGGAAAATCCAATATATATCTGGTGATATCTCGGGTGCTATTACAGATAGAGCAATAAATCAAAGTGCATTGTCTGTAGGAGGCCCTGGCTCATGAATCTGTGCAGCGGGAACGACCTCGGACCACCAGGGGCCGAGAAAACCACCGACACATGGGGCCGGACACTCAGGGTCAGGGAAAAATCCAATATATATCTGGTGATATCTCGGGTGCTATTTGAGATAGCGCAATAAATCAAAGTGCATTGTCTGTAGGAGGCCCAGGCGAATGAATCTGTGCAGCGGGAACGACCTCGGACCGCCAGGGTCCGAGAAAATTACAGATATTCGGAATCCGTCACCCAAGGTCATGTAAAAATCCAGCATATATCTGGTGATATCTGGGGTGCTATTACAGATAGCGCAATAACCTAAAGTGCATTGTCTGTAGGAGGCCCTGGCGCATGAATCTGGGCAGCGGGAACGACCTCGGACCACCAGGGACCGAGAAAATCACCGTCTCATGGAGCCGCACACTCAGGGTCAGGGAAAAATCCAATATATATCTGGTGATATCTCGGGTGCTATTACAGATAGCGCAATAAATCAAAGTGCATTGTCTGTAGGAGGCCCAGGCGAATGAATCTGTGCAGCGGGAACGACCTCGGACCACCAGGGGCCGAGAAAACCACCGTCTCATGGATCCGGACACTCAGGGTCAGGGAAAAATCCAATATATATCTGGTGATATCTCGGGTGCTGTTTGAGATAGCGCAATAAATCAAAGTGCATTGTCTGTAGGAGGCCCAGGCGCATGAATCTGGCCAGCAGGAACGACGTCGGACCACCAGGGGCCGAGATAACCACAGTCTTATGGGGCCGGACACTCAGGGTCAGGGGAAAATCCAATATATATCTGGTGATATCTCGGGTGCTATTAGAGATAGCGCAATAAACCAAAGTGAATTATCTGGAGGAGGCCCTGGCGAATGAATCTGTGCAGCGGGAACGACCTCGGGCCACCGGGGGCCGAGAAGACCACCGTCTCATGGGGCCGGACACTCAGGGTCAGGGAAAAATCCAATATATATCTGGTGATATCTCGGGTGCTATTAGAGATGGCGCAATAAACCAAAGTTAGTTATCTGCAGGAGGCCCTGCCGCATGCATCTGTGCACCGGGAACGACCTCGGACCACGAGGGGCCGAGAAAACCACCGTCTCATGGGGCCGGACACTCAGGGTCAGGGAAAAATCAAATATATATCTGGTGAAATCACGGGTGCTATTAGAGATAGCGCAATAAACCAAAGTGAATTATTTGCAGGAGGCCCTGGTGCATGCATCTGTGCAGCGGGAACGACCTCGGACCACCAGGGGACGAGAAAACCACCATCTCATGGGGCCGGACACTCAGGGTCAGGGAAAAATCAAATATATATCTGGTGATATCTCGGGTGCTATTACAGATAGCGCAATAAATCAAAGTGCATTGTCTGCAGGAGGCCCTTGCGAATGAATCTGTGCAGCGGGAACGACCTCGGATCACCAGGGGCCGAGAAAACCACCGACACATGGGGCCGGGCACTCAGGGTCAGGGAAAAATCCAATATATATCTGGTGATAGCTCGGGTGCTATTACAGATAGCGCAATAAATCAAAGTGCATTGACTGTAGGAGGCCCTGGCGCATGAATCTGTGCAGCGGGAACGACCTCGGACCACCAGGGGCCGAGAAAACCACAGTCTCATGGGGCCGGACACTCAGGGTCAGGGTAAAATCCAATATATATCTGGTGATATCTCGGGTGCTATTAGAGATAGCGCAATAAACCAAAGTGAATTATCTGCAGGAGGCCCTGGCGCATGAATCTGTGCAGCGGGAACGACCTCGGACCACGAGGGGCCGAGACAACAACCGTCTCATGGGGCCGGACACTCAGGGTCAGGGAAAAATCCAATATATTTCTGGTGATTTCTCGGGTGCTATTACAGATAGCGCAATAAACCAAAGTGAATTATCTGCAGGGGCTCCGGGCGCATGAATCTGTGCTGCGGGAACGTCCTCGGACCTCCAGGGGCCGAGACAACAACCGTCTCATGGGGCCGGACACTCAGGGTCAGGGGAAAATCCAATATATATCTGGTGATATCTCGGGTGCTATTACAGATAGCGCAATAAATCAGAGTGCATTGTCTGTAGGAGGCCCTGGCGCATGAATCTGTGTAGCGGGAACGACCTCGGACCACCAGGGGCCGAGAAAACCACAGTCTCATGGGGCCGGACGCTCAGGGTCAGGGGAAAATCCAATATATATCTGGTGATATCTCGGGTGCTATTAGAGATAGCGCAATAAACCAAAGTGAATTATCTGCAGGAGGCCCTGGCGCATGAATCTGTGCAACGGGAAAGACCTCGGACCACCAGGGGCCGAGAAAACCACCGTCTCATGGGGCCGGACACTCAGGCTCAGGGAAAAATCCAATATATATCTGGTGATATCTCGGGTGCTATTACAGCTAGCCCAAGAAATCAAAGTGCATTGTCTGTATTAGGCCCCGGCGCATGAATCTGTGCAGCGGGAACGACCTCGGACCACCAGGGGCCGAGAAAACCACCGTCTCATGGGGCCGGACACTCAGGGTCAGGGAAGAATCCAATATATACCTGGTGATATCTCGGGTGCTATTAGAGATAGCGCAATAAACCAAAGTGAATTATCTGCAGGAGGCCCTGGCGCATGAATCTGTGCAGCGGGAACGACCTCGGACCACCAGGGGCCGAGAAAACCACCGTCTCATGGGGCCGAACACTCAGGGTCAGGGAAAAATCCAATATATATCTGGTGATATCTCGGGTGCTATTACAGATAGCGCAATGAATCAAAGTGCATTGTCTGCAGGAGGCCCTAGCGCATGAATCTGTGCAGCGAGATCGATCTCTGACCACCAGGGGCCGAGAAAACCACCGACGCATGGGGCCGGGCACTCAGGGTCAGGGAAAAATCCAATATATATCTGGTGATATCTCGGGTTCTATTACAGATAGCGCGATAAATCAAAGTGCATTGTCTGTAGGAGGCCCTGGCGCGTGAATCTGTGCAGCGGGAACGACCTCGGACCACCAGGGGCCGAGAAAACCACAGTCTCATGGGGCCGGACACTCAGGGTCAGGGGAAAATCCAATATATATCTGGTGATATCTCGGGTGCTATTAGAGATAGCGCAATAAATCAAAGTGAATTATCTGCAGGACGCCCTGGCGCATGAATCTGTGCAGCGGGAACGACCTCGGACCACCAGGGGCCGGGACAACAACCGTCTCATGGGGCCGGACACTCAGGGTCAGTGAAAAATCCAAAATATTTCTGGTGATATCTCGGGTTATATTACAGATAGAACAATAAATCAGAGTGCATTGTCTGTAGGAGGCCCTGGCGCATGAATCTGTGCAGCGGGAACGACCTGGGACCACCAGGGGCCGAGAAAACCACCGACACATGGGGCCGGACACTCAGGGTCAGGGAAATATCCAATATATATCGGGTGATATCTCGGGTGCTAGTAGAGATAGCGCAATAAACCAAAGTGAATTATCTGCAGGAGGCCCTGGCGCATGAATCTGTGCAGCGGGAACGACCTCGAACCACCAGGGGCCGAGAAAACCACCGTCTCATGGGGCCGGACACTCAGGGTCAGGGAAAAATCCAATATATATCTGGTGATATCTCGGGTGCTATTACAGATAGCGCAATGAATCAAAGTGCATTGTCTGCAGGAGGCCCTAGCGCATGAATCTGTGCAGCGAGATCGATCTCTGACCACCAGGGGCCGAGAAAACCACCGACGCATGGGGCCGGGCACTCAGGGTCAGGGAAAAATCCAATATATATCTGGTGATATCTCGGGTTCTATTACAGATAGCGCGATAAATCAAAGTGCATTGTCTGTAGGAGGCCCTGGCGCGTGAATCTGTGCAGCGGGAACGACCTCGGACCACCAGGGGCCGAGAAAACCACAGTCTCATGGGGCCGGACACTCAGGGTCAGGGGAAAATCCAATATATATCTGGTGATATCTCGGGTGCTATTAGAGATAGCGCAATAAATCAAAGTGAATTATCTGCAGGACGCCCTGGCGCATGAATCTGTGCAGCGGGAACGACCTCGGACCACCAGGGGCCGGGACAACAACCGTCTCATGGGGCCGGACACTCAGGGTCAGTGAAAAATCCAAAATATTTCTGGTGATATCTCGGGTTATATTACAGATAGAACAATAAATCAGAGTGCATTGTCTGTAGGAGGCCCTGGCGCATGAATCTGTGCAGCGGGAACGACCTGGGACCACCAGGGGCCGAGAAAACCACCGACACATGGGGCCGGACACTCAGGGTCAGGGAAATATCCAATATATATCGGGTGATATCTCGGGTGCTAGTAGAGATAGCGCAATAAACCAAAGTGAATTATCTGCAGGAGGACCTGGCGCATGAATCTGTGCAGCGGGAACGACCTCGAACCACCAGGGGCCGAGAAAACCACAGTCTCATGGGGCCGGACACTAAGGGTCAGGGAAAAATCCAATATATATCTGGTGATATCTCGGGTGCTATTAGAAATAGCGCAATAAATCAAAGTGCATTGTCCGTATTAGGCCCCGGCGCATGAATCTGTGCAGCGGGAACGACCTCGGACCACCAGGGGCCGAGAAAACCACCGTCTCATGGGGCCGGACAGTCAGGGTCAGGGAAAAATCCAATATATTTCTGGTGATATCTCGGGTGCTATTATAGATAGCCCAAGAAATCAAAGTGCATTGTCTGCATTAGGCCCCGGTGCATGAATCTGTGCAGCGCGAACGACCTCGGACCACCAGGGGCCGAGAAAACCACCGTCTCATGGGGCCGGACACTCAGGGTCAGGGAAAAATCCAATATATATGTCTGGTGATATCTCGGGTTCTATTACAGATAGCGCGATAAATCAAAGTGCATTGTCTGTAGGAGGCCCTGGCGCGTGAATCTGTGCAGCGGGAACGACCTCGGACCACCAGGGGCCGAGAAAACCACAGTCTCATGGGTCCGGACACTCATGGTCAGGGGAAAATCCAATATTATATCTGGTGATATCTCGGGTGCTATTAGAGATAGCGCAATAAATCAAAGTGAATTATCTGCAGGACGCCCTGGCGCATGAATCTGTGCAGCGGGAACGACCTCGGACCACCAGGGGCCGAGACAACAACCGTCTCATGGAGCCGCACACTCAGGGTCAGGGAAAAATCCAATATATATCGGGTGATATCTCGGGTGCTATTACAGATAGCGCAATAAATCAAAGTGCATTGTCTGTAGGAGGCCCAGGCGAATGAATCTGTGCAGCGGGAACGACCTCGGACCACCAGGGGCCGAGAAAACCACCGTCTCATGGATCCGGACACTCAGGGTCAGGGAAAAATCCAATATATATCTGGTGATATCTCGGGTGCTATTTGAGATAGCGCAATAAATCAAAGTGCATTGTCTGTAGGAGGCCCAGGCGCATGAATCTGGCCAGCAGGAACGACGTCGGACCACCAGGGGCCGAGATAACCACAGTCTTATGGGGCCGGACACTCAGGGTCAGGGGAAAATCCAATATATATCTGGTGATATCTCGGGTGCTATTAGAGATAGCGCAATAAACCAAAGTGAATTATCTGCAGGAGGCCCTGGCGAATGAATCTGTGCAGCGGGAACGACCTCGGGCCACCGGGGGCCGAGAAGACCACCCTCTCATGGGGCCGGACACTCAGGGTCAGGGAAAAATCCAATATATATCTGGTGATATCTCGGGTGCTATTACAGATAGCGCAATAAATCAAAGTGCATTGTCTGCAGGAGGCCCTAGCGCATGAATCTGTGCAGCGAGATCGATCTCTGACCACCAGGGGCCGAGAAAACCACCGACGCATGGGGCCGGGCACTCAGGGTCAGGGAAAAATCCAATATATATCTGGTGATATCTCGGGTGCTATTACAGATAGCGCAATAAATCAAAGTGCATTGTCTGTAGGAGGCCCAGGCGAATAAATCTGGCCAGCTGGAACGACCTCGGACCACCAAGGGCCGAGAAAACCACAGTCTCATGGGGCCGCACACTCAGGTTCAGGGTAAAATCCAATATTTATCTGGTGATATCTCGGGTGCTATTACAGATAGCCCAATAAATCAAAGTGCATTGTCGGTAGGAGGCCCTGGCGCATGAATCTGTGCAGCGGGAACGACCTCGTACCACCAGGGGCCGGGAAAACCACAGTCTCATGTGGCCGGACACTCAGGGTCAGGGGAAAATCCAATATATATCTGGTGATATCTCGGGTGCTATTATAGATAGCGAAATAAACCAAAGTGAATTATCTGAAGGAGGCCCTGGCGCATGCATCTGTGCAGCGGGAACGACCTCGGACAACCAGGGGCCAAGAAAACCACCGTCTCATGGCGCCGGACACTCAGGGTCAGGGAAAAATCCAATATATATCTGGTGATATCTCGGGTGCTATTTGAGATAGCGCAATAAATCAAAGTGCATTGTCTGCAGGAGGCCCTGGCGCATGAATCTGTGCAGCGGGAACGACCTCGAACCACCAGGGGCCGAGAAAACCACCGTCTCATGGGGCCGGACAGTCAGGGTCAGGGAAAAATCCAATATATTTCTGGTGATATCTCGGGTTATATTACAGATAGAACAATAAATCAAAGTGCATTGTTTGTAGGAGGCCCTGGTAGATGAATCTGTGCAGCGGGAACGACCTGGGACCACCAGAGGCCGATAAATCCACCGACACATGGGGCCGGACACTCAGGGTCAGGGAAATATCCAATATATATCGGGTGATATTTCGGGTGCTAGTAGAGATAGCGCAATAAACCAAAGTGAATTATATGCAGGAGGCCCTGGCGCATGAATCTGTGCAGCGGGAACGAACTCGGACAACCAGGGGCCGAGAAAACCACAGTCTCATGGGGCCGGACACTAAGGGTCAGGGAAAAATCCAATATATATCTGGTGATATCTCGGGTGCTATTAGAAATAGCGCAATAAATCAAAGTGCATTGTCCGTATTAGGCCCCGGCGCATGAATCTGTGCAGCGGGAACGACCTCGGACCACCAGGGGCCGAGAAAACCACCGTCTCATGGGGCCGGACAGTCAGGGTCAGGGAAAAATCCAATATATTTCTGGTGATATCTCGGGTGCTATTATAGATAGCCCAAGAAATCAAAGTGCATTGTCTGCATTAGGCCCCGGTGCATGAATCTGTGCAGCGCGAACGACCTCGGACCACCAGGGGCCGAGAAAACCACCGTCTCATGGGGCCGGACACTCAGGGTCAGGGAAAAATCCAATATATATGTCTGGTGATATCTCGGGTTCTATTACAGATAGCGCGATAAATCAAAGTGCATTGTCTGTAGGAGGCCCTGGCGCGTGAATCTGTGCAGCGGGAACGACCTCAGACCACCAGGGGCCGAGAAAACCACAGTCTCATGGGGCCGGACACTCATGGTCAGGGGAAAATCCAATATTATATCTGGTGATATCTCGGGTGCTATTAGAGATAGCGCAATAAATCAAAGTGAATTATCTGCAGGACGCCCTGGCGCATGAATCTGTGCAGCGGGAACGACCTCGGACCACCAGGGGCCGAGACAACAACCGTCTCATGGGGCCGGACACTCAGGGTCAGGGAAAAATCCAAAATATTTCTGGTGATATCTCGGGTTATATTACAGATAGAACAATAAATCAGAGTGCATTGTCTGTAGGAGGCCCTGGCGCATGAATCTGTGCAGCGGGAACGACCTGGGACCACCAGGGGCCGAGAAAACCACCGACACCTGGGGCCGGACACTCAGGGTCAGGGAAATATCCAATATATATCGGGTGATATCTCGGGTGCTAGTAGAGATAGCGCAATAAACCAAAGTGAATTATCTGCAGGAGGCCCTGGCGCATGAATCTGTGCAGCGGGAACGACCTCGAACCACCAGGGCCCGAGAAAACCACCGTCTCATGGGGCGGGACAGTCAGGGTCAGGGAAAAATCCAATATATTTCTGGTGATATCTCGGGTGCTATTACACATAGCCCAAGAAATCAAAGTGCATTGTCTGCATTAGGCCCCGGTGCATGAATCTGTGCAGCGCGAACGACCTCGGAACACCAGGGGCCGAGAAAACCACCGTCTCATGGGGCCGGACACTCAGGGTCAGGGAAAAATCCAATATATATCTGGTGATATCTCGGGTGCTATTACAGATAGCGCAATAAATCAAAGTGCATTGTCTGCAGGAGGCCCTAGCGCATGAATCTGTGCAGCGAGATCGATCTCTGACCACCAGGGGCCGAGAAAACCACCGACGCATGGGGCCGGGCACTCAGGGTCAGGGAAAAATCCAATATATATCTGGTGATATCTCGGGTGCTATTACAGATAGCGCAATAAATCAAAGTGCATTGTCTGTAGGAGGCCCAGGCGAATAAATCTGGCCAGCTGGAACGACCTCGGACCACCAGGGGCCGAGAAAACCACAGTCTCATGGGGCCGCACACTCAGGTTCAGGGTAAAATCCAATATTTATCTGGTGATATCTCGGGTGCTATTACAGATAGCCCAATAAATCAAAGTGCATTGTCGGTAGGAGGCCCTGGCGCATGAATCTGTGCAGCGGGAACGACCTCGGACCACCAGGGGCCGGGAAAACCACAGTCTCATGTGGCCGGACACTCAGGGTCAGGGGAAAATCCAATATATATCTGGTGATATCTCGGGTGCTATTTGAGATAGCGCAATAAATCAAAGTGCATTGTCTGTAGGAGGCCCAGGCGCATGAATCTGGCCAGCGGGAACGACCTCGGACCACCAGGGGCCGAGAAAACCACAGTCTCATGGGGCCGGACACTCAGGGTCAGGGGAAAATCCAATATATATCTGGTGATATCTCGGGTGCTATTACAGATAGGGCAATAAACCAAAGTGCATTGTCTGTAGGAGGCCCTTGCGAATGATTCTGTGCAGCAGGAACGACCTCGGATCACCAGTGGCCGAGAAAATTACAGATATTCGGAATCCCTAACCCAAGGTCATGTAAAAATCCAGCAAATATCTGGTGATATCTCGGGTGCTATTAGAGATAGCGCAATAAACCAAAGTGCATTGTCTGTAGGAGGCCCTGGCGAATGAATCTGGTCAGCGGGAACGACCTAGGACCACCAGGGGCCGAGAAAACCACCGACTCACGGGGCCGGACACTCAGGGTGAGGGGAAAATCCAATATATATCTGGTGATATCTCGCGTGCTATTAGAGATAGCGCAATAAACCAAAGTGAATTATCTGCAGGAGGCCCTGGCGCGAGCATCTGTGCAGCGGGAACGACCTCGGACCACCAGGGGCCAAGAAAACCACCGTCTCATGGCGCCGGACACTCAGGGTCAGGGAAAAATCCGATATATATCTGGTGATATCTCGGGTGCTATTAGAGATAGCGCACTAAATCAAAGTGCATTGTCTGTAGGAGGCCCAGGCGCATGAATCTGGCCAGCGGGAACGACCTCGGACCACCAGGAGCCGAGAAAACCACAGTCTCATGGAGCCGGACACTCAGGGTCAGGGAAAAATCCAATATATAACTGGTGATATCTCGGGTGCTATTACAGATAGCGCAATAAATCAAAGTGCATTGTCTGTAGGAGGCCCTGGCGCATGAATCTGTGTAGCGGGAACGACCTCGGAACACCAGAGGCCGAGAAAACCACAGTCTCATGGGGCCGGACACTCAGGGTCAGGGGAAAATCCAACATATATTTGGTGATATCTCGGGTGCTATTACAGATAGCGCAATAAATCAAAGTGAATTGTCTGTAGGAGGCCCTGGCGCATGAATCTGTGCAGCCGGAACGACCTCGAACCACCAGGGGCCGCAAAAACCACCGTCTCATGGGGCCGGACACTCAGGGTCAGTGAAAGATCCAATATATATCTGGTGGTATCTCGGGTGCTATTACAGATAGCGTAATAAATAAATGTGCATTGTCTGTAGGAGGCCCTGGCGCATGAATCTGTGCAGCGGGAACTACCTCGGACCACCAGGGGCCGAGAAAACCACAGTCTCATGGGGCCGGACACACAGGGTTAGGGGAAAATCCAACATATATCTGGTGATATCTCGGGTTATATTACAGATAGCACAATAAATCAAAGTGCATTGTCTGTATTAGGACCCGGCGCATGAATCTGTGCAGCGGTAACGACCTCGGAACACCAGGGACCGAGAAAACCACCGCCTCATGGGGCCGGACACTCAGGGTCAGGGAAAAATCCAATATATATCTGGTGATATCTCGGGTGCTATTACAGATAGCGCAATAAATCAAAGTGCATTGTCTGTAGGAGGCCCAGGCGCATGAATCTGGCCAGCGGGAACGACCTCGGACCACCAGGGGCCGAGAAAACCACAGTCTCATGGGGCCGGACACTCAGGGTCAGGGGAAAATCCAATATATATCTGGTGATATCTCGGGTGCTATATGAGATAGCGCAATAAATCAAAGTGCATTGTGTGTAGGAGGCCCAGGCGCATGAATCTGGCCAGCGGGAACCACCTCGGACCACCAGGGGCCGAGAAAACCACCGTCTCATGGATCCGGACACTCAGGGTCAGGGAAAAATCCAATATATATCTGGTGATATCTCGGGTGCTATTTGAGATAGCGCAATAAATCAAAGTGCATTGTCTGTAGGAGGCCCTTGCGAATGATTCTGTGCCGCAGGAACGACCTCGGACCACCAGTGGCCGAGAAAATTACAGATATTCGGAATCCCTAACCCAAGGTCATGTAAAAATCCAGCAAATATCTGGTGATATCTCGGGTGCTATTAGAGATAGCGCAATAAACCAAAGTGCATTGTCTGTAGGAGGCCCTGGCGAATGAATCTGGTCAGCGGGAACGACCTAGGACCACCAGGGGCCGAGAAAACCACCGACTCACGGGGCCGGACACTCAGGGTGAGGGGAAAATCCAATATATATCTGGTGATATCTCGCGTGCTATTAGAGATAGCGCAATAAACCAAAGTGAATTATCTGCAGGAGGCCCTGGCGCGAGCATCTGTGCAGCGGGAACGACCTCGGACCACCAGGGGCCAAGAAAACCACCGTCTCATGGCGCCGGACACTCAGGGTCAGGGAAAAATCCGATATATATCTGGTGATATCTCGGGTGCTATTAGAGATAGCGCACTAAATCAAAGTGCATTGTCTATAGGAGGCCCAGGCGCATGAATCTGGCCAGCGGGAACGACCTCGGACCACCAGGGGCCGAGAAAACCACAGTCTCATGGAGCCGGACACTCAGGGTCAGGGAAAAATCCAATATATATCTGGTGATATCTCGGGTGCTATTACAGATAGCGCAATAAATCAAAGTGCATTGTCTGTAGGAGGCCCTGGCGCATGAATCTGTGTAGCGGGAACGACCTCGGACCACCAGAGGCCGAGAAAACCACAGTCTCATGGGGCCGGACGCTCAGGGTCAGAGGAAAATCCAATATATATCTGGTGATATCTCGGGTGCTATTAGAGATAGCGCAATAAACCAAAGTAAATTATCTGCAGGAGGCCCTGGCGCATGAATCTGTGCAACGGGAACGACCTCGGACCACCAGGGGCCGAGAAAACCACAGTCTCATGGGGCCGGACACTCAGGGTCAGGGGAAAATCCAACATATATTTGGTGATATCTCGGGTGCTATTACAGATAGCGCAATAAATCAAAGTGAATTGTCTGTAGGAGGCCCTGGCGCATGAATCTGTGCAGCCGGAACGACCTCGAACCACCAGGGGCCGCAAAAACCACCGTCTCATGGGGCCAGACACTCAGGGTCAGTGAAAGATCCAATATATATCTGGTGGTATCTCGGGTGCTATTACAGATAGCGTAATAAATAAATGTGCATTGTCTGTAGGAGGCCCTGGCGCATGAATCTGTGCAGCGGGAACGACCTCGGACCACCAGGGGCCGAGAAAACCACAGTCTCATGGGGCCGGACACTCAGGGTTAGGGGAAAATCCAACATATATCTGGTGATATCTCGGGTTATATTACAGATAGCACAATAAATCAAAGTGCATTGTCTGTATTAGGACCCGGCGCATGAATCTGTGCAGCGGTAACGACCTCGGAACACCAGGGACCGAGAAAACCACCGCCTCATGGGGCCGGACACTCAGGGTCAGGGAAAAATCCAATATATATCTGGTGATATCTCGGGTGCTATTACAGATATCGCAATAAACCAAAGTGCACTGTCTATAGGAGGCCCTGGCGCATGAATCTGGTCAGCGGGAACGACCTCGGACCACCAGGGGCCGAGAAAACCACCGTCTCATGGGGCCGGACACTCAGGGTCAGTGAAAAATCCAATATATATGTGGTGATATCTCGGGTGCTATTACAGATAGCGCAATAAATCAAAGTGAATTATCTGCAGTAGGCCCTGGCGCATGAATCTGTGCAGCGGGAACGACCTCGGACCACCAGGGGCCGAGAAAACTACCGTCTCATGGGGCCGGTCACTCAGGGTCAGTGAAAAATGCAATATATATCTGCTGATATCTCGGGTGCTATTAGAGATAGCGCAATAAACCAAAGTGAATTATCTGCAGGAGGCCCTGGCGCATGAATCTGCGCAGCGGGAACGACCTCGGACCACCAGGGGCCTAGAAGACGACCGTCTCATGGGGCCGGACACTCAGGGTCAGGGAAAAATCCAATATATATCTGGTGATATCTCGGGTGCTATTACAGATATCGCAATAAACCAAAGTGCACTGTCTGTAGGAGGCCCTGGCGCATGAATCTGTGCAACGGGAACGACCTCGGACCACCAGGGGCCGAAAAATCCACAGTCTCATGGGGCCGGACACTCAGGGTCAGGGAAAAATCCAATATATATCTGGTGATATCTTGGGTGCTATTAGAGATAGCGTAATAAACCAAAGTGAATTATCTGCAGGAGGCCCTGGCGCAAGAATCTGTGCAGCGGGAACGACCTCGGACCACCAGGGGCCGAGACAACAACCGTCTCATGGGGCCGGACACTCAGGGTCAGGGAAAAATCCAATATATATCTGGTGATATCTCGGGTGCTGTTAGAGATAGCGCAATAAACCAAAGTGAATTATCTGCAGGAGGCCCTGGCGGATGAATCTGTGCAGCGGGAACGACCTCGGACCACCAGGGTCCGAGAAAAACACCGTCTCATGGGGCCGCACACTCAGGGTCAGTGAAAAATCCAATATATATCTGGTGATATCTCGGGTGCTATTACAGATAGCGCAATAAGTCAAAGTGCATTGTCTGTAGGAGGACCTGGCGCATGAATCTGTGCAGCGGCAACGACCTCGGACCACCAGGGGCCGAGAAAACCACAGTCTCATGGGGCCGGACACTCAGGGTCAGGGGAAAATCCAGTTTATATCTGGTGATATCTCGGGTGCTATTAGAGATAGCGCAATAAACCAAAGTGAATTCTCTGCTGGAGGCCCTGGCGCATGAATCTGTGCAGCGGGAACGACCTCGGACCACCAGGGGCCGAAAAAACCACAGTCTCATGGGGCCGGACACTCAGGGTCAGGGGAAAATCCAATATATATCTGGTGATATCTCGGGTGCTATTACAGATAGCGCAATAAATCAAAGTGCATTGTCTGTAGGAGGCCCTGGCGCATGAATCTGTGCAGCGGGAACGACCTCGGACCACCAGGGGCCGAGAAAACCACAGTCTCATGGGGCGGACACTCAGGGTCAGGGGAAAATCCAATATATATCTGGTGATATCTCGGGTGCTATTAAAGATAGCGCAATAAGCCAAAGGGAATTATCTGCTGGAGGCACTGGCGCATGTATCTGTGCAGCGGGAACGACCTAGGACCACCAGGGGCCGAGAAAACCACCGTCTCATGGGGCCGGACACTCAGGGTAAGGGAAAAATCCAATATATATCTGGTGATATCTCGGGTGCTATTAGAGATAGCGCAATAAACGAAAGTGAATTATCTGCAGGAGGCCCTGGCGCATGAATCTGTGCAGCGGGAACGACCGCGGACCACCAGGGGCCGAGAAAACCACCGTCTCATGGGGCCGGACACTCAGGGTCAGGGAAAAATCCAATATATATCTGGTGATATCTCGGGTGCTATTAGAGATAGCGCAATAAACCAATGTGAGTCATCTGCAGGAGGCCCTGGCGCCTGAAGCTGTGCAGCGCGAACGACCTCGGACCACCAGGGGCCGAGAAAACCACCGTCTCATGGGACCGGACACTCTGGGTCAGCGAAAAATCCAATATATATGTGGTGATATCTCGGGTGCTATTACAGATAGGGCAATAAGTCAAAGTGAATTATCTGCAGGAGGCCCTGGCGCATGAATCTGTGCAGCGGGAACGTCCTCGGACCTCCAGGGGCCGAAAAATCCACAGTCTCATGGGGCCGGACACTCAGGGTCAGGGAAAAATCCAATATATATCTGGTGATATCTTGGGTGCTATTAGATATGGCGCAATAAACCAAAGTGAATTATCTGCAGGAGGCCCTGGCGCATGAATCTGTGCAACGGGAACGACCTCGGACCGCCAGGGGCCGAAAAATCCACAGTCTCATGGGGCCGGACACTCAGGGTCAGGGAAAAATCCAATATATATCTGGTGATATCTTGGGTGCTATTAGAGATAACGTAATAAACCAAAGTGAATTATCTGCAGGAGGCCCTGGCGCAAGAGTCTGTGCAGCGGGAACGTCCTCGGACCACCAGGGGCCGAGACAACAACCGTCTCATGGGGCCGGACACTCAGGGTCAGGGAAAAATCCAATATATATCTGGTGATATCTTGGGTGCTATTAGAGATAGCGCAATAAACCAAAGTGAGTTATCTGCAGGAGGCCCTGGCGCCTGAAGCTGTGCAGCGGGAACGACCTCGGACCACCAGGGGCCGAGAAAACCACAGTCTCATGGGGCCGGACACTCAGGGTCAGGGGAAAATCCAATATATATCTGGTGATATCTCGGGTGCTATTAGAGATAGCGCAATAAACCAAAGTGAATTATCTGCAGGAGGCCCTGGCGCATGCATCTGTGCAGCGGGAACGACCTCGGACCACCAGGGGCCGAGAAAACCACCGTCTCATGGGGCTGGACACTCAGGGTGAGGGAAATATCCAATATATATCTGGTGATATCTCGGGTGCTATTACAGATAGCGCAATAAATCAAAGGGCATTGTCTGTAGGAGGCCATGGCGCATGAACCTGTGCAGCGGCAACGACCTCGGACCACCAGGGGCCGAGAAAACCACAGTCTCATGGGGCCGGACACTCAGGGTCAGAGGAAAATCCAGTATATATCTGGTGATATCTCGGGTGCTATTACAGATAGCGCAATAAATCAAAGTGCATTGTCTGTATTAGGACCCGGCGCATGAATCTGTGCAGCGGTAACGACCTCGGAACACCAGGGACCGAGAAAACCACCGCCTCATGGGGCCGGACACTCAGGGTCAGGGAAAAATCCAATATATATCTGGTGATATCTCGGGTGCTATTACAGATATCGCAATAAACCAAAGTGCACTGTCTATAGGAGGCCCTGGCGCATGAATCTGGTCAGCGGGAACGACCTCGGACCACCAGGGGCCGAGAAAACCACCGTCTCATGGGTCCGGACACTCAGGGTCAGGGGAAAATCCAATATATATCTGGTGATATCTCGGGTGCTATTATAGATAGCGCAATAAACCAAATTGAATTATCTGAAGGAGGCCCTGGCGCATACATCTGTGCAGCGGGAACGACCTCGGACCACCAGGGGCCAAGAAAACCACCGTCTCATGGCGCCGGACACTCAGGGTCAGGGAAAAATCCAATATATATCTGGTGATATCTCGGGTGCTATTTGAGATAGCGCAATAAATCAAAGTGCATTGTCTGTAGGAGGCCCAGGCGCATGAATCTGGCCAGCGGGAACGACCTCGGACCACCAGGGGCCGAGAAAACCACAGTCTCATGGGGCCGGACACTCAGGGTCAGGGGAAAATCCAATATATATCTGGTGATATCTCGGGTGCTATATGACATAGCGCAATAAATCAAAGTGCATTGTCTGTAGGAGGCCCAGGCGCATGAATCTGGCCAGCGGGAACGACCTCGGACCACCAGGGGCCGAGAAAACCACAGTCTCATGGGGCCGGACACTCAGGGTCAGGGGAAAATCCAATATATATCTGGTGATATCTCGGGTGCTATTACAGATAGCTTAATAAATCAAAGTGCATTGTCTGTAGGAGGCCCAGTCGAATGAATCTGTGCAGCGGGAACGACCTCGGAACACCAGGGAGCGAGAAAACCACCGTCTCATGGGGCCGGACACTCAGGGTCAGTGAAAAATCCAATATATATGTGGTGATATCTCGGGTGCTATTACAGATAGCGCAATAAATCAAAGTGAATTATCTGCAGTAGGCCCTGGCGCATGAATCTGTGCAGCGGGAACGACCTCGGACCACCAGGGGCCGAGAAAACTACCGTCTCATGGGGCCGGTCACTCAGGGTCAGTGAAAAATGCAATATATATCTGCTGATATCTCGGGTGCTATTAGAGATAGCGCAATAAACCAAAGTGAATTATCTGCAGGAGGCCCTGGCGCATGAATCTGCGCAGCGGGAACGACCTCGGACCACCAGGGGCCTAGAAGACGACCGTCTCATGGGGCCGGACACTCAGGGTCAGGGAAAAATCCAATATATATCTGGTGATATCTCGGGTGCTATTACAGATATCGCAATAAACCAAAGTGCACTGTCTGTAGGAGGCCCTGGCGCATGAATCTGGGCAGCGGGAACGACCTCGGACCACCAGGGGCCGAGAAAACCACCGTCTCATGGGTCCGGACACTCAGGGTCAGGGGAAAATCCAATATATATCTGGTGATATCTCGGGTGCTATTATAGATAGCGCAATAAACCAAAGTGAATCATCTGAACGAGGCCCTGGCGCATGCATCTGTGCAGCGGGAACGACCTCGGACCACCAGGGGCCAAGAAAACCACAGTCTCATGGGGCCGGACACTCAGGGTCAGGGAAAAATCCAATATATATCTGGTGATATCTTGGGTGCTATTACAGATAGCGCAATAAATCAAAGTGCATTGTCTGCAGGAGGCCCTGGCGCATGAATCTGTGCAACGGGAACGACCTCGGACCACCAGGGGCCGAAAAATCCACAGTCTCATGGGGCCGGACACTCAGGGTCAGGGAAAAATCCAATATATATCTGGTGATATCTTGGGTGCTATTAGAGATAGCGTAATAAACCAAAGTGAATTATCTGCAGGAGGCCCTGGCGCAAGAATCTGTGCAGCGGGAACGACCTCGGACCACCAGGGGCCGAGACAACAACCGTCTCATGGGGCCGGACACTCAGGGTCAGGGAAAAATCCAATATATATCTGGTGATATCTCGGGTGCTGTTAGATATAGCGCAATAAACCAAAGTGAATTATCTGCAGGAGGCCCTGGCGGATGAATCTGTGCAGCGGGAACGACCTCGGACCACCAGGGTCCGAGAAAAACACCGTCTCATGGGTCCGCACACTCAGGGTCAGTGAAAAATCCAATATATATCTGGTGATATCTCGGGTGCTATTACAGATAGCGCAATAAGTCAAAGTGCATTGTCTGTAGGAGGACCTGGCGCATGAATCTGTGAAGCGGCAACGACCTCGGACCACCAGGGGCCGAGAAAACCACAGTCTCATGGGGCCGGACACTCAGGGTCAGGGGAAAATCCAGTTTATATCTGGTGATATCTCGGGTGCTATTAGAGATAGCGCAATAAACCAAAGTGAATTCTCTGCTGGAGGCCCTGGCGCATGAATCTGTGCAGCGGGAACGACCTCGGACCACCAGGGGCCGAAAAAACCACAGTCTCATGGGGCCGGACACTCAGGGTCAGGGGAAAATCCAGTATATATCTGTTGATATCTCGGGTGCTATTAGAGATAGCGCAATAAACCAAAGTGAATTATCTGCAGGAGGCCCTGGCGCATGAATCTGTGCAACGGTAACGACCTCGGACCACCAGGGGTCGAAAAAACGACAGTCTCATGGGGCCGGACACCCAGGGTCAGGGAAAAATCCAATATATATCTGGTGATATCTCGGGTGCTATTACAGATAGCGCAATAAATCAAAGTGCATTGTCTGTAGGAGGCCCTGGCGCATGAATCTGTGCAGCGGGAACGACCTCGGACCACCAGGGGCCGAGAAAACCACAGTCTCATGGGGCGGACACTCAGGGTCAGGGGAAAATCCAATATATATCTGGTGATATCTCGGGTGCTATTAAAGATAGCGCAATAAGCCAAAGGGAATTATCTGCTGGAGGCCCTGGCGCATGTATCTGTGCAGCGGGAACGACCTAGGACCACCAGGGGCCGAGAAAACCACCGTCTCATGGGGCCGGACACTCAGTGTAAGGGAAAAATCCAATATATATCTGGTGATATCTCTGGTGCTATTAGAGATAGCGCAATAAACGAAAGTGAATTATCTGCAGGAGGCCCTGGCGCATGAATCTGTGCAGCGGGAACGACCGCGGACCACCAGGGGCCGAGAAAACCACCGTCTCATGGGGCCGGACACTCAGGGTCAGGGAAAAATCCAATATATATCTGGTGATATCTCGGGTGCTATTAGAGATAGCGCAATAAACCAATGTGAGTCATCTGCAGGAGGCCCTGGCGCCTGAAGCTGTGCAGCGCGAACGACCTCGGACCACCAGGGGCCGAGAAAACCACCGTCTCATGGGACCGGACACTCTGGGTCAGCGAAAAATCCAATATATATGTGGTGATATCTCGGGTGCTATTACAGATAGGGCAATAAGTCAAAGTGAATTATCTGCAGGAGGCCCTGGCGCATGAATCTGTGCAGCGGGAACGTCCTCGGACCTCCAGGGGCCGAAAAATCCACAGTCTCATGGGGCCGGACACTCAGGGTCAGGGAAAAATCCAATATATATCTGGTGATATCTTGGGTGCTATTAGATATGGCGCAATAAACCAAAGTGAATTATCTGCAGGAGGCCCTGGCGCATGAATCTGTGCAACGGGAACGACCTCGGACCGCCAGGGGCCGAAAAATCCACAGTCTCATGGGGCCGGACACTCAGGGTCAGGGAAAAATCCAATATATATCTGGTGATATCTTGGGTGCTATTAGAGATAACGTAATAAACCAAAGTGAATTATCTGCAGGAGGCCCTGGCGCAAGAATCTGTGCAGCGGGAACGTCCTCGGACCACCAGGGGCCGAGACAACAACCGTCTCATGGGGCCGGACACTCAGGGTCAGGGAAAAATCCAATATATATCTGGTGATATCTTGGGTGCTATTAGAGATAGCGCAATAAACCAAAGTGAGTTATCTGCAGGAGGCCCTGGCGCCTGAAGCTGTGCAGCGGGAACGACCTCGGACCACCATGGGCCGAGAAAACCACAGTCTCATGGGGCCGGACACTCAGGGTCAGGGGAAAATACAATATATATCTGGTGATATCCCGGGTGCTATTAGAGACAGCGCAATAAACCAAAGTGAATTATCTGCAGGAGGCCCTGGCGCATGAATCTGTGCAACGGGAACGACCTCGGACCACCAGCGGCCGAGAAAACCACAGTCTCATGGGGCCGGACACTCAGGGTCAGGATAAAATCCAATATATATCTGGTGATATCTCGGGTGCTATTACAGATAGCGCAATAAATCAAAGTGCATTGTCTGTAGGAGGCCCTGGCGCATGAAACTGTGCAGCGGGAACGACCTCGGACCACCAGGGGCCGAGAAAACGACCGTCTCATGGGGCCGGACGCTCAGGGTCAGTGAAAAATCCAATATATATCTGGTGATATCTCGGGTGCTATTACAGATAGCGCACTAAATCAAAGGGGCATTGTCTGTAGGAGGCCCTGGCGCATGAACCTGTGCAGCGGCAACGACCTCGGACCACCAGGGGCCGAGAAAACCACAGTCTCATGGGGCCGGACACTCAGGGTCAGGGGAAAATCCAATATATATCTGGTGATATCTCGGGTGCTATTACAGATAGCGCAATAAATCAAAGTGCATTGTCTGTAGGAGGCCCTGGTGCATGAATCTGTGCAGCGGGAACGACCTCGGACCCCCAGGGGCCGAGTCAACCACCGTCTCATGGGGCCGGACACTCAGGGTCTGGGAAAAATCCCATATATATCCGGTGATATCTCGGGTGCTATTACAGATAGCGCAATAAATCAAAGTGCATCGTCTGTAGGAGGCCCTGGCGCATGAATCTGTGCAGCGGGAACGACCTCGGACCACCAGGGGCCGAGAAAACCACAGTCTCATGGGGCCGGACTCTCAGGGTCAGGGGAAAATCCAATATATATCTGGTGATATCTCGGGTGCTATTAGAGATAGCGCAATAAACCAAAGTGAATTATCTGCAGGAGGCCCTGGCGCATGCATCTGTGCAGCGGGAACGACCTCGAACCACCAGGGGCCGAGAAAACCACCGTCTCATGGGGCTGGACACTCAGGGTGAGGGAAATATCCAATATATATCTGGTGATATCTCGGGTGCTATTGCAGATAGCGCAATAAATCAAAGTGCATTGTCTGTAGGAGGCCCTGGCGCATAAACCCGTGCAGCGGGAACGACCTCGGACCACCAGGGGCCGAGAAAACGACCGTCTCATGGGGCCGGACACTCAGGGTCAGGGAAAAATCCAATATATATCTGGTGATATCTCGGGTGCTATTAGAGATAGCGCAATAAACCAATGTGAGTCATCTGCAGGAGGCCCTGGCGCCTGAAGCTGTGCAGCGCGAACGACCTCGGACCACCAGGGGCCGAGAAAACCACCGTCTCATGGGACCGGACACTCTGGGTCAGCGAAAAATCCAATATATATGTGGTGATATCTCGGGTGCTATTACAGATAGGGCAATAAGTCAAAGTGAATTATCTGCAGGAGGCCCTGGCGCATGAATCTGTGCAGCGGGAACGTCCTCGGACCTCCAGGGGCCGAAAAATCCACAGTCTCATGGGGCCGGACACTCAGGGTCAGGGAAAAATCCAATATATATCTGGTGATATCTTGGGTGCTATTAGATATGGCGCAATAAACCAAAGTGAATTATCTGCAGGAGGCCCTGGCGCATGAATCTGTGCAACGGGAACGACCTCGGACCGCCAGGGGCCGAAAAATCCACAGTCTCATGGGGCCGGACACTCAGGGTCAGGGAAAAATCCAATATATATCTGGTGATATCTTGGGTGCTATTAGAGATAACGTAATAAACCAAAGTGAATTATCTGCAGGAGGCCCTGGCGCAAGAATCTGTGCAGCGGGAACGTCCTCGGACCACCAGGGGCCGAGACAACAACCGTCTCATGGGGCCGGACACTCAGGGTCAGGGAAAAATCCAATATATATCTGGTGATATCTTGGGTGCTATTAGAGATAGCGCAATAAACCAAAGTGAGTTATCTGCAGGAGGCCCTGGCGCCTGAAGCTGTGCAGCGGGAACGACCTCGGACCACCAGGGGCCGAGAAAACCACAGTCTCATGGGGCCGGACACTCAGGGTCAGGGGAAAATCCAATATATATCTGGTGATATCCCGGGTGGTATTAGAGACAGCGCAATAAACCAAAGTGAATTATCTGCAGGAGGCCCTGGCGCATGAATCTGTGCAACGGGAACGACCTCGGACCACCAGCGGCCGAGAAAACCACAGTCTCATGGGGCCGGACACTCAGGGTCAGGATAAAATCCAATATATATCTGGTGATATCTCGGGTGCTATTACAGATAGCGCAATAAATCAAAGTGCATTGTCTGTAGGAGGCCCTGGCGCATGAAACTGTGCAGCGGGAACGACCTCGGACCACCAGGGGCCGAGAAAACGACCGTCTCATGGGGCCGGACGCTCAGGGTCAGTGAAAAATCCAATATATATCTGGTGATATCTCGGGTGCTATTACAGATAGCGCACTAAATCAAAGGGCATTGTCTGTAGGAGGCCCTGGCGCATGAACCTGTGCAGCGGCAACGACCTCGGACCACCAGGGGCCGAGAAAACCACAGTCTCATGGGGCCGGACACTCAGGGTCAGGGGAAAATCCAATATATATCTGGTGATATCTCGGGTGCTATTACAGATAGCGCAATAAATCAAAGTGCATTGTCTGTAGGAGGCCCTGGTGCATGAATCTGTGCAGCGGGAACGACCTCGGACCCCCAGGGGCCGAGTCAACCACCGTCTCATGGGGCCGGACACTCAGGGTCTGGGAAAAATCCCATATATATCCGGTGATATCTCGGGTGCTATTACAGATAGCGCAATAAATCAAAGTGCATCGTCTGTAGGAGGCCCTGGCGCAAGAATCTGTGCAGCGGGAACGACCTCGGACCACCAGGGGCCGAGACAACAACCGTCTCATGGGGCCGGACACTCAGGGTCAGGGAAAAATCCAATATATATCTGGTGATATCTCGGGTGCTGTTAGAGATAGCGCAATAAACCAAAGTGAATTATCTGCAGGAGGCCCTGGCGGATGAATCTGTGCAGCGGGAACGACCTCGGACCACCAGGGTCCGAGAAAAACACCGTCTCATGGGGCCGCACACTCAGGGTCAGTGAAAAATCCAATATATATCTGGTGATATCTCGGGTGCTATTACAGATAGCGCAATAAGTCAAAGTGCATTGTCTGTAGGAGGACCTGGCGCATGAATCTGTGAAGCGGCAACGACCTCGGACCACCAGGGGCCGAGAAAACCACAGTCTCATGGGGCCGGACACTCAGGGTCAGGGGAAAATCCAGTTTATATCTGGTGATATCTCGGGTGCTATTAGAGATAGCGCAATAAACCAAAGTGAATTCTCTGCTGGAGGCCCTGGCGCATGAATCTGTGCAGCGGGAACGACCTCGGACCACCAGGGGCCGAAAAAACCACAGTCTCATGGGGCCGGACACTCAGGGTCAGGGGAAAATCCAGTATATATCTGTTGATATCTCGGGTGCTATTAGAGATAGCGCAATAAACCAAAGTGAATTATCTGCAGGAGGCCCTGGCGCATGAATCTGTGCAACGGTAACGACCTCGGACCACCAGGGGTCGAAAAAACGACAGTCTCATGGGGCCGGACACCCAGGGTCAGGGAAAAATCCAATATATATCTGGTGATATCTCGGGTGCTATTACAGATAGCGCAATAAATCAAAGTGCATTGTCTGTAGGAGGCCCTGGCGCATGAATCTGTGCAGCGGGAACGACCTCGGACCACCAGGGGCCGAGAAAACCACAGTCTCATGGGGCGGACACTCAGGGTCAGGGGAAAATCCAATATATATCTGGTGATATCTCGGGTGCTATTAAAGATAGCGCAATAAGCCAAAGGGAATTATCTGCTGGAGGCCCTGGCGCATGTATCTGTGCAGCGGGAACGACCTAGGACCACCAGGGGCCGAGAAAACCACCGTCTCATGGGGCCGGACACTCAGTGTAAGGGAAAAATCCAATATATATCTGGTGATATCTCTGGTGCTATTAGAGATAGCGCAATAAACGAAAGTGAATTATCTGCAGGAGGCCCTGGCGCATGAATCTGTGCAGCGGGAACGACCGCGGACCACCAGGGGCCGAGAAAACCACCGTCTCATGGGGCCGGACACTCAGGGTCAGGGAAAAATCCAATATATATCTGGTGATATCTCGGGTGCTATTAGAGATAGCGCAATAAACCAATGTGAGTCATCTGCAGGAGGCCCTGGCGCCTGAAGCTGTGCAGCGCGAACGACCTCGGACCACCAGGGGCCGAGAAAACCACCGTCTCATGGGACCGGACACTCTGGGTCAGCGAAAAATCCAATATATATGTGGTGATATCTCGGGTGCTATTACAGATAGGGCAATAAGTCAAAGTGAATTATCTGCAGGAGGCCCTGGCGCATGAATCTGTGCAGCGGGAACGTCCTCGGACCTCCAGGGGCCGAAAAATCCACAGTCTCATGGGGCCGGACACTCAGGGTCAGGGAAAAATCCAATATATATCTGGTGATATCTTGGGTGCTATTAGATATGGCGCAATAAACCAAAGTGAATTATCTGCAGGAGGCCCTGGCGCATGAATCTGTGCAACGGGAACGACCTCGGACCGCCAGGGGCCGAAAAATCCACAGTCTCATGGGGCCGGACACTCAGGGTCAGGGAAAAATCCAATATATATCTGGTGATATCTTGGGTGCTATTAGAGATAACGTAATAAACCAAAGTGAATTATCTGCAGGAGGCCCTGGCGCAAGAATCTGTGCAGCGGGAACGTCCTCGGACCACCAGGGGCCGAGACAACAACCGTCTCATGGGGCCGGACACTCAGGGTCAGGGAAAAATCCAATATATATCTGGTGATATCTTGGGTGCTATTAGAGATAGCGCAATAAACCAAAGTGAGTTATCTGCAGGAGGCCCTGGCGCCTGAAGCTGTGCAGCGGGAACGACCTCGGACCACCATGGGCCGAGAAAACCACAGTCTCATGGGGCCGGACACTCAGGGTCAGGGGAAAATCCAATATATATCTGGTGATATCCCGGGTGCTATTAGAGACAGCGCAATAAACCAAAGTGAATTATCTGCAGGAGGCCCTGGCGCATGAATCTGTGCAACGGGAACGACCTCGGACCACCAGCGGCCGAGAAAACCACAGTCTCATGGGGCCGGACACTCAGGGTCAGGATAAAATCCAATATATATCTGGTGATATCTCGGGTGCTATTACAGATAGCGCAATAAATCAAAGTGCATTGTCTGTAGGAGGCCCTGGCGCATGAAACTGTGCAGCGGGAACGACCTCGGACCACCAGGGGCCGAGAAAACGACCGTCTCATGGGGCCGGACGCTCAGGGTCAGTGAAAAATCCAATATATATCTGGTGATATCTCGGGTGCTATTACAGATAGCGCACTAAATCAAAGGGGCATTGTCTGTAGGAGGCCCTGGCGCATGAACCTGTGCAGCGGCAACGACCTCGGACCACCAGGGGCCGAGAAAACCACAGTCTCATGGGGCCGGACACTCAGGGTCAGGGGAAAATCCAATATATATCTGGTGATATCTCGGGTGCTATTACAGATAGCGCAATAAATCAAAGTGCATTGTCTGTAGGAGGCCCTGGTGCATGAATCTGTGCAGCGGGAACGACCTCGGACCCCCAGGGGCCGAGTCAACCACCGTCTCATGGGGCCGGACACTCAGGGTCTGGGAAAAATCCCATATATATCCGGTGATATCTCGGGTGCTATTACAGATAGCGCAATAAATCAAAGTGCATCGTCTGTAGGAGGCCCTGGCGCATGAATCTGTGCAGCGGGAACGACCTCGGACCACCAGGGGCCGAGAAAACCACAGTCTCATGGGGCCGGACTCTCAGGGTCAGGGGAAAATCCAATATATATCTGGTGATATCTCGGGTGCTATTAGAGATAGCGCAATAAACCAAAGTGAATTATCTGCAGGAGGCCCTGGCGCATGCATCTGTGCAGCGGGAACGACCTCGAACCACCAGGGGCCGAGAAAACCACCGTCTCATGGGGCTGGACACTCAGGGTGAGGGAAATATCCAATATATATCTGGTGATATCTCGGGTGCTATTGCAGATAGCGCAATAAATCAAAGTGCATTGTCTGTAGGAGGCCCTGGCGCATAAACCCGTGCAGCGGGAACGACCTCGGACCACCAGGGGCCGAGAAAACGACCGTCTCATGGGGCCGGACACTCAGGGTCAGGGAAAAATCCAATATATATCTGGTGATATCTCGGGTGCTATTAGAGATAGCGCAATAAACCAATGTGAGTCATCTGCAGGAGGCCCTGGCGCCTGAAGCTGTGCAGCGCGAACGACCTCGGACCACCAGGGGCCGAGAAAACCACCGTCTCATGGGACCGGACACTCTGGGTCAGCGAAAAATCCAATATATATGTGGTGATATCTCGGGTGCTATTACAGATAGGGCAATAAGTCAAAGTGAATTATCTGCAGGAGGCCCTGGCGCATGAATCTGTGCAGCGGGAACGTCCTCGGACCTCCAGGGGCCGAAAAATCCACAGTCTCATGGGGCCGGACACTCAGGGTCAGGGAAAAATCCAATATATATCTGGTGATATCTTGGGTGCTATTAGATATGGCGCAATAAACCAAAGTGAATTATCTGCAGGAGGCCCTGGCGCATGAATCTGTGCAACGGGAACGACCTCGGACCGCCAGGGGCCGAAAAATCCACAGTCTCATGGGGCCGGACACTCAGGGTCAGGGAAAAATCCAATATATATCTGGTGATATCTTGGGTGCTATTAGAGATAACGTAATAAACCAAAGTGAATTATCTGCAGGAGGCCCTGGCGCAAGAATCTGTGCAGCGGGAACGTCCTCGGACCACCAGGGGCCGAGACAACAACCGTCTCATGGGGCCGGACACTCAGGGTCAGGGAAAAATCCAATATATATCTGGTGATATCTTGGGTGCTATTAGAGATAGCGCAATAAACCAAAGTGAGTTATCTGCAGGAGGCCCTGGCGCCTGAAGCTGTGCAGCGGGAACGACCTCGGACCACCAGGGGCCGAGAAAACCACAGTCTCATGGGGCCGGACACTCAGGGTCAGGGGAAAATCCAATATATATCTGGTGATATCCCGGGTGGTATTAGAGACAGCGCAATAAACCAAAGTGAATTATCTGCAGGAGGCCCTGGCGCATGAATCTGTGCAACGGGAACGACCTCGGACCACCAGCGGCCGAGAAAACCACAGTCTCATGGGGCCGGACACTCAGGGTCAGGATAAAATCCAATATATATCTGGTGATATCTCGGGTGCTATTACAGATAGCGCAATAAATCAAAGTGCATTGTCTGTAGGAGGCCCTGGCGCATGAAACTGTGCAGCGGGAACGACCTCGGACCACCAGGGGCCGAGAAAACGACCGTCTCATGGGGCCGGACGCTCAGGGTCAGTGAAAAATCCAATATATATCTGGTGATATCTCGGGTGCTATTACAGATAGCGCACTAAATCAAAGGGCATTGTCTGTAGGAGGCCCTGGCGCATGAACCTGTGCAGCGGCAACGACCTCGGACCACCAGGGGCCGAGAAAACCACAGTCTCATGGGGCCGGACACTCAGGGTCAGGGGAAAATCCAATATATATCTGGTGATATCTCGGGTGCTATTACAGATAGCGCAATAAATCAAAGTGCATTGTCTGTAGGAGGCCCTGGTGCATGAATCTGTGCAGCGGGAACGACCTCGGACCCCCAGGGGCCGAGAAAACCACAGTCTCATGGGGCCGGACTCTCAGGGTCAGGGGAAAATCCAATATATATCTGGTGATATCTCGGGTGCTATTGGAGATAGCGCAATAAACCAAAGTGAATTATCTGCAGGAGGCCCTGGCGCATGCATCTGTGCAGCGGGAACGACCTCGGACCACCAGGGGCCGAGAAAACCACCGTCTCATGGGGCTGGACACTCAGGGTGAGGGAAATATCCAATATATATCTGGTGATATCTCGGGTGCTATTACAGATAGCGCAATAAATCAAAGGGCATTGTCTGTAGGAGGCCCTGGCGCATGAATCTGTGCAGCGGGAACGACGTCGGACCACCAGGGGCAGAAAAAACCACAGTCTCATGGGGCCGGACCCTCATGGTCAGGGTAAAATCCAATATATATCTGGTGATATCTCGTGTGCTATTACAGATAGCGCAATAAATCAAAGTGCATTGTCTGTAGGAGGCCCTGGCGCATGAATCTGTGCAGCGGGAACGACCTCGGACCACCAGGGGCCGAGAAAACCACAGTCACATGCGGCCGGACACTCAGGGTCAGGGGAAAATCCAATATATATCTGGTGATATCTCGGGTGCTATTAGAGATAGCGCAATAAACCAAAGTGAATTATCTGCAGGAGGCCCTGGCGCATGAATCTGTGCAGCGGGAACGACCTCGGACCACCAGGGGCCGAAAAAACCACAGTCTCATGGGGTCGGATACTCAGGGTCAGGGGAAAATCCAATATAGATCTGGTGATATCTCGGGTGCTATTACAGATAGCGCAATAAATCAAAGTGCATTGTCTGTAGGAGGCCCTGGCGCATGAATCTGTGCAGCGGGAACGACCTAGGACCACCAGGGGCCGAGACAACCACCGTCTCATGGGGCCGGACACTCAGGGTCAGGGGAAAATCCAATATATATCTGGTGATATCTCGGGTGCTATTACAGATAGCGCAATAAATCAAAGTGCATTGTCTGTAAGAGGCCCTGGCGCATGAATCTGTGAAGCGGCAACGACCTCGGACCACCAGGGGCCGAGAAAACCACCGTCTCATGGGGCCGGGCACTCAGGGTCTGGGGAAAATCCAGTATATACCTGGTGATATCTCGGGTGCTATTACAGATAGCGCAATAAATCAAAGTGCATTGTCTGTAGGAGGCCCTGGCGCATGAACCTGTGCAGCGGGAACGACCTCGGACCACCAGGGGCCGAGAAAACCACAGTCTCATGGGGCCGGACACTCAGGGTCAGGGGAAAATCCAATATATATCTGGTGATATCTCGGGTGCTATTACAGATAGCGCAATAAACCATAGTGAATTATCTGCAGGAGGCCCTGGCGCATGAATCTGTGCAGCGGGAACGACCTCGGACCA
The DNA here is from genome assembly GCF_051020985.1 of Nomia melanderi. Taxonomy (NCBI): domain Eukaryota; kingdom Metazoa; phylum Arthropoda; class Insecta; order Hymenoptera; family Halictidae; genus Nomia; species Nomia melanderi. The sequence continues at coordinate 904,391 of NW_027475147.1, read as the reverse complement.
CCAGGGGCCGAAAAAACCACAGTCTCATGGGGCCGGATACTCAGGGTCAGGGGAAAATCCAATATAGATCAGGTGATATCTCGGGTGCTATTACAGATAGCGCAATAAATCAAAGTACATTGTCTGTAGGAGGCCCTGGCGCATGAACCTGTGCAGCGGGAACGACCTCGGACCACCAGGGGCCGAGAAAACGACCGTCTCATGGGGCCGGACGCTCAGGGTCAGTGAAAAATCCAATATATATCTGGTGATATCTCGGGTGCTATTACAGATAGCGCAATAAATCAAAGTGCATTGTCTGTAGGAGGCCCTGGCGCATGAACCTGTGCAGCGGGAACGACCTCGGACCACCAGGGGCCGAGAAAACCACAGTCTCATGGGGCCGGACACACAGGGTCAGGGGAAAATCCAGTATATATCTGGTGATATCTCGGGTGCTATTAGAGATAGCGCAATAAACCAAAGTGAATTATCTGCAGGATGCCCTGGCGCATAAATCTGTGCAAGCGGGAACGTCCTCGGACCTCCAGGGGCCGAGACAACCACCGTCTCATGGGGCCGGACACTCAGGGTCAGGGTAAAATCCAATATATATCTGGTGATATCTCGGGTGCTATTACAGATAGCGCAATAAATCAAAGTGCATTGTCTGTAGGAGGCCCTGGCGCATGAATCTGTGCAGCGGGAACGACCTCGGACCACCAGGGGCCGAGACAACCACCGTCTCATGGGGCCGGACACTCAGGGTCAGGGTAAAATCCAATATATATCTGATGATATCTCGGGTGCTATTACAGATAGCGCAATAAATCAAAGTGCATTGTCTGTAGGAGGCCCTGGCGCATGAATCTGTGAAGCGGCAACGACCTCGGACCACCAGGGGCCGAGAAAACCACAGTCTCATGGGGCCGGACACTCAGGGTCAGGGGAAAATCCAGTATATATCTGGTTATATCTCGGGTGCTATTAGAGATAGCGCAATAAACCAAAGTGAATTATCTGCAGGAGGCCCTGGCACATGAATCTGTGCAGCGGGAACGACCTCTGACCACCAGGGACCGAAAAAACCACAGTCTCATGGGGCCGGATACTCAGGGTCAGGGGAAAATCCAATATAGATCTGGTGATATCTCGGGTGCTATTACAGATAGCGCAATAAATCAAAGTGCATTGTCTGTAGGAGGCCCTGGCGCATGAATCTGTGCAGCGGGAACGACCTAGGACCACCAGGGGCCGAGACAACCACCTTCTCATGGGGCCGGACACTCAGGGTCAGGGGAAAATCCAATATATATCTGGTGATATCTCGGGTGCTATTACAGATAGCGCAATAAATCAAAGTGTATTATCTGCAGGAGGCCCTGGCGCATGAATCTGTGCAGCGGGAACGACCTCGGACCACCAGGGTCCGAGAAAAACACCGTCTCATGGGGCCGCACACTCAGGGTCAGTGAAGAATCCAATATATATCTGGTGATATCTCGGGTGCTATTACAGATAGCGCCATAAATCAAAGTGCATTGTCTGTAGGAGGCCCTGGCGCATGAATCTGTGCAGCGGGAACGACCTCGGACCACCAGGGGCCGAGACAACCACCGTCTCATGGGGCCGGACACTCAGGCTCAGGGGAATATCCAATATATATCTGGTGATATCTCGGGTGCTATTACAGATAGCGCAATAAATCAAAGTACATTGTCTGTAGGAGGCCCTGGCGCATGAATCTGTGCAGCGGGAACGACCTCGGACCACCAGGGGCCGAGAAAACCACAGTCTCATGGGGCCGGACACTCAGGGTCAGGGGAAAATCCAATATATATCTGGTGATATCTCGGGTGCTATTACAGATAGCGCAATAAATCAAAGTGCATTGTCTGTAGGAGGCTCTGGCGCATGAATCTGTGCAGCGGGAACGACCTCGGACCACCAGGGGCCGAGAAAACCACAGTCTCATGGGGCCGGACACTCAGGGTCAGGGAAAAATCCATTATATATCTGGTGATATATCGGGTGCCATTAGAGATAGCTCGATAAATCAAAGTGCATTGTCTGCAGGAGGCCCTGACGCATGATTCTGTGCAGCGGGAACGACCTCGGACCACCAGGGGCCGAGAAAACCACAGTCTCATGGGGCCGGACACTCAGGGTCAGTGAAAAATCCAATATATATCTGGTGATATCTCGGGTGCTATTACAGATAGCGCAATAAATCAAAGTGCATTGTCTGTAGGAGGCCCTGGCGCATGAATCTGTGCAGCGGGATCGACCTCGGACCACCAGGGGCCCAGAAAACCACAGTCTCATGGGGCCGGACACTCAGGGTCAGGGGAAAATCCAATATATATCTGGTGATATCTCGGGTGCTATTAGAGATAGCGCAATAAACCAAAGTGAATTATCTGCAGGATGCCCAGGCGCATGAATCTGTGAAGCGGGAACGACCTCGGACCACCAGGGGCCGAGACAACCACCGTCTCATGGGGCCGGACACTCAGGGTCAGGGTAAAATCCAATATATATCTGGTGATATCTCGGGTGCTATTACAGATAGCGCAATAAATCAAAGTGCATTGTCTGTAGGAGGCCCTGGCGCATGAATCTGTGAAGCGGCAACGACCTCGGACCACCAGGGGCCGAGAAAACCACAGTCTCATGGGGCCGGACACTCAGGGTCAGGGTAAAATCCAACATATATCTGGTGATATCTCGGGTGCTATTACAGATAGCGCAATAAATCAAAGTGAATTGTCTGTAGGAGGCCCTGGCGCATGAATCTGTGCAGCGGGAACGACCTCGAGCCACCAGGGGCCGAGACAACCACCGTCTCATGGGGCCGGACACTCAGGGTCAGTGAAAAATCCAATATATATCTGGTGATATCTCGGGTTCTATTACAGATAGCGCGATAAATCAAAGTGCATTGTCTGTAGGAGGCCCTGGCGCGTGAATCTGTGCAGCGGGAACGTCCTCGGACCTCCAGGGGCCGAGGAAATCACCGCCTCATGGGGCCGTACTGTCAGGGTCAGGGAAAAGTCCAAATATATATCTGGTGATATCTCGGCTGCTATTAGAGATAGCGCAATAAATCAAAGTGAATTATCTGCGGGCGGCCCTGGCGCATGAATCTGTGCAGCGGGATCGACCTCGGACCACCAGGGGCCGAGAAAACCACAGTCTCATGGGGCCGGACACTCAGGGTCAGTGAAAAATCCAATATATATCTGGTGATATCTCGGGTGCTATTACAGATAGCGCGATAAATCAAAGTGCATTGTCTGTAGGAGGCCCTGGCGCGTGAATCTGTGCAGCGGGATCGACCTCGGACCACCCGGGGCCGAGGAAATCACCGCCTCATGGGGCCGGACTGTCAGGGTCAGGGAAAAGTCCAATATATATCTGTTGATATCTCGGGTGCTATTAGAGATAGAACAATAAATCAAAGTGCATTGTCTGTAGGAGGCACTGGCGAATGAATCTGTGCAGCGGGATCGACCTCGGACCACGAGGGACCGAGAAAACCATCGACGCATGGGGCCGGACTGTCAGGGTCAGGGAAAAATCCATTATATATCAGGTGATATCTCGGGTGCTATTTGAGATAGCGCGATAAATCAAAGTGCATTGTCTGCTGGAAGCCCTGGCGCATGATTCTGTGCAGCAGGAACGACCTCGGACCACCAGGGGCCGAGAAAATCACCTTCTCGTGGGGCCGGACTGTCAGGGTCGGGGAAAAATCCATTATATATCTGGTGATATCTCGGGTGTTATTAGAGATAGCGCAATAAATCAAAGTGCATTGTCTGTAGGAGGCACTGGCGAATGAATCTGTGCTGCGGCAACGACCTCGGACCACCAGGGGCCGAAAAAACCACAGTCTCATGGGGCCGGACACTCAGGGTCAGGGAAAAATCCAATATATATCTGGTGATATCTCTGCTGTTATTAGAGATAGCGCAATAAATCAAAGTGAATTATCTGCAGGGGGCCCTGTCGCATGAATCTGTGCACCGGGAACCGCCTTGGACCACCAGGGGCCGAGAAAACCACCGTCTCATGGGGCTGGACTGTCAGGGCCAGGGAAATATCCATTATATATCTGTTGACATCTCGGGTGCTATTAGAGGTAGAACAATAAATCAAAGTGCATTGTCTGCAGGAGGCCCTGGCGCATGCATCTGTGCAGCTCGAACGACCTCGGACCACCAGGGGCCGAGAAAACCACCGTCTCATGGGGCCGGACACTCAGGGTCATGGAAAAATCGAATATATATCTGGTGATATCTCGGGTGCTATTACACATAGCGCAATAAATCAAAGTGCATTGTCTGTAGGAGGCCCTGCCGCGTCAACCTAGGCAGCGGGAACGACCTCGGACCACCAGGGGCCGAGAAATCCACAGTCCCATGGGGCCGGACACTCAGGGTCAGGGGAAAATCCAATATATATCTGATGATATCTCGGGTGCTATTACGGATAGCGCAATAAATCAAAGTGCATTGTCTGTAGGAGGCACTGGCGCATGAATCTGTGTAGCGGGAACGACCTCGGACCACCAGGGGCCGAGAAGACCACCGTCTCATGGGGCCGGACACTCAGGGTCAGGTTAAAATCCAATATATATCTGGTGATATCTCGGGTGCTATTAGAGATAGCGCAATAAATCAAAGTGAATTATCTGCAGGCGGCCCTGGCGCATGAATCTGTGCAGCGGGATCGACCTTGGACCACCCGGGGCCGAGGAAATCACCGCCTCATGGGGCCGGACTGTCAGGGTCAGGGAAAAGTCCAATATATATCTGTTGATATCTCGGGTGCTATTAGGGATAGAACAATAAATCAAAGTGCATTGTCTGTAGGAGGCACTGGCGAATGAATCTGTGCAGCGGGATCGACCTCGGACCACGAGGGACCGAGAGAACCATCGACGCATGGGGCCGGACTGTCAGGGTCAGGGAAAAATCCATTATATATCAGGTGATATCTCGGGTGTTATTTGAGATAGCGCGATAAATCAAAGTGCATTGTCTGCTGGAAGCCCTGGCGCATGATTCTGTGCAGCAGGAACGACCTCGGACCACCAGGGGCCGAGAAAACCACCGTCTCATGGGGCCGGACACACAGGGTCGGGGAAAAATCCAATATATATCTGGTGATATCTCGGGTGCTATTAGAGATAGCGCAATAACTCAAAGTGCATTGACTGTAGGAGGCACTGGCGAATGAATCTGTGCAGCGGCAACGACCTCGGATCACCAGGGGCCGAGAAAACCACCGACACATGGGGCCGCACTCCCAAGGTCATGTAAAAACCCAGGATGTATCTGATGATATCTCGGGTGCTATTAGTGATAGCGCAATAAATCAATGTGCATTGTCTGTAGGAGGCACTGACGAATGAATCTGTGGAGCAGGAACTACCTCGGACCACCAGAGGCCGAGAAAATTACAGTTATTCGGAATCCGTCACCCATGGTCATGTAAAAATCCAGCATATATCTGGTGATATCTCGGGTGCTATTACAGATAGCGCAATAAACCAAAGTGCATTGTCTGTAGGAGGCCCTGCCGCGTCAACCTAGGCAGCGGGAACGACCTCGGACCACCAGGGGCCGAGAAATCCACAGTCCCATGGGGCCGGACACTCAGGGTCAGGGGAAAATCCAATATATATCTGATGATATCTCGGGTGCTATTACGGATAGCGCAATAAATCAAAGTGCATTGTCTGTAGGAGGCACTGGCGCATGAATCTGTGTAGCGGGAACGACCTCGGACCACCAGGGGCCGAGAAGACCACCGTCTCATGGGGCCGGACACTCAGGGTCAGGTTAAAATCCAATATATATCTGGTGATATCTCGGGTGCTATTAGAGATAGCGCAATAAATCAAAGTGAATTATCTGCAGGCGGCCCTGGCGCATGAATCTGTGCAGCGGGATCGACCTTGGACCACCCGGGGCCGAGGAAATCACCGCCTCATGGGGCCGGACTGTCAGGGTCAGGGAAAAGTCCAATATATATCTGTTGATATCTCGGGTGCTATTAGAGATAGAACAATAAATCAAAGTGCATTGTCTGTAGGAGGCACTGGCGAATGAATCTGTGCAGCGGGATCGACCTCGGACCACGAGGGACCGAGAGAACCATCGACGCATGGGGCCGGACTGTCAGGGTCAGGGAAAAATCCATTATATATCAGGTGATATCTCGGGTGTTATTTGAGATAGCGCGATAAATCAAAGTGCATTGTCTGCTGGAAGCCCTGGCGCATGATTCTGTGCAGCAGGAACGACCTCGGACCACCAGGGGCCGAGAAAACCACCGTCTCATGGGGCCGGACACACAGGGTCGGGGAAAAATCCAATATATATCTGGTGATATCTCGGGTGCTATTAGAGATAGCGCAATAACTCAAAGTGCATTGACTGTAGGAGGCACTGGCGAATGAATCTGTGCAGCGGCAACGACCTCGGATCACCAGGGGCCGAGAAAACCACCGACACATGGGGCCGCACTCCCAAGGTCATGTAAAAACCCAGGATGTATCTGATGATATCTCGGGTGCTATTAGTGATAGCGCAATAAATCAATGTGCATTGTCTGTAGGAGGCACTGACGAATGAATCTGTGGAGCAGGAACTACCTCGGACCACCAGGGGCCGAGAAAATTACAGTTATTCGGAATCCGTCACCCATGGTCATGTAAAAATCCAGCATATATCTGGTGATATCTCGGGTGCTATTACAGATAGCGCAATAAACCAAAGTGAATTGTCTGCAGGAAACCCTGGCGCATGAATCTTTTCAGCGGGATCGAACTCGGACCACGAGGGAACGAGAAAACCATCGACACATGGGACCGGACACTCAGGGTCAGGGAAAAATCCAATATATATCTGGAGATATCTCGGGTGCTATTAGAGATAGCGCAATAAACCAAAGTGAATTATCTGCAGGAGGCCCTTGCGCATGAATCTGTGCCGCGGGAACGACGTGGGACCGCCAGGGGCCGAGAAAACCACCGACACATGAGGCCGGACACCCAAGGTCATGTAAAAATCCAGAATATATCTGGTGATATATCGGGTGCTATTAGAGATAGCGCAATAAATCAAAGTGCATTGTCTGTAGGATGCCCCGGCGCATGAATCTTTGCAGCGGGATCGACCTCGGACCACCAGGGGCCGAGAAAACCACCGACACATGGGGCCGGACACTCAGGGTCGGGGAAAAATCCAATCTATATTTGGCGATATCTCGGGTGCTATTAGAGGTAGCGCGATAAATCCAAGTGCATTGTCTGCGGGAGGCCCTGGCGCATGAATCTGTGCTGCGGCAACGACCTCGGACCACCAGGGTCCGAGAAAACCACCGTCTCATGGGGCCGGACACTCAGGGTCAGGGAAAAATCCAATATATATCTGATGATATCTCGGGTGCTATTAGTGATAGCGCAATAAACCAAAGTGAATTGTCTGCAAGAGGCCCTGGCGCATGCATCTGTGCAGCGGGAACGACGTCGGACCACCAGGGGCCGAGAAAACCACCGACACATGAGGCCGGACACCCAAGGTCATGTAAAAATCCAGAATATATCTGGTGATATCTCGGGTGCTATTATAGATAGCGTAATAAACCAAAGTGAATTGTCTGCAAGAGTCCCTGGCGCATGCATCTGTGCAGCGGGAACGACCTCGGACCACCAGGGGCCGAGAAAACCACCGTCCCATGGGGCCGGACATTCAGGTTCAGGGAAAAATACAATATATATCTGGTGATATCTCGGGTGCTATTACAGATAGCGCAATAAATCAAAGTGCATTGTCTGTAGGAGGCCCTGGGGCATGAATCTGGCCAGCGGGAACGACCTCGGACCACCAGGGGCCGAGAAATCCACCGTCTCAGGGGGCCGGACACTGAGGGTCAGGGGAAAAGCCAATATATATCTGGTGATATCTCGGGTGCTATTAGAGATAGCGCAATAAACCAAAGTGAATTATCTGCAGGAGGCCCTGGCGCATGCATCTGTGCAGCGGGAACGACCTCAGAGCACCAGGGGCCGAGAAAACCACCGTCTCATGGGGCCGGAAACTCAGGGTCAGGGAAAAATCCGATATATATCTGGTGATATCTCGGGTGCTATTACAGATAGCCCAATAAATCAAAGTGCATTGTCTGTAAGCTGCCCTGGCGCATGAATATGGGCAGCGGGAACGACCTCGGATCACCAGGGGCCGAGAAAACCACCGTCTCATGGGGCCGGACACTCAGGGTCAGGGAAAAATCCAATATATATCTGGTGATATCTTGGGTGCTATTACAGATAGCGCAATAAACCAAAGTGAATTATCTGCAGGAGGCCCTGGCGCATGCATCTGTGCAGCGGGAACGACCTCAGACCACCAGGGGCCGAGAAAACCGCAGTCTCACGGCTCCGGACACTCAGGGTCAGGGGAAAATCCAATATATATCTGGTGATATCTCGGGTGCTATTAGAGATAGCGCAATAAACCAAAGTGAATTATCTGCAGGAGGCCCTGGCGCATGAATCTGTACAGCGGGAACGACCTCGGACCACCAGGGGCCGAGAAAACCACCGTCTCATGGGGCCGGACATTCAGGTTCAGGGAAAAATCCAATATATATCTGGTGATATCTCGGGTGCTATTACAGATAGCGCAATAAATCAAAGTGCATTGTCTGTAGGAGGCCCTGGGGCATGAATGTGGCCAGCGGGATCGACCTCGGACCACCAGGGGCCGAGAAAACCACCGTCTCAGGTGGCCGGACACTCAGGGTCAGGGGAAAAGCCAATATATATCTGGTGATATCTCGGGTGCTATTAGAGATAGCGCAATAAACCAAAGTGAATTATCTGCAGGAGGCCCTGGCGCATGCATCTGTGCAGCGGGAACGACGTCGGACCACCAGGGGCCGAGAAAACCACCGTCTCATGGGTCCGGACACTCAGGGTCAGGGGAAAGTCCAATATATATCTGGTGATATCTCGGGTGCTATTACAGATAGCGCAATAAATCAAAGTGCATTGTCTGTAGGAGGCCCAGGCGAATGAATCTGGCCAGCAGGAACGACCTCCGACCACCAGGGGCCGAGAAAACCACCGTCTCATGGGGCCGGACACTCAGGGTCAGGGGAAAATCCAATATATATCTGGTGATATCTCGGGTGCTATTACAGATAGCCCAACAAATCAAAATGCATTGTCTGTAGGAGGCCCTGCCGCATGAATCTGTGCAGCGGGAACGACCGCGGACCACCAGGGGCCGAGAAAATTACAGATATTCGGAATCCGTCACCCAAGGTCATGTAATAATCCAGCATATATCTGGTGATATCTCGGGTGCTATTACAGATAGCCCAATAAATCAATGTGCATTGTCTGTAAGCTGCCCTGGCGCATGAGTATGGGCAGCGGGAACGACCTCGGAACACCAGGGGCCGAGAAAACCACCGTCACATGGGGCCGGACACTCAGGGTCAGGGGAAAATCCAATATATATCTGGTGATATCTCGGGCACTATTACAGATAGCGCAATAAATCAGAGTCCATTGTCTGTAGGAGGCCCTGGCGCATGAATCTGTGCAGCGGGAACGACCTCGGACAACCAGGGGCCGAGAAAACCGCAGTCTCACGGCTCCGGACACTCAGGGTCAGGGGAAAATCCAATATATATCTGGTGATATCTCGGGTGCTATTAGAGATAGCGCAATAAACCAAAGTGAATTATCTGCAGGAGGCCCTGGCGCATGAATCTGTACAGCGGGAACGACCTCGGACCACCAGGGGCCGAGAAAACCACCGTCTCATGGGGCCGGACATTCAGGTTCAGGGAAAAATCCAATATATATCTGGTGATATCTCGGGTGCTATTACAGATAGCGCAATAAATCAAAGTGCATTGTCTGTAGGAGGCCCTGGGGCATGAATTTGGCCAGCGGGATCGACCTCGGACCACCAGGGGCCGAGAAAACCACCGTCTCAGGGGGCCGGACACTCAGGGTCAGGGGAAAACCCAATATATATCTGGTGATATCTCGGGTGCTATTAGAGATAGCGCAATAAACCAAAGTGAATTATCTGCAGGAGGCCCTGGCGCATGCATCTGTGCAGCGGGAACGACGTCGGACCACCAGGGGCCGAGAAAACCACCGTCTCATGGGGCCGGACACTGAGGGTCAGGGGAAAATCCAATATATATCTGGTGATATCTCGGGTGCTATTAGAGATAGCCCAATAAACGAAAGTGAATTATCTGCAGGAGGCCCTGGCGCATGAATCTGTACAGCAGGAACGACCTCGGACCACCAGGGGCCGAGAAAACCACCGTCTCATGGGGCCGGACATTCAGGTTCAGGGAAAAATACAATATATATCTGGTGATATCTCGGGTGCTATTACAGATAGCCCAATAAATCAAAGTGCATTGTCTGTAAGCTGCCCTGACGCATGCATCTGTGCAGCGGGAACGACGTCGGACCACCAGGGGCCGAGAAAACAACCGTCTCATGGGGCCGGACACTGAGGGTCAGGGGAAAATCCAATATATATCTGGTGATATCTCGGGTGCTATTAGAGATAGCGCAATAAACGAAAGTGAATTATCTGCAGGAGGCCCTGGCGCATGCATCTGTGCAGCGGGAACGACCTCAGAGCACCAGGGGCCGAGAAAACCACCGTCTCATGGGGCCGGAAACTCAGGGTCAGGGAAAAATCCGATATATATCTGGTGATATCTCGGGTGCTATTACAGATAGCCCAATAAATCAAAGTGCATTGTCTGTAAGCTGCCGTGGCGCATGAATATGGGCAGCGGGAACGACCTCGGATCACCAGGGGCCGAGAAAAACACCGTCTCATGGGGCCGGACACTCAGGGTCAGGGAAAAATCCAATATATATCTGGTGATATCTTGGGTGCTATTACAGATAGCGCAATAAACCAAAGTGAATTATCTGCAGGAGGCCCTGGCGCATGCATCTGTGCAGCGGGAACGACCTCAGACCACCAGGGGCCGAGAAAACCACCGTCTCATGGGGCCGGAAAGTCAGGGTCAGGGAAAAATCCGATATATATCTGGTGATATCTCGGGTGCTATTACAGATAGCCCAATAAATCAAAGTGCATTGTCTGTTAGCTGCCCTGGCGCATGAATATGGGCAGCGGGAACGACCTCGGACCACCAGGGGCCGAGAAAACCACCGTCACATGGGGCCGGACACTCAGGGTCAGGGGAAAATCCAATATATATCTGGTGATACCTCGGGCACTATTACAGATAGCGCAATAAATCAGAGTCCATTGTCTGTAGGAGGCCCTGGCGCATGAATCTGTGCAGCGGGCACGACCTCGGACAACCAGGGGCCGAGAAAACCGCAGTCTCACGGCTCCGGACACTCAGGGCCAGGGGAAAATCCAATATATATCTGGTGATATCTCGGGTGCTATTAGAGATAGCGCAATAAACCAAAGTGAATTATCTGCAGGAGGCCCTGGCGCATGCATCTGTGCAGCGGGAACGACCTCCGACCACCAGGGGCCGACACAACCACCGTCTCATGGGGCCGGACACTCAGGGTCAGGGAAAAATCCGATATATATGTGGTGATATTTCGGGTGCTATTACAGATAGCCCAATAAATCAATGTGCATCTTCTGTAGGAGGCCCTGGCGCATGAATCTGTGCAGCGGCAACGACCTCGGACCACCAGGGGCCGAGAAAACCACAGTCTCATGGGGCCGGACACTCAGGGTCTGGGGAAAATTCAATATATATCTGGTGATATCTCGGGTGCTATTAGAGATAGCGCAATAAACCAAAGTGAATTATCTGCTGGAGGCTCTGGCGCATGAATCTGTGCAGCGGGAACGACCTCGGACCACCAGGGGCCGAGAAAACCACCGTCTCATGGGGCGGGACACTCAGGGTCAGGGAAAAATCCAATATATATCTGGTGATATCTCGGGTGCTATTAGAGGTAGCGCAATAAATCAAAGTGCATTATCTGAAGGAGGTCCTGGCGCATGAATCTGTGCAGCAGGAACGACCTCGGACCACCAGGGGCCGAGAAAACCACCGTCTCATGGGGCCGGGCGCTCAGGGTCGGGGAAAAATCCAATATATATCTGGTGATATCTCGGGTGCTATGAGAGATAGCGCAATAAACCAAAGTGACTTGTCTGCAAGAGGCCCTGGCGCATACATCTGTGCAGCGGGAACGACCTCGGACCACCAGGGGCCGAGAAAACCACCGTCCCATGGGGCCGGACACTCAGGGTCGGGGAAAAATCCAGTATATATCTGATGATATCTCGGGTGCTATTAGAGATAGCGCAATAAAGCAAAGTGAATTGTCTGCAAGAGGCCCTGGCGCATGCATCTGTGCAGCGGGAACGACCTCGGACCACCAGGGGTCGAGAAAACCACCGTCTCATGGGGCCGGACGCTCAGGGTCGGGGAAAAATCCAATATATATCTGGTGATATCTCGGGTGCTATTAGAGATAGCGCAATAAACCAAAGTGAATTATCTGTAGGAGGCCCTGGCGCATGAATCTGTGCAGCAGGAACGACCTCGGACCACCAGGGGCCGAGAAAACCACCGTCTCATGGGGCCGGACACTCAGGGTCGGGGAAAAATCCGATATATATTTGGTGATATCTCGGGTGCTATTACAGATAGCCCAATAAATCAAAGTGCATTGTCTGTAAGCTGCCCTGGCGCATGAATATGGGCAGCGGGAACGACCTCGGATCACCAGGGGCCGAGAAAACCACCGTCGCATGGGGCCGGACACTCAGGGTCAGGGAAAAATCCAATATATATCTGGTGATATCTTGGGTGCTATTACAGATAGCGCAATAAACCAAAGTGAATTATCTGCAGGAGGCCCTGGCGCATGCATCTGTGCAGCGGGAACGACCTCAGACCACCAGGGGCCGAGAAAACCACCGTCTCATGGGGCCGGAAACTCAGGGTCAGGGAAAAATCCGATATATATCTGGTGATATCTCGGGTGCTATTACAGATAGCCCAATAAATCAAAGTGCATTGTCTGTAAGCTGCCCTGGCGCATGAATATGGGCAGCGGGAACGACCTCGGACCACCAGGGGCCGAGAAAACCGCAGTCTCACGGGGCCGGACACTCAGGGTCAGGGGAAAATCCAATACATATCTGGTGATATCTTGGGTGCTATTACAGATAGCGCAATAAACCAAAGTGAATTATCTGCAGGAGGCCCTGGCGCATGCATCTGTGCAGCGGGAACGACCTCAGACCACCAGGGGCCGAGAAAACCACCGTCTCATGGGGCCGGAAACTCAGGGTCAGGGAAAAATCCGATATATATCTGGTGATATCTCGGGTGCTATTACAGATAGCCCAATAAATCAAAGTGCATTGTCTGTAAGCTGCCCTGGCGCATGCATCTGTGCAGCGGGAACGACCTCCGACCACCAGGGGCCGACACAACCACCGTCTCATGGGGCCGGACACTCAGGGTCAGGGAAAAATCCGATATATATGTGGTGATATCTCGGGTGCTATTACAGATAGCCCAATAAATCAATGTGCATCGTCTGTAGGAGGCCCTGGCGCATGAATCTGTGCAGCGGCAACGACCTCGGACCACCAGGGGCCGAGAAAACCACAGTCTAATGGGGCCGGACACTCAGGGTCTGGGGAAAATTCAATATATATCTGGTGATATCTCGGGTGCTATTAGAGATAGCGCAATAAACCAAAGTGAATTATCTGCAGGAGGCTCTGGCGCATGAATCTGTGCAGCGGGAACGACCTCGGACCACCAGGGGCCGAGAAAACCACCGTCTCATGGGGCGGGACACTCAGGGTCAGGGAAAAATCCAATATATATATGGTGGTATCTCGGGTGCTATTACAGAAAGCGCAATAAATCAAAGTGCATTGTCTGTAAGCTGCCCTGGCGCATTAATCTGGGCAGCGGGAACGACCTCGGACCACCAGGGGCCGAGAAAAGCACCGTCACATGGGGCCGGACACTCAGGATCAGGGGAAAATCCAACATATATCTGGTGATATCTCTGGTGCTCTTACAGATAGCGCACTAAACCAAAGTGAATCATCTGCAGCGGGCCCTGGAGCATGAATCTGTGCAGCGGGAACGAACTCGGATCACCAGGGGCCGAGAAAATTACAGATATTCGGAATCCGTCACCCAAGGTCATGTAAAAATCCAGCATATATCTGGTGATATCTCGGGTGCTATTAGAGATAGCGCAATAAACCAAAGTGAATTGTCTGTAGGAGTCACTGGCGAATGAATCTGTGCAGCGGGAACGACCTCGGACCACCAGGGGCCGAGAAAATCACCGTCTCGTGGGGCCGGACTGTCAGGGTCAGGGAAAAATCCAATATATATCTGGTGATATCTCGGGTGCTATTACAGATAGCGCAATAAACCAAAGTGCATTGTCTGCACGAAGCACTGGCGCATGAATCTGTGCAGCGGGATCTACCTCGGACTACGAGGGACCGAGAAAACCATGGACACATGGGGCCGGACATTCAGAGTCAGGGGAAAATCCAATATAAATCTGGTGATATCACGGGTACTATTACAGATAGCGCAATAAATCAAAGTGCATTGTCTGCAGGAGGCCCTGGCGCATAAATCTGTGGAGCGGGAACGACCTCGGACCACCAGGGGCCGAGAAAACCACCGTCTCATGGAGTCCGACTGTCAGGGTCAGGGAAAAATCCAATATATATCTGGTGATATCTCGGGTGGTATTAGAGATAGCGCAATAAATCATAGTGCATTGTCTGCAGGAGGCCCTAGCGCATGAATCTGTGCAGCGGGATCGACCTCGGACCACCAGGGGCCGAGAAAATCAAAGTCTCATGGGGCCGGACTGTCAGGGTCAGGGAAAAATCCAATATATATCTCGTGATATCTCGGGTGCTATTAGCGATAGCTCAATAAATCAAAGTGAATTATCTGCAGGGGACCCCGTCGCATGAATCTGTGCAGCGGGAACGACCTCGGACCACCAGGGGCCGAGAAAACCACCGTCTCATGGGGCCGGACACTCAGGGTCAGGGAAAAATCCAATATATATCTGATGATATCTCGGGTGCTATTAGAGATAGCGCAATAAACCAAAGTGAATTGTCTGCAAGAGGCCCTGGCGCATGCATCTGGGCAGCGGGAACGACCTCGGTCGACCAGGGGCCGAGAAAACCACCGACACATGAGGCCGGACACCCAAGGTCATGCAATAATCCAGTATATATCTGGTGATATCTCGGGTGCTATTAGAGATAGCGCGATAAATCAAAGTGAATTATCTGCAGGAGGCCCTTGCGCATGAATCTGTGCCGCGGGAACGACGTGGGACCACCAGGGGCCGAGAAAACCACCGACACATGAGGCCGCACACCCAAGGTCATGTAAAAATCCAGAATATATCTGGTTATATCCTGGGTGCAATTATAGATAGCGCAATAAACCAAAGTGAATTGTCTGCAAGAGGCCCTGGCGCATGCATCTGTGCAGCGGGAACGACCTCGGACCACCAGGGGCCGAGAAAACCACCGTCCCATGGGGCCGGACACTCAGGGTCAGGGGAAAATCCAATATATATCTGGTGATATCTCGGGTGCTATTACAGATAGCGCAATAAATCAAAGTGCATTGTCTGTAGGAGGCCCAGGCGAATGAATCTGTGCAGCGGGAACGACCTCGGACCACCAGAGGCCGAGAAAACCACCGTCTCATGGGTCCGGACACTCAGGGTCAGGGAAAAATCCAATATATATCTGGTGATATCACGGGTGCTATTACAGATAGCGCAATAAACCAAAGTGCACTGTATGTAGGAGGCCCTGGCGCATGAATCTGGGCAGCGGGAACGACCTCGGACCACCAGGGGCCGAGAAAACCACCGTCTCATGGGTCCGGACACTCAGGGTCAGGGGAAAATCCAATATATATCTGGTGATATCTCGGGTGCTATTACAGATAGCGCAATAAATCAAAGTGCATTGTCTGTAGGAGGCCCAGGCGAATGAATCTGTGCAGCGGGAACGACCTCGGACCACCAGAGGCCGAGAAAACCACCGTCTCATGGGTCCGGACACTCAGGGTCAGGGGAAAATCCAATATATATCTGGTGATATCTCGGGTGCTATTAGAGATAGCGCAATAAACCAAAGTGAATTATCTGCAGGAGGCCCTGGTGCATGCATCTGTGCAGCGGGAACGACCTCGGACCACCAGGGGCCAAGAAAACCACCGTCTCATGGCGCCGGACACTCAGGGTCAGGGAAAAATCCAATATATATCTGGTGATATCTCGGGTGCTATTTGAGATAGCGCAATAAATCAAAGTGCATTGTCTGTAGGAGGCCCAGGCGCATGAATCTGGCCAGCGGGAACGACCTCGGACCACCAGGGGCCGAGAAAACCACAGTCTCATGGGGCCGGACACTCAGGGTCAGGGGAAAATCCAATATATATCTGGTGATATCTCGGGTGCTATTACAGATAGCGCAATAAACTAAAGTGCATTGTCTGTAGGAGACCCTTGCGAATGAATCTGTGCCGCAGGAACGACCTCGGACCACCAGTGGCCGAGAAAATTACAGATATTCGGAATCCGTCACCCAAGGTCATGTAAAAGTCCTGCAAATATCTGGTGATATCTCGGGTGCTATTAGAGATAGCGCAATAAACCAAAGTGCATTGTCTGTAGGAGGCCCTGGCGAATGAATCTGGGCAGCGGGAACGCCCTCGGACCGCCAGGGGCCAAGAAAACCACCGTCTCATGGCGCCGGACACTCAGGGTCAGGGGAAAGACCAATATATATCTGGTGATATCTCGGGTGCTATTAGAGATAGCGCACTAAATCAAAGTGCATTGTCTGTAGGAGGCCCAGGCGCATGAATGTGGCCAGCGGGAACGACCTCGGACCACCAGGGGCCGAGAAAACCACAGTCTCATGGGGCCGGACACTCAGGGTCAGGGGAAAATCCAATATATATCTGGTGATATCTCGGGTGCTATTACAGATAGCGCATTAAATCAAAGTGCATTGTCTGTAGGAGGCCCAGGCGAATGAATCTGTGCAGCGGGAAGGACCTCGGACCACCAGGGGCCGAGAAAATCACCGTCTCATGGAGCCGGACACTCAGGGTCAGGGAAAAATCCAATATATATCTGGTGTTATCTCGGGTGCTATTACAGATAGCGCAATAAATCAAAGTGCATTGTCTGTAGGAGGCCCAGGCGAATGAATCTGTGCAGCGGGAACGACCTCGGACCACCAGGGACCGAGAAAACCACCGTCTCATCGGTCCGGACACTCAGGGTCAGGGGAAAATCCAATATATATCTGGTGATATCTAGGGTGCTATTACAGATAGCGCTATAAACCAAAGTGCATTGTCTGTAGGAGGCCCTTGCGAATGAATCTGTACCGCAGGAACGATCTCGGACCACCAGTGGCCGAGAAAATTACAGATATTCGGAATCCGTCACCCAAGGTCAGGGGAAAATCCAATATATATCTGGTGATATCTCGGGTGCTATTACAGATAGCACAATAAACCAAAGTGCATTGTCTGTAGGAGGCCCTTGCGAATGAATCTGTGCCGCAGGAACGACCTCGGACCACCAGGGGCCCAGAAAACCACCGACTCACGGGGCCGGACACTCAGGGTCAGGGGAAAATCCAATATATATCTGGTGATATCTCGGGTGCTATTAGAGATAGCGCAATAAACCAAAGTGCATTGTCTGTAGGAGGCCCAGGCGCATGAATCTGGCCAGCGGGAACGACCTCGGACCACCAGGGTCCGAGAAAACCACCGTCTCATGGGTCCGGACACTCAGGGTCAGGGGAAAATCCAATATATATCTGGTGATATCTCGGGTGCTATTACAGATAGCGCAATAAATCAAAGTGCATTGTCTGTAGGAGGCCCAGGCGATTGAATCTGGCCAGCAGGAACGACCTCCGACCACCAGGGGCCGAGAAAACCACCGTCTCATGGGGCCGGACACTCAGGGTCAGGGGAAAATGCAATATATATCTGGTGATATCTCGGGTGCTATTACAGATAGCCCAATAAATCAAAGTGCATTGTCTGTAGGAGGCCCTGCCGCATGAATCTGTGCAGCGGGAACGACCTCGGACCACCAGAGGCCGGGAAAACCACAGTCTCATGGGGCCGGACACTCAGGGTCAGGGGAAAATTCAATATATATCTGGTGATAGCTCGGGGGCTATTAGAGATAGCGCAATAAATCAAAGTGCATTGTCTGTAGGAGGCACTGGCGAATGAATCTGTGCCGCAGGAACGACCTCGGACCACCAGTGGCCGAGAAAATTACAGATATTCGGAATCCGTCACCCAAGGTCATGTAAAAATCCAGCATATATCTGGTGATATCTCGGGTGCTATTACAGATAGCGCAATAAACCAAAGTGCATTGTCTGTAGGAGGCCCTGGCGCAAGAATCTGGGCAGCGGGAACGACGTCGGACCACCAGGGGACGAGAAAATCACCGTCTCATGGAGCCGGACACTCAGGGTCAGGGAAAAATCCAGCATATATCTGGTGATATCTCGGGTGCTATTACAGATAGCGCAATAAACCAAAGTGCATTTTCTGTAGGAGGCCCTGGCGCATGAATCTGGGCAGCGGGAACGACTTCGGACCACCAGGAGCCGAGAAAACCACCGACTCACGGGGCCGGACACTCAGGGTCAGGGAAAAATCCAATATATATCTGGTGATATCTCGGGTGCTATTAGAGATAGCGCAATAAACCAAAGAGAATTATCTGCAGGAGGCCCTGGCGCATGCATCTGTGCAGCGGGAACGACCTCGGGCCACCAGGGGCCAAGAAAACCACCGTCTCATGGGGCCGGACACTCAGGGTCAGGGAAAAATCCAATATATATCTGGTGATATCTCGGGTGCTATTACAGATAGCGCAATAAACCAAAGTGCACTGTCTGTAGGAGGCCCTGGCAAATGAATCTGGGCAGCGGGAACGACCTCGGACCACCAGGGGCCGAGAAAACCACCGTCTCATGGGTCCGGACACTCAGGGTCAGGGGAAAATCCAATATATATCAGGTGATATCTCGGGTGCTATTACAGATAGCGCAATAAATCAAAGTGCATTGTCTGTAGGAGGCCCAGGTGAATGAATCTGTGCAGCGGGAACGACCTCGGACCACCAGAGGCCGAGAAAACCACTGTCTCATGGGTCCGGACACTCAGGGTCAGGGGAAAATCCAATATATATCTGGTGATATCTCGGGTGCTATTAGAGATAGCGCAATAAACCAAAGTGAATTATCTGCAGGAGGCCCTGGTGCATGCATCTGTGCAGCGGGAACGACCTCGGACCACCAGGGGCCGAGAAAACCACCGTCTCATTGGTGCGGACACTCAGGGTCAGGGGAAAATCCAATATATATCTGGTCATATCTCTGGTGCTATTACAGATAGCGCAATGAACCAAAGTGCATTGTCTGTAGGAGGCCCTTGCGAATGAATCTGTGCCGCAGGAACGACCTCGGACCACCAGTGGCCGAGAAAACCACCGTCTCATGGGTCCGGACACTCAGGGTGAGGGAGAAATCCAATATATATCTGGTGATATCTCGGGTGCTATTACAGATAGCGCAATAAATCAAAGTGCATTGTCTGTAGGAGGCCCAGGCGAATGAATCTGTGCAGCGGGAACGACCTCGGACCACCAGGGGCCGAGAAAACCACCGTCTCATGGCGCCGGACACTCAGGATGAGGGAAAAATCCAATATATATCTGGTGATATCTCGGGTGCTATTAGAGATAGCGCAATAAATCAAAGTGCATTGTCTGTAGGAGGCCCAGGCGCATGAATCCGGCCAGCGGGAACGACCTCGAACCACCAGGGGCCGAGAAAACCACAGTCTCATGGGGCCGGACACTCAGGGTCAGGGGAAAATCCAATATATATCTGGTGATATCTCGGGTGCTATTACAGATAGCGCAATAAATCCAAGTGCATTGTCTGTAGGAGGCCCTGGCGCATGAATCTGGGCAGCGGGAACGACCTCGGACCACTAGGGGCCGAGAAAATCACCGTCTCATGGAGCCGGACACTCAGGGTCAGGGAAAAATCCAATATATATCTGGTGATATCTCGGGTGCTATTACAGATAGCGCAATAAATCAAAGTGCATTGTCTGTAGGAGGCCCAGGCGAATGAATCTGTGCCGCAGGAACGACCTCTGACCACCAGTGGCCGAGAAAATTACAGATATTCGGAATCCGTCACCCAAGGTCATGTAAAAATCCAGCAAGTAGCTGGTGATATCTTGGGTGCAATTAGAGATAGCGCAAAAAACCAAAGTGCATTGTCTGTAGGAGGCCCTAGCGCATGAATCTAGGCAGCGGGAACGACTTCGGACCACCAGGGGCCGAGAAAACCACCGACTCACGGGGCCGGACACTCAGGGTCAGGGAAAAATCCAATATATATCGGGTGATATCTCGGGTGCTATTACAGATAGCGCAATAAATCAAAGTGCATTGTCTGTAGGACGCCCTGGCGCATGAATCTGTGCAGCTCGAACGACCTCGGTCCACCAGGGGCCGAGAAAACCACCGTCTCATGGGTCCTGAAACTCAGGGTCAGGGGAAAAACCAATATATATCTGGTGATATCTCGGGTGCAATTAGAGATAGCGCATTAAACCAAAGTGAATTATCTGCAGGAGGCCCTGGCGCATTCATCTGTGCAGCGGGAACGACCTCGGACCACCAGGGGCCGAGAAAACCACCGTCTCATGGGGCCGGAAACTCAGGGTCAGGGAAAAATCCGATATATATCTGGTGATATCTCGGGTGCTATTACAGATAGCCCAATAAATCAAAGTGCATTGTCTGTAAGCTGCCGTGGCGCATGAATATGGGCAGCGGGAACGACCTCGGATCACCAGGGGCCGAGAAAAACACCGTCTCATGGGGCCGGACACTCAGGGTCAGGGAAAAATCCAATATATATCTGGTGATATCTTGGGTGCTATTACAGATAGCGCATTAAACCAAAGTGAATTATCTGCAGGAGGCCCTGGCGCATGCATCTGTGCAGCGGGAACGACCTCAGACCACCAGGGGCCGAGAAAACCACCGTCTCATGGGGCCGGAAAGTCAGGGTCAGGGAAAAATCCGATATATATCTGGTGATATCTCGGGTGCTATTACAGATAGCCCAATAAATCAAAGTGCATTGTCTGTTAGCTGCCCTGGCGCATGAATATGGGCAGCGGGAACGGCCTCGGACCACCAGGGGCCGAGAAAACCACCGTCACATGGGGCCGGACACTCAGGGTCAGGGGAAAATCCAATATATATCTGGTGATACCTCGGGCACTATTACAGATAGCGCAATAAATCAGAGTCCATTGTCTGTAGGAGGCCCTGGCGCATGAATCTGTGCAGCGGGCACGACCTCGGACAACCAGGGGCCGAGAAAACCGCAGTCTCACGGCTCCGGACACTCAGGGCCAGGGGAAAATCCAATATATATCTGGTGATATCTCGGGTGCTATTAGAGATAGCGCAATAAACCAAAGTGAATTATCTGCAGGAGGCCCTGGCGCATGCATCTGTGCAGCGGGAACGACCTCCGACCACCAGGGGCCGACACAACCACCGTCTCATGGGGCCGGACACTCAGGGTCAGGGAAAAATCCGATATATATGTGGTGATATTTCGGGTGCTATTACAGATAGCCCAATAAATCAATGTGCATCTTCTGTAGGAGGCCCTGGCGCATGAATCTGTGCAGCGGCAACGACCTCGGACCACCAGGGGCCGAGAAAACCACAGTCTCATGGGGCCGGACACTCAGGGTCTGGGGAAAATTCAATATATATCTGGTGATATCTCGGGTGCTATTAGAGATAGCGCAATAAACCAAAGTGAATTATCTGCAGGAGGCTCTGGCGCATGAATCTGTGCAGCGGGAACGACCTCGGACCACCAGGGGCCGAGAAAACCACCGTCTCATGGGGCGGGACACTCAGGGTCAGGGAAAAATCCAATATATATCTGGTGATATCTCGGGTGCTATTAGAGGTAGCGCAATAAATCAAAGTGCATTATCTGAAGGAGGTCCTGGCGCATGAATCTGTGCAGCAGGAACGACCTCGGACCACCAGGGGCCGAGAAAACCACCGTCTCATGGGGCCGGGCGCTCAGGGTCGGGGAAAAATCCAATATATATCTGGTGATATCTCGGGTGCTATGAGAGATAGCGCAATAAACCAAAGTGACTTGTCTGCAAGAGGCCCTGGCGCATACATCTGTGCAGCGGGAACGACCTCGGACCACCAGGGGCCGAGAAAACCACCGTCCCATGGGGCCGGACACTCAGGGTCGGGGAAAAATCCAGTATATATCTGATGATATCTCGGGTGCTATTAGAGATAGCGCAATAAAGCAAAGTGAATTGTCTGCAAGAGGCCCTGGCGCATGCATCTGTGCAGCGGGAACGACCTCGGACCACCAGGGGTCGAGAAAACCACCGTCTCATGGGGCCGGACGCTCAGGGTCGGGGAAAAATCCAATATATATCTGGTGATATCTCGGGTGCTATTAGAGATAGCGCAATAAACCAAAGTGAATTATCTGTAGGAGGCCCTGGCGCATGAATCTGTGCAGCAGGAACGACCTCGGACCACCAGGGGCCGAGAAAACCACCGTCTCATGGGGCCGGACACTCAGGGTCGGGGAAAAATCCGATATATATCTGGTGATATCTCGGGTGCTATTACAGATAGCCCAATAAATCAAAGTGCATTGTCTGTAAGCTGCCCTGGCGCATGAATATGGGCAGCGGGAACGACCTCGGATCACCAGGGGCCGAGAAAACCACCGTCGCATGGGGCCGGACACTCAGGGTCAGGGAAAAATCCAATATATATCTGGTGATATCTTGGGTGCTATTACAGATAGCGCAATAAACCAAAGTGAATTATCTGCAGGAGGCCCTGGCGCATGCATCTGTGCAGCGGGAACGACCTCAGACCACCAGGGGCCGAGAAAACCACCGTCTCATGGGGCCGGAAACTCAGGGTCAGGGAAAAATCCGATATATATCTGGTGATATCTCGGGTGCTATTACAGATAGCCCAATAAATCAAAGTGCATTGTCTGTAAACTGCCCTGGCGCATGAATATGGGCAGCGGGAACGACCTCGGACCACCAGGGGCCGAGAAAACCGCAGTCTCACGGGGCCGGACACTCAGGGTCAGGGGAAAATCCAATACATATCTGGTGATATCTTGGGTGCTATTACAGATAGCGCAATAAACCAAAGTGAATTATCTGCAGGAGGCCCTGGCGCATGCATCTGTGCAGCGGGAACGACCTCAGACCACCAGGGGCCGAGAAAACCACCGTCTCATGGGGCCGGAAACTCAGGGTCAGGGAAAAATCCGATATATATCTGGTGATATCTCGGGTGCTATTACAGATAGCCCAATAAATCAAAGTGCATTGTCTGTAAGCTGCCCTGGCGCATGCATCTGTGCAGCGGGAACGACCTCCGACCACCAGGGGCCGACACAACCACCGTCTCATGGGGCCGGACACTCAGGGTCAGGGAAAAATCCGATATATATGTGGTGATATCTCGGGTGCTATTACAGATAGCCCAATAAATCAATGTGCATCGTCTGTAGGAGGCCCTGGCGCATGAATCTGTGCAGCGGCAACGACCTCGGACCACCAGGGGCCGAGAAAACCACAGTCTCATGGGGCCGGACACTCAGGGTCTGGGGAAAATTCAATATATATCTGGTGATATCTCGGGTGCTATTAGAGATAGCGCAATAAACCAAAGTGAATTATCTGCAGGAGGCTCTGGCGCATGAATCTGTGCAGCGGGAACGACCTCGGACCACCAGGGGCCGAGAAAACCACCGTCTCATGGGGCGGGACACTCAGGGTCAGGGAAAAATCCAATATATATATGGTGGTATCTCGGGTGCTATTACAGAAAGCGCAATAAATCAAAGTGCATTGTCTGTAAGCTGCCCTGGCGCATTAATCTGGGCAGCGGGAACGACCTCGGACCACCAGGGGCCGAGAAAAGCACCGTCACATGGGGCCGGACACTCAGGATCAGGGGAAAATCCAACATATATCTGGTGATATCTCTGGTGCTCTTACAGATAGCGCACTAAACCAAAGTGAATCATCTGCAGCGGGCCCTGGAGCATGAATCTGTGCAGCGGGAACGAACTCGGATCACCAGGGGCCGAGAAAATTACAGATATTCGGAATCCGTCACCCAAGGTCATGTAAAAATCCAGCATATATCTGGTGATATCTCGGGTGCTATTAGAGATAGCGCAATAAACCAAAGTGAATTGTCTGTAGGAGTCACTGGCGAATGAATCTGTGCAGCGGGAACGACCTCGGACCACCAGGGGCCGAGAAAATCACCGTCTCGTGGGGCCGGACTGTCAGGGTCAGGGAAAAATCCAATATATATCTGGTGATATCTCGGGTGCTATTACAGATAGCGCAATAAACCAAAGTGCATTGTCTGCACGAAGCACTGGCGCATGAATCTGTGCAGCGGGATCTACCTCGGACTACGAGGGACCGAGAAAACCATGGACACATGGGGCCGGACATTCAGAGTCAGGGGAAAATCCAATATAAATCTGGTGATATCACGGGTACTATTACAGATAGCGCAATAAATCAAAGTGCATTGTCTGCAGGAGGCCCTGGCGCATAAATCTGTGGAGCGGGAACGACCTCGGACCACCAGGGGCCGAGAAAACCACCGTCTCATGGAGTCCGACTGTCAGGGTCAGGGAAAAATCCAATATATATCTGGTGATATCTCGGGTGGTATTAGAGATAGCGCAATAAATCATAGTGCATTGTCTGCAGGAGGCCCTAGCGCATGAATCTGTGCAGCGGGATCGACCTCGGACCACCAGGGGCCGAGAAAATCAAAGTCTCATGGGGCCGGACTGTCAGGGTCAGGGAAAAATCCAATATATATCTCGTGATATCTCGGGTGCTATTAGCGATAGCTCAATAAATCAAAGTGAATTATCTGCAGGGGACCCCGTCGCATGAATCTGTGCAGCGGGAACGACCTCGGACCACCAGGGGCCGAGAAAACCACCGTCTCATGGGGCCGGACACTCAGGGTCAGGGAAAAATCCAATATATATCTGATGATATCTCGGGTGCTATTAGAGATAGCGCAATAAACCAAAGTGAATTGTCTGCAAGAGGCCCTGGCGCATGCATCTGGGCAGCGGGAACGACCTCGGTCGACCAGGGGCCGAGAAAACCACCGACACATGAGGCCGGACACCCAAGGTCATGCAATAATCCAGTATATATCTGGTGATATCTCGGGTGCTATTAGAGATAGCGCGATAAATCAAAGTGAATTATCTGCAGGAGGCCCTTGCGCATGAATCTGTGCCGCGGGAACGACGTGGGACCACCAGGGGCCGAGAAAACCACCGACACATGAGGCCGCACACCCAAGGTCATGTAAAAATCCAGAATATATCTGGTTATATCCTGGGTGCAATTATAGATAGCGCAATAAACCAAAGTGAATTGTCTGCAAGAGGCCCTGGCGCATGCATCTGTGCAGCGGGAACGACCTCGGACCACCAGGGGCCGAGAAAACCACCGTCCCATGGGGCCGGACACTCAGGGTCAGGGGAAAATCCAATATATATCTGGTGATATCTCGGGTGCTATTACAGATAGCGCAATAAATCAATGTGCATCGTCTGTAGGAGGCCCTGGCGCATGAATCTGTGCAGCGGCAACGACCTCGGACCACCAGGGGCCGAGAAAACCACAGTCTCATGGGGCCGGACACTCAGGGTCTGGGGAAAATTCAATATATATCTGGTGATATCTCGGGTGCTATTAGAGATAGCGCAATAAACCAAAGTGAATTATCTGCAGGAGGCTCTGGCGCATGAATCTGTGCAGCGGGAACGACCTCGGACCACCAGGGGCCGAGAAAACCACCGTCTCATGGGGCGGGACACTCAGGGTCAGGGAAAAATCCAATATATATATGGTGGTATCTCGGGTGCTATTACAGAAAGCGCAATAAATCAAAGTGCATTGTCTGTAAGCTGCCCTGGCGCATTAATCTGGGCAGCGGGAACGACCTCGGACCACCAGGGGCCGAGAAAAGCACCGTCACATGGGGCCGGACACTCAGGATCAGGGGAAAATCCAACATATATCTGGTGATATCTCTGGTGCTCTTACAGATAGCGCACTAAACCAAAGTGAATCATCTGCAGCGGGCCCTGGAGCATGAATCTGTGCAGCGGGAACGAACTCGGATCACCAGGGGCCGAGAAAATTACAGATATTCGGAATCCGTCACCCAAGGTCATGTAAAAATCCAGCATATATCTGGTGATATCTCGGGTGCTATTAGAGATAGCGCAATAAACCAAAGTGAATTGTCTGTAGGAGTCACTGGCGAATGAATCTGTGCAGCGGGAACGACCTCGGACCACCAGGGGCCGAGAAAATCACCGTCTCGTGGGGCCGGACTGTCAGGGTCAGGGAAAAATCCAATATATATCTGGTGATATCTCGGGTGCTATTACAGATAGCGCAATAAACCAAAGTGCATTGTCTGCACGAAGCACTGGCGCATGAATCTGTGCAGCGGGATCTACCTCGGACTACGAGGGACCGAGAAAACCATGGACACATGGGGCCGGACATTCAGAGTCAGGGGAAAATCCAATATAAATCTGGTGATATCACGGGTACTATTACAGATAGCGCAATAAATCAAAGTGCATTGTCTGCAGGAGGCCCTGGCGCATAAATCTGTGGAGCGGGAACGACCTCGGACCACCAGGGGCCGAGAAAACCACCGTCTCATGGAGTCCGACTGTCAGGGTCAGGGAAAAATCCAATATATATCTGGTGATATCTCGGGTGGTATTAGAGATAGCGCAATAAATCATAGTGCATTGTCTGCAGGAGGCCCTAGCGCATGAATCTGTGCAGCGGGATCGACCTCGGACCACCAGGGGCCGAGAAAATCAAAGTCTCATGGGGCCGGACTGTCAGGGTCAGGGAAAAATCCAATATATATCTCGTGATATCTCGGGTGCTATTAGCGATAGCTCAATAAATCAAAGTGAATTATCTGCAGGGGACCCCGTCGCATGAATCTGTGCAGCGGGAACGACCTCGGACCACCAGGGGCCGAGAAAACCACCGTCTCATGGGGCCGGACACTCAGGGTCAGGGAAAAATCCAATATATATCTGATGATATCTCGGGTGCTATTAGAGATAGCGCAATAAACCAAAGTGAATTGTCTGCAAGAGGCCCTGGCGCATGCATCTGGGCAGCGGGAACGACCTCGGTCGACCAGGGGCCGAGAAAACCACCGACACATGAGGCCGGACACCCAAGGTCATGCAATAATCCAGTATATATCTGGTGATATCTCGGGTGCTATTAGAGATAGCGCGATAAATCAAAGTGAATTATCTGCAGGAGGCCCTTGCGCATGAATCTGTGCCGCGGGAACGACGTGGGACCACCAGGGGCCGAGAAAACCACCGACACATGAGGCCGCACACCCAAGGTCATGTAAAAATCCAGAATATATCTGGTTATATCCTGGGTGCAATTATAGATAGCGCAATAAACCAAAGTGAATTGTCTGCAAGAGGCCCTGGCGCATGCATCTGTGCAGCGGGAACGACCTCGGACCACCAGGGGCCGAGAAAACCACCGTCCCATGGGGCCGGACACTCAGGGTCAGGGGAAAATCCAATATATATCTGGTGATATCTCGGGTGCTATTACAGATAGCGCAATAAATCAAAGTGCATTGTCTGTAGGAGGCCCAGGCGAATGAATCTGTGCAGCGGGAACGACCTCGGACCACCAGAGGCCGAGAAAACCACCGTCTCATGGGTCCGGACACTCAGGGTCAGGGAAAAATCCAATATATATCTGGTGATATCACGGGTGCTATTACAGATAGCGCAATAAACCAAAGTGCACTGTATGTAGGAGGCCCTGGCGCATGAATCTGGGCAGCGGGAACGACCTCGGACCACCAGGGGCCGAGAAAACCACCGTCTCATGGGTCCGGACACTCAGGGTCAGGGGAAAATCCAATATATATCTGGTGATATCTCGGGTGCTATTACAGATAGCGCAATAAATCAAAGTGCATTGTCTGTAGGAGGCCCAGGCGAATGAATCTGTGCAGCGGGAACGACCTCGGACCACCAGAGGCCGAGAAAACCACCGTCTCATGGGTCCGGACACTCAGGGTCAGGGGAAAATCCAATATATATCTGGTGATATCTCGGGTGCTATTAGAGATAGCGCAATAAACCAAAGTGAATTATCTGCAGGAGGCCCTGGTGCATGCATCTGTGCAGCGGGAACGACCTCGGACCACCAGGGGCCAAGAAAACCACCGTCTCATGGCGCCGGACACTCAGGGTCAGGGAAAAATCCAATATATATCTGGTGATATCTCGGGTGCTATTTGAGATAGCGCAATAAATCAAAGTGCATTGTCTGTAGGAGGCCCAGGCGCATGAATCTGGCCAGCGGGAACGACCTCGGACCACCAGGGGCCGAGAAAACCACAGTCTCATGGGGCCGGACACTCAGGGTCAGGGGAAAATCCAATATATATCTGGTGATATCTCGGGTGCTATTACAGATAGCGCAATAAACTAAAGTGCATTGTCTGTAGGAGACCCTTGCGAATGAATCTGTGCCGCAGGAACGACCTCGGACCACCAGTGGCCGAGAAAATTACAGATATTCGGAATCCGTCACCCAAGGTCATGTAAAAGTCCTGCAAATATCTGGTGATATCTCGGGTGCTATTAGAGATAGCGCAATAAACCAAAGGGCATTGTCTGTAGGAGGCCCTGGCGCATGAATGTGGCCAGCGGGAACGACCTCGGACCACCAGGGGCCCAGAAAACCACCGACTCACGGGGCCGGACACTCAGGGTCAGGGGAAAATCCAATATATATCTGGTGATATCTCGGGTGCTATTAGAGATAGCGCAATAAACCAAAGTGCATTGTCTGTAGGAGGCCCAGGCGCATGAATCTGGCCAGCGGGAACGACCTCGGACCACCAGGGTCCGAGAAAACCACCGTCTCATGGGTCCGGACACTCTGGGTCAGGGGAAAATCCAATATATATCTGGTGATATCTCGGGTGCTATTACAGATAGCGCAATAAATCAAAGTGCATTGTCTGTAGGAGGCCCAGGCGATTGAATCTGGCCAGCAGGAACGACCTCCGACCACCAGGGGCCGAGAAAACCACCGTCTCATGGGGCCGGACACTCAGGGTCAGGGGAAAATCCAATATATATCTGGTGATATCTCGGGTGCTATTACAGATAGCCCAATAAATCAAAGTGCATTGTCTGTAGGAGGCCCTGCCGCATGAATCTGTGCAGCGGGAACGACCTCGGACCACCAGAGGCCGGGAAAACCACAGTCTCATGGGGCCGGACACTCAGGGTCAGGGGAAAATTCAATATATATCTGGTGATAGCTCGGGGGCTATTAGAGATAGCGCAATAAATCAAAGTGCATTGTCTGTAGGAGGCACTGGCGAATGAATCTGTGCCGCAGGAACGACCTCGGACCACCAGTGGCCGAGAAAATTACAGATATTCGGAATCCGTCACCCAAGGTCATGTAAAAATCCAGCATATATCTGGTGATATCTCGGGTGCTATTACAGATAGCGCAATAAACCAAAGTGCATTGTCTGTAGGAGGCCCTGGCGCAAGAATCTGGGCAGCGGGAACGACGTCGGACCACCAGGGGACGAGAAAATCACCGTCTCATGGAGCCGGACACTCAGGGTCAGGGAAAAATCCAGCATATATCTGGTGATATCTCGGGTGCTATTACAGATAGCGCAATAAACCAAAGTGCATTTTCTGTAGGAGGCCCTGGCGCATGAATCTGGGCAGCGGGAACGACTTCGGACCACCAGGAGCCGAGAAAACCACCGACTCACGGGGCCGGACACTCAGGGTCAGGGAAAAATCCAATATATATCTGGTGATATCTCGGGTGCTATTAGAGATAGCGCAATAAACCAAAGAGAATTATCTGCAGGAGGCCCTGGCGCATGCATCTGTGCAGCGGGAACGACCTCGGGCCACCAGGGGCCAAGAAAACCACCGTCTCATGGGGCCGGACACTCAGGGTCAGGGAAAAATCCAATATATATCTGGTGATATCTCGGGTGCTATTAGAGATAGCGCAATAAATCAAAGTGCATTGTCTGTAGGAGGCCCTGGCGCATGAATCTGGCCAGCGGGAACGACCACGGACCACCAGGGGCCGAG
This sequence comes from Nomia melanderi, assembly GCF_051020985.1. NCBI lineage: Eukaryota > Metazoa > Arthropoda > Insecta > Hymenoptera > Halictidae > Nomia > Nomia melanderi. The sequence goes on along the minus strand of NW_027475147.1, from coordinate 873,927 downwards.
AAAACCACAGTCACATGGGCCCGGACACTCAGGGTCAGGGGAAAATCCAATATATATCTGGTGATATCTCGGGTGCTATTACAGATAGCGCAATAAATCAAAGTGCATTGTCTGTAGGAGGCCCTGGCGCATGAATCTGGACAGCGGGAACGACCTCGGACCACCAGGGGCCGAGAAAACCACAGTCTCATGGGGCCGGACACTCAGGGTCAGGGGAAAATCCAATATATATCTGGTGATATCTCTTGTGCTATTAGAGATAGCGCAATAAACCAAAGTGAATTATCTGAAGGAGGCCCTGGCGCATGCATCTGTGCAGCGGGAACGACGTCGGACCACCAGGGGACGAGAGAATCACCGTCTCATGGAGCCGGACACTCAGGGTCAGGGAAAAATCCAATATATATCTGGTGATATCTCGGGTGCTATTACAGATAGCGCAATAAACCAAAGTGCACTGTCTGTAGGAGGCCCTGGCAAATGAATCTGGGCAGCGGGAACGACCTCGGACCACCAGGGGCCGAGAAAACCACCGTCTCATGGGTCCGGACACTCAGGGTCAGGGGAAAATCCAATATATATCAGGTGATATCTCGGGTGCTATTACAGATAGCGCAATAAATCAAAGTGCATTGTCTGTAGGAGGCCCAGGTGAATGAATCTGTGCAGCGGGAACGACCTCGGACCACCAGAGGCCGAGAAAACCACTGTCTCATGGGTCCGGACACTCAGGGTCAGGGGAAAATCCAATATATATCTGGTGATATCTCGGGTGCTATTAGAGATAGCGCAATAAACCAAAGTGAATTATCTGCAGGAGGCCCTGGTGCATGCATCTGTGCAGCGGGAACGACCTCGGACCACCAGGGGCCGAGAAAACCACCGTCTCATTGGTGCGGACACTCAGGGTCAGGGGAAAATCCAATATATATCTGGTCATATCTCTGGTGCTATTACAGATAGCGCAATGAACCAAAGTGCATTGTCTGTAGGAGGCCCTTGCGAATGAATCTGTGCCGCAGGAACGACCTCGGACCACCAGTGGCCGAGAAAACCACCGTCTCATGGGTCCGGACACTCAGGGTCAGGGAGAAATCCAATATATATCTGGTGATATCTCGGGTGCTATTACAGATAGCGCAATAAATCAAAGTGCATTGTCTGTAGGAGGCCCAGGCGAATGAATCTGTGCAGCGGGAACGACCTCGGACCACCAGGGGCCGAGAAAACCACCGTCTCATGGCGCCGGACACTCAGGATGAGGGAAAAATCCAATATATATCTGGTGATATCTCGGGTGCTATTAGAGATAGCGCAATAAATCAAAGTGCATTGTCTGTAGGAGGCCCAGGCGGATGAATCCGGCCAGCGGGAACGACCTCGAACCACCAGGGGCCGAGAAAACCACAGTCTCATGGGGCCGGACACTCAGGGTCAGGGGAAAATCCAATATATATCTGGTGATATCTCGGGTGCTATTACAGATAGCGCAATAAATCAAAGTGCATTGTCTGTAGGAGGCCCTGGCGCATGAATCTGGGCAGCGGGAACGACCTCGGACCACTAGGGGCCGAGAAAATCACCGTCTCATGGAGCCGGACACTCAGGGTCAGGGAAAAATCCAATATATATCTGGTGATATCTCGGGTGCTATTACAGATAGCGCAATAAATCAAAGTGCATTGTCTGTAGGAGGCCCAGGCGAATGAATCTGTGCCGCAGGAACGACCTCTGACCACCAGTGGCCGAGAAAATTACAGATATTCGGAATCCGTCACCCAAGGTCATGTAAAAATCCAGCAAGTAGCTGGTGATATCTTGGGTGCAATTAGAGATAGCGCAAAAAACCAAAGTGCATTGTCTGTAGGAGGCCCTAGCGCATGAATCTAGGCAGCGGGAACGACTTCGGACCACCAGGGGCCGAGAAAACCACCGACTCACGGGGCCGGACACTCAGGGTCAGGGAAAAATCCAATATATATCGGGTGATATCTCGGGTGCTATTACAGATAGCGCAATAAATCAAAGTGCATTGTCTGTAGGACGCCCTGGCGCATGAATCTGTGCAGCTCGAACGACCTCGGTCCACCAGGGGCCGAGAAAACCACCGTCTCATGGGTCCTGAAACTCAGGGTCAGGGGAAAAACCAATATATATCTGGTGATATCTCGGGTGCAATTAGAGATAGCGCATTAAACCAAAGTGAATTATCTGCAGGAGGCCCTGGCGCATTCATCTGTGCAGCGGGAACGACCTCGGACCACCAGGGGCCGAGTAAACCAACGTCTCATGGGGCCGGACACTCAGGGTCAGGGAAAAATCCAATATATATCTGGTGATATCTCGGGTGCTATTACAGATAGCGCAATAAATCAAAGTGCATTGTCTGTAGGAGGCACTGGCGAATGAATCTGTGCCGCAGGAACGATCTCGGACCACCAGTGGCCGAGAAAATTACAGATATTCGGAATCCGTCACCCAAGGTCATGTAAAAATCCAGCAAATATCTGGTGATATCTCGGGTGATATTAGAGATAGCGTAATAAACCAAAGTGCATTGTCTGTAGGAGGCCCTGGCGCATGAATCTGGGCAGCGGGAACGACCTCGGACCGCCAGGGGCCGAGAAAACCACCGACTCACGGGGCCGGACACTCAGGGTCAGGGGAAAATCCAATATATATCTGGTGATATCTCGGGTGCTATTAGAGATAGCGCAATAAACCAAAGAGAATTATCTGCAGGAGGCCCTGGCGCATGCATCTGTGCAGCGGGAACGACCTCGGGCCACCAGGGGACAAGAAAACCACCGTCCCATGGAGCCGGACACTCAGTTTCAGGGAAAAATCCAATATATGTCTGGTGATATCTCGGGTGCTATTACAGATAGCGCAATAAACCAAAGTGCATTGTCTGTAGGAGGCCCTTGCGAATGAATCTGGCCAGCGGGAACGACCACGGACCACCAGGGGCCGAGAAAACCACAGTCTCATGGGGCCGGACACTCAGGGTCAGGGAAAAATCCAATATATATCTGGTGATATCTCGGGTGCTATTAGAGATAGCGCAATAAATCAAAATGCATTGTCTGTAGGAGGCCCTGGCGCATGAATCTGGCCAGCGGGAACGACCACGAACCACCAGGGGCCGAGAAAACCACAGTCTCATGGGCCCGGACACTCAGGGTCAGGGGAAAATCCAATATATATCTGGTGATATCTCGGGTGCTATTACAGATAGCGCATAAATCAAAGTGCATTGTCTGTAGGAGGCCCTGGCGCATGAATCTGGACAGCGGGAACGACCTCGGACCACCGGGGGCCGAGAAAACCACAGTCTCATGGGGCCGGACACTCAGGGTCAGGGGAAAATCCAATATATATCTGGTGATATCTCGGGTGCTATTAGAGATAGCGCAATAAACCAAAGTGAATTATCTGAAGGAGGCCCTGGCGCATGCATCTGTGCAGCGGGAACGACGTCGGACCACCAGGGGACGAGAAAATCACCGTCTCATGGAGCCGGACACTCAGGGTCAGGGAAAAATCCAATATATATCTGGTGATATCTCGGGTGCTATTACAGATAGCGCAATAAACCAAAGTGCACTGTCTGTAGGAGGCCCTTGCGAATGAATCTGTGCCGCAGGAACGACCTCGGACCACCAGTGGCCGAGAAAACCACCGTCTCATGGGTCCGGACACTCAGGGTCAGGGGAAAACCCAATATATATCTGGTGATATCTCGGGTGCTATTAGAGATAGCGCAATAAACCAAAGTGAATTATCTGCGGGAGGCCCTGGTGCATGCATCTGTGCAGCGGGAACGACCTCGGACCACCAGGGGCCGAGAAAACCACCGTCTCATGGCGCCGGACACTCAGGGTCAGGGGAAAATCCAATATATATCTGGTGATATCTCGGGTGCTATTACAGATAGCGCAATAAATCAAAGTGCATTGTCTGTAGGAGGCCCTGGCGCATGAATCTGGACAGCGGGAACGACCTCGGACCACCAGGGGCCGAGAAAACCACAGTCTCATGGGGCCGGACACTCAGGGTCAGGGGAAAATCCAATATATATCTGGTGATATCTCGGGTGCTATTAGAGATAGCGCAATAAACCAAAGTGAATTATCTGAAGGAGGCCCTGGCGCATGCATCTGTGCAGCGGGAACGACGTCGGACCACCAGGGGACGAGAAAATCACCGTCTCATGGAGCCGGACACTCAGGGTCAGGGAAAAATCCAATATATATCTGGTGATATCTCGGGTGCTATTACAGATAGCGCAATAAACCAAAGTGCACTGTCTGTAGGAGGCCCTTGCGAATGAATCTGTGCCGCAGGAACGACCTCGGACCACCAGTGGCCGAGAAAACCACCGTCTCATGGGTCCGGACACTCAGGGTCAGGGGAAAACCCAATATATATCTGGTGATATCTCGGGTGCTATTAGAGATAGCGCAATAAACCAAAGTGAATTATCTGCGGGAGGCCCTGGTGCATGCATCTGTGCAGCGGGAACGACCTCGGACCACCAGGGGCCGAGAAAACCACCGTCTCATGGCGCCGGACACTCAGGGTCAGGGAAAAATCCAATATATATCTGGTGATATCTCGGGTGCTATTAGAGATAGCGCAATAAATCAAAGTGCATTGTCTGTAGGAGGCCCAGGCGCATGAATCTGGCCAGCGGGAACGACCTCGAACCACCAGGGGCCGAGAAAACCACAGTCTCATGGGGCCGGACACTCAGGGTCAGGGGAAAATCCAATATATATCTGGTGATATCTCGGGTGCTATTACAGATAGCGCAATAAATCAAAGTGCATTGTCTGTAGGAGGCCCTGGCGCTTGAATCTGGGCAGCGGGAACGACCTCGGACCACTAGGGGCCGAGAAAATCACCGTCTCATGGAGCCGGACACTCAGGGTCAGGGAAAAATCCAATATATATCTGGTGATATCTCGGGTGCTATTACAGATAGCGCAATAAATCAAAGTGCATTGTCTGTAGGAGGCCCAGGCGAATGAATCTGTGCAGCGGGAACGACCTCGGACCACCAGGGGCCGAGAAAACCACAGTCTCATGGGGCCGGACACTCAGGGTCAGGGGAAAATCCAATATATATCTGGTGATATCTCGGGTGCTATTACAGATAGCGCAATAAATCAAAGTGCATTGTCTGTAGGAGGCCCTGGTGCATGAATCTGTGCAGCGGGAACGACCTCGGACCCCCAGGGGCCGAGACAACCACCGTCTCATGGGGCCGGACACTCAGGGTCTGGGAAAAATCCAATATATATCCGGTGATATCTCGGGTGCTCTTACAGATAGCGCAATAAATCAAAGTGCATTGTCTGTAGGAGGCCCTGGCGCATGAATCTGTGCAGCGGGAACGACCTCGGACCACCAGGGGCCGAGAAAACCACAGTCTCATGGGGCCGGACTCTCAGGGTCAGGGGAAAATCCAATATATATCTGGTGATATCGCGGGTGCTAATAGAGATAGCGCAATAAACCAAAGTGAATTATCTGCAGGAGGCCCTGGCGCATGAATCTGTGCAGCGGGAACGACCTCGGACCACCAGGGGCCGAGAAAACGACCGTCTCATGGGGCCGGACACTCAGGGTCAGTGAAAAATCCAATATATATCTGGTGATATCTCGGGTGCTATTACAGATAGCGCAATAAATCAAAGTGCATTGTCTGTAGGAGGCCCTGGCGCATGTATCTGTGCAGCGGGAACTACCTCGGACAACCAGGGACCGAGAAAACCACAGTCTCATGGGGCCGGACACTCAGGGTCAGGGCAAAACCCAATATATATCTGGTGATATCTCGGGTGCTATTAGAGATAGCGCAATAAACCAAAGTGAATTATCTGCAAGAGGCCCTGGCGCATGCATCTGTGCAGCGGGAACGACCTCGGACCACCAGGGGCCGAGAAAACCACCGTCTCATGGGGCTGGACACTCAGGGTGAGGGAAATATCCAATATATATCTGGTGATATCTCGGGTGCTATTACAGATAGCGCAATAAATCAAAGTGCATTGTCTGTAGGAGGCCCTGGCGCATGAACCTGTGCAGCGGGAACGACCTCGGACCACCAGGGGCCGAGAAAACGACCGTCTCATGGGGCCGGACGCTCAGGGTCAGGGGAAAATCCAGTATATATCTGGTGATATCGCGGGTGCTATTAGAGATAGCGCAATAAACCAAAGTGAATTATCTGCAGGATGCCCTGGCGCATGAATCTGTGCAAGCGGGAACGTCCTCGGACCTCCAGGGGCCGAGACAACCACCGTCTCATGGGGCCGGACACTCAGGGTCAGGGTAAAATCCAATATATATCTGGTGATATCTCGGGTGCTATTACAGATAGCGCAATAAACCAAAGTGAATTATCTGCGGGAGGCCCTGGTGCATGCATCTGTGCAGCGGGAACGACCTCGGACCACCAGGGGCCGAGAAAACCACCGTCTCATGGCGCCGGACACTCAGGGTCAGGGGAAAATCCAATATATATCTGGTGATATCTCGGGTGCTATTACAGATAGCGCAATAAATCAAAGTGCATTGTCTGTAGGAGGCCCTGGCGCATGAATCTGGACAGCGGGAACGACCTCGGACCACCAGGGGCCGAGAAAACCACAGTCTCATGGGGCCGGACACTCAGGGTCAGGGGAAAATCCAATATATATCTGGTGATATCTCGGGTGCTATTAGAGATAGCGCAATAAACCAAAGTGAATTATCTGAAGGAGGCCCTGGCGCATGCATCTGTGCAGCGGGAACGACGTCGGACCACCAGGGGACGAGAAAATCACCGTCTCATGGAGCCGGACACTCAGGGTCAGGGAAAAATCCAATATATATCTGGTGATATCTCGGGTGCTATTACAGATAGCGCAATAAACCAAAGTGCACTGTCTGTAGGAGGCCCTTGCGAATGAATCTGTGCCGCAGGAACGACCTCGGACCACCAGTGGCCGAGAAAACCACCGTCTCATGGGTCCGGACACTCAGGGTCAGGGGAAAACCCAATATATATCTGGTGATATCTCGGGTGCTATTAGAGATAGCGCAATAAACCAAAGTGAATTATCTGCGGGAGGCCCTGGTGCATGCATCTGTGCAGCGGGAACGACCTCGGACCACCAGGGGCCGAGAAAACCACCGTCTCATGGCGCCGGACACTCAGGGTCAGGGAAAAATCCAATATATATCTGGTGATATCTCGGGTGCTATTAGAGATAGCGCAATAAATCAAAGTGCATTGTCTGTAGGAGGCCCAGGCGCATGAATCTGGCCAGCGGGAACGACCTCGAACCACCAGGGGCCGAGAAAACCACAGTCTCATGGGGCCGGACACTCAGGGTCAGGGGAAAATCCAATATATATCTGGTGATATCTCGGGTGCTATTACAGATAGCGCAATAAATCAAAGTGCATTGTCTGTAGGAGGCCCTGGCGCTTGAATCTGGGCAGCGGGAACGACCTCGGACCACTAGGGGCCGAGAAAATCACCGTCTCATGGAGCCGGACACTCAGGGTCAGGGAAAAATCCAATATATATCTGGTGATATCTCGGGTGCTATTACAGATAGCGCAATAAATCAAAGTGCATTGTCTGTAGGAGGCCCAGGCGAATGAATCTGTGCAGCGGGAACGACCTCGGACCACCAGGGGCCGAGAAAACCACAGTCTCATGGGGCCGGACACTCAGGGTCAGGGGAAAATCCAATATATATCTGGTGATATCTCGGGTGCTATTACAGATAGCGCAATAAATCAAAGTGCATTGTCTGTAGGAGGCCCTGGTGCATGAATCTGTGCAGCGGGAACGACCTCGGACCCCCAGGGGCCGAGACAACCACCGTCTCATGGGGCCGGACACTCAGGGTCTGGGAAAAATCCAATATATATCCGGTGATATCTCGGGTGCTCTTACAGATAGCGCAATAAATCAAAGTGCATTGTCTGTAGGAGGCCCTGGCGCATGAATCTGTGCAGCGGGAACGACCTCGGACCACCAGGGGCCGAGAAAACCACAGTCTCATGGGGCCGGACTCTCAGGGTCAGGGGAAAATCCAATATATATCTGGTGATATCGCGGGTGCTAATAGAGATAGCGCAATAAACCAAAGTGAATTATCTGCAGGAGGCCCTGGCGCATGAATCTGTGCAGCGGGAACGACCTCGGACCACCAGGGGCCGAGAAAACGACCGTCTCATGGGGCCGGACACTCAGGGTCAGTGAAAAATCCAATATATATCTGGTGATATCTCGGGTGCTATTACAGATAGCGCAATAAATCAAAGTGCATTGTCTGTAGGAGGCCCTGGCGCATGTATCTGTGCAGCGGGAACTACCTCGGACAACCAGGGACCGAGAAAACCACAGTCTCATGGGGCCGGACACTCAGGGTCAGGGCAAAACCCAATATATATCTGGTGATATCTCGGGTGCTATTAGAGATAGCGCAATAAACCAAAGTGAATTATCTGCAAGAGGCCCTGGCGCATGCATCTGTGCAGCGGGAACGACCTCGGACCACCAGGGGCCGAGAAAACCACCGTCTCATGGGGCTGGACACTCAGGGTGAGGGAAATATCCAATATATATCTGGTGATATCTCGGGTGCTATTACAGATAGCGCAATAAATCAAAGTGCATTGTCTGTAGGAGGCCCTGGCGCATGAACCTGTGCAGCGGGAACGACCTCGGACCACCAGGGGCCGAGAAAACGACCGTCTCATGGGGCCGGACGCTCAGGGTCAGGGGAAAATCCAGTATATATCTGGTGATATCGCGGGTGCTATTAGAGATAGCGCAATAAACCAAAGTGAATTATCTGCAGGATGCCCTGGCGCATGAATCTGTGCAAGCGGGAACGTCCTCGGACCTCCAGGGGCCGAGACAACCACCGTCTCATGGGGCCGGACACTCAGGGTCAGGGTAAAATCCAATATATATCTGGTGATATTTCGGGTGCTATTACAGATAGCGCAATAAATCAAAGTGCATCGTCTGTAGGAGGCCCTGGCGCATGAATCTGTGCAGCGGGAACGACCTCGGACCACCAGGGGCCGAGAAAACCACAGTCTCATGGGGCCGGACTCTCAGGGTCAGGGGAAAATCCAATATATATCTGGTGATATCTCGGGTGCTATTAGAGATAGCGCAATAAACCAAAGTGAATTATCTGCAGGAGGCCCTGGCGCATGCATCTGTGCAGCGGGAACGACCTCGGACCACCAGGGGCCGAGAAAACCACCGTCTCATGGGGCTGGACACTCAGGGTGAGGGATATATCCAATATATATCTGGTGATATCTCGGGTGCTATTACAGATAGCGCAATAAATCAAAGTGCATTGTCTGTAGGAGGCCCTGGCGCATAAACCTGTGCAGCGGGAACGACCTCGGACCACCAGGGGCCGAGAAAACGACCGTCTCATGGGGCCGGGCGCTCAGGGTCTGTGAAAAATCCAATATATATCTGGTGATATCTCGGGTGCTATTACAGATAGCGCAATAAATCAAAGGGCATTGTCTGTAGGAGGCCCTGGCGCATGAACCTGTGCAGCGGGAACGACCTCGGACCACCAGGGGCCGAGAAAACCACAGTCTCATGGGGCCGGACTCTCAGGGTCAGGGGAAAATCCAATATATATCTGGTGATATCTCGGGTGCTAATAGAGATAGCGCAATAAACCAAAGTGAATTATCTGCAGGAGGCCCTGGCGCATGAATCTGTGCAGCGGGAACGACCTCGGACCACCAGGGGCCGAGAAAACCACAGTCTCATGGGGCCGGACACTCAGGGTCAGGGGAAAATCCAGTATATATCTGGTGATATCTCGGGTGCTATTAGAGATAGCGCAATAAACCAAAGTGAATTACCTGCAGGATGCCCTGGCGCATGAATCTGTGCAAGCGGGAACGTCCTCGGACCTCCAGGGGCCGAGACAACCACCGTCTCATGGGGCCGGACACTCAGGGTCAGGGTAAAATCCAATATATATCTGGTGATATTTCGGGTGCTATTACAGATAGCGCAATAAATCAAAGTGCATTGTCTGTAGGAGGCCCTGGCGCATGACTCTGTGCAGCGGGAACGACGTCGGACCACCAGGGGCAGAAAAAACCACAGTCTCATGGGGCCGGACCCTCATGGTCAGGGTAAAATCCAATATATATCTGGTGATATCTCGTGTGCTATTACAGATAGCGCAATAAATCAAAGTGCATTGTCTGTAGGAGGCCCTGGCGCATGAATCTGTGCAGCGGGAACGACCTCGGACCGCCAGGGGCCGAGAAAACCACAGTCTCATGGGGCCGGACACTCAGGGTCAGGGGAAAATCCAATATATATCTGGTGATATCTCGGGTGCTATTAGAGATAGCGCAATAAACCAAAGTGAATTATCTGCAGGAGGCCCTGGCGCATGAATCTGTGCAGCGGGAACGACCTCGGACCACCAGGGGCCGAAAAAACCACAGTCTCATGGGGTCGGATACTCAAGGTGAGGGAAATATCCAATATATATCTGGTGATATCTCGGGTGCTATTACAGATAGCGCAATAAATCAAAGTGCATTGTCTGTAGGAGGCCCTGGCGCATGAACCTGTGCAGCGGCAACGACCTCGGACCACCAGGGGCCGAGAAAACCACAGTCTCATGGGGCCGGACACTCAGGGTCAGGGGAAAATCCAATATATATCTGGTGATATCTCGGGTGCTATTACAGATAGCGCAATAAATCAAAGTGCATTGTCTGTAGGAGGCCCTGGTGCATGAATCTGTGCAGCGGGAACGACCTCGGACACCCAGGGGCCGAGTCAACGACCGTCTCATGGGGCCGGACACTCAGGGTCTGGGAAAAATCCAATATATATCCGGTGATATCTCGGGTGCTATTACAGATAGCGCAATAAATCAAAGTGCATCGTCTGTAGGAGGCCCTGGTGCATGAATCTGTGCAGCGGGAACGACCTCGGACCACCAGGGGCCGAGAAAACCACAGTCTCATGGGGCCGGACTCTCAGGGTCAGGGGAAAATCCAATATATATCTGGTGATATCTCGGGTGCTATTACAGATAGCGCAATAAATCAAAGTGCATTGTCTGTAGGAGGCCCTGGCGCATGAACCTGTGCAGCGGGAACGACCTCGGACCACCAGGGGCCGAGAAAACGACCGTCTCATGGGGCCGGACGCTCAGGGTCAGTGAAAAATCCAATATATATCTGGTGATATCTCGGGTGCTATTACAGATAGCGCAATAAATCAAAGGGAATTGTCTGTAGGAGGCCCTGGCGCATGAACCTGTGCAGCGGCAACGACCTCGGACCCCCAGGGGCCGAGACAACCACCGTCTCATGTGGCCGGACACTCAGGGTCTGGGAAAAATCCAATATATATCCGGTGATATCTCGGGTGCTATTACAGATAGCGCAATAAATCAAAGTGCATTGTCTGTAGGAGGCCCTGGCGCATGAATCTGTGCAGCGGGAACGACCTCGGACCACCAGGGGCCGAGAAAACCACAGTCTCATGGGGCCGTACTCTCAGGGTCAGGGGAAAATCCAATATATATCTGGTGATATCTCGGGTGCTAATAGAGATAGCGCAATAAACCAAAGTGAATTATCTGCAGGAGGCCCTGGCGCATGAATCTGTGCAGCGGGAACGACCTCGGACCACCAGGGGCCGAGAAAACGACCGTCTCATGGGGCCGGACACTCAGGGTCAGTGAAAAATCCAATATATATCTGGTGATATCTCGGGTGCTATTACAGATAGCGCAATAAATCAAAGTGCATTGTCTGTAGGAGGCCCTGGCGGATGAATCTGTGCAGCGGGAACGACCTCGGACCACCAGGGGCCGAGATAACCACAGTCTCATGGGGCCGGACACTCAGGGTCAGGGGAAAATCCAGTATATATCTGGTGATATCGCGGGTGCTATTAGAGATAGCGCAATAAACCAAAGTGAATTATCTGCAGGATGCCCTGGCGCATGAATCTGTGCAAGCGGGAACGTCCTCGGACCTCCAGGGGCCGAGACAACCACCGTCTCATGGGGCCGGACACTCAGGGTCAGGGTAAAATCCAATATATATCTGGTGATATTTCGGGTGCTATTACAGATAGCGCAATAAATCAAAGTGCATCGTCTGTAGGAGGCCCTGGCGCATGAATCTGTGCAGCGGGAACGACCTCGGACCACCAGGGGCCGAGAAAACCACAGTCTCATGGGGCCGGACTCTCAGGGTCAGGGGAAAATCCAATATATATCTGGTGATATCTCGGGTGCTATTAGAGATAGCGCAATAAACCAAAGTGAATTATCTGCAGGAGGCCCTGGCGCATGCATCTGTGCAGCGGGAACGACCTCGGACCACCAGGGGCCGAGAAAACCACCGTCTCATGGGGCTGGACACTCAGGGTGAGGGATATATCCAATATATATCTGGTGATATCTCGGGTGCTATTACAGATAGCGCAATAAATCAAAGTGCATTGTCTGTAGGAGGCCCTGGCGCATAAACCTGTGCAGCGGGAACGACCTCGGACCACCAGGGGCCGAGAAAACGACCGTCTCATGGGGCCGGGCGCTCAGGGTCAGTGAAAAATCCAATATATATCTGGTGATATCTCGGGTGCTATTACAGATAGCGCAATAAATCAAAGGGCATTGTCTGTAGGAGGCCCTGGCGCATGAACCTGTGCAGCGGCAACGACCTCGGACCCCCAGGGGCCGAGACAACCACCGTCTCATGGGGCCGGACACTCAGGGTCTGGGAAAAATCCAATATATATCCGGTGATATCTCGGGTGCTATTACAGATAGCGCAATAAATCAAAGTGCATTGTCTGTAGGAGGCCCTGGCGCATGAATCTGTGCAGCGGGAACGACCTCGGACCACCAGGGGCCGAGAAAACCACAGTCTCATGGGGCCGGACACTCAGGGTCAGGGGAAAATCCAGTATATATCTGGTGATATCTCGGGTGCTATTAGAGATAGCGCAATAAACCAAAGTGAATTACCTGCAGGATGCCCTGGCGCATGAATCTGTGCAAGCGGGAACGTCCTCGGACCTCCAGGGGCCGAGACAACCACCGTCTCATGGGGCCGGACACTCAGGGTCAGGGTAAAATCCAATATATATCTGGTGATATTTCGGGTGCTATTACAGATAGCGCAATAAATCAAAGTGCATTGTCTGTAGGAGGCCCTGGCGCATGACTCTGTGCAGCGGGAACGACGTCGGACCACCAGGGGCAGAAAAAACCACAGTCTCATGGGGCCGGACCCTCATGGTCAGGGTAAAATCCAATATATATCTGGTGATATCTCGGGTGCTATTACAGATAGCGCAATAAATCAAAGTGCATTGTCTGTAGGAGGCCCTGGCGCATAAACCTGTGCAGCGGGAACGACCTCGGACCACCATGGGCCGAGAAAACGACCGTCTCATGGGGCCGGACGCTCAGGGTCAGTGAAAAATCCAATATATATCTGGTGATATCTCGGGTGCTATTACAGATAGCGCAATAAATCAAAGGGCATTGTCTGTAGGAGGCCCTGGCGCATGCACCTGTGCAGCGGCAACGACCTCGGACCCCCAGGGGCCGAGACAACCACCGTCTCATGGGGCCGGACACTCAGGGTCTGGGAAAAATCCAATATATATCCGGTGATATCTCGGGTGCTATTACAGATAGCGCAATAAATCAAAGTGCATTGTCTGTAGGAGGCCCTGGCGCATGAATCTGTGCAGCGGGAACGACCTCGGACCACCAGGGGCCGAGAAAACCACAGTCTCATAGGGCCGGACTCTCAGGGTCAAGGGAAAATCCAATATATATCTGGTGATATCTCGGGTGCTAATAGAGATAGCGCAATAAACCAAAGTGAATTATCTGCAGGAGGCCCTGGCGCATGAATCTGTGCAGCGGGAACGACCTCGGACCACCAGGGGCCGAGAAAACGACCTTCTCATGGGGCCGGACACTCAGGGTCAGTGAAAAATCCAATATATATCTGGTGATATCTCGGGTGCTATTACAGATAGCGCAATAAATCAAAGTGCATTGTCTGTAGGAGGCCCTGGCGGATGAATCTGTGCAGCGGGAACGACCTCGGACCACCAGGGGCCGAGAAAACCACAGTCTCATGGGGCCGGACTCTCAGGGTCAGGGGAAAATCCAATATATATCTGGTGATATCTCGGGTGCTATTAGAGATAGCGCAATAAACCAAAGTGAATTATCTGCAGGAGGCCCTGGCGCATGCATCTGTGCAGCGGGAACGACCTCGGACCACCAGGGGCCGGGAAAACCACCGTCTCATGGGGCTGGACACTCAGGGTGAGGGAAATATCCAATATATATCTGGTGATATCTCGGGTGCTATTACAGATAGCGCAATAAATCAAAGTGCATTGTCTGTAGGAGGCCCTGGCGCATAAACCTGTGCAGCGGGAACGACCTCGGACCACCAGGGGCCGAGAAAACGACCGTCTCATGGGGCCGGACGCTCAGGGTCAGTGAAAAATCCAATATATATCTGGTGATATCTCGGGTGCTATTACAGATAACGCAATAAATCAAAGGGCATTGTCTGTAGGAGGCCCTGGCGCATGAACCTGTGCAGCGGCAACGACCTCGGACCCCCAGGGGCCGAGACAACCACCGTCTCATGGGGCCGGACACTCAGGGTCTGGGAAAAATCCAATATATATCCGGTGATATCTCGGGTGCTATTACAGATAGCGCAATAAATCAAAGTGCATTGTCTGTAGGAGGCCCTGGCGCATGAATCTGTGCAGCGGGAACGACCTCGGACCACCAGGGGCCGAGAAAACCACAGTCTCATGGGGCCGGACTCTCAGGGTCAAGGGAAAATCCAATATATATCTGGTGATATCTCGGGTGCTATTACAGATAGGGCAATAAATCAAAGTGCATTGTCTGTAGGAGGCCCTGGCGCATAAACCTGTGCAGCGGGAACGACCTCGGACCACCAGGGGCCGAGAAAACGACCGTCTCATGGGGCCGGACGCTCAGGGTCAGTGAAAAATCCAATATATATCTGGTGATATCTCGGGTGCTATTACAGATAGCGCAATAAATCAAAGGGCATTGTCTGTAGGAGGCCCTGGCGCATGAACCTGTGCAGCGGCAACGACCTCGGACCCCCAGGGGCCGAGACAACCACCGTCTCATGGGGCCGGACACTCAGGGTCTGGGAAAAATCCAATATATATCCGGTGATATCTCGGGTGCTATTACAGATAGCGCAATAAATCAAAGTGAATTGTCTGTAGGAGGCCCTGGCGCATGAATCTGTGCAGGGGGAACGACCTCGGACCACCAGGGGCCGAGAAAACCACAGTCTCATAGGGCCGGACTCTCAGGGTCAAGGGAAAATCCAATATATATCTGGTGATATCTCGGGTGCTAATAGAGATAGCGCAATAAACCAAAGTGAATTATCTGCAGGAGGCCCTGGCGCATGAATCTGTGCAGCGGGAACGACCTCGGACCACCAGGGGCCGAGAAAACGACCTTCTCATGGGGCCGGACACTCAGGGTCAGTGAAAAATCGAATATATATCTGGTGATATCTCGGGTGCTATTACAGATAGCGCAATAAATCAAAGTGCATTGTCTGTAGGAGGCCCTGGCGCATGAATCTGTGCAGCGGGAACGACCTCGGACCACCAGGGGCCGAGAAAACCACAGTCTCATGGGGCCGGACTCTCAGGGTCAAGGGAAAATCCAATATATATCTGGTGATATCTCGGGTGCTATTACAGATAGCGCAATAAATCAAAGTGCATTGTCTGTAGGAGGCCCTGGCGCATAAACCTGTGCAGCGGGAACGACCTCGGACCACCAGGGGCCGAGAAAACGACCGTCTCATGGGGCCGGACGCTCAGGGTCAGTGAAAAATCCAATATATATCTGGTGATATCTCGGGTGCTATTACAGATAGCGCAATAAATCAAAGGGCATTGTCTGTAGGAGGCCCTGGCGCATGCACCTGTGCAGCGGCAACGACCTCGGACCCCCAGGGGCCGAGACAACCACCGTCTCATGGGGCCGGACACTCAGGGTCTGGGAAAAATCCAATATATATCCGGTGATATCTCGGGTGCTATTACAGATAGCGCAATAAATCAAAGTGCATTGTCTGTAGGAGGCCCTGGCGCATGAATCTGTGCAGCGGGAACGACCTCGGACCACCAGGGGCCGAGAAAACCACAGTCTCATAGGGCCGGACTCTCAGGGTCAAGGGAAAATCCAATATATATCTGGTGATATCTCGGGTGCTAATGGAGATAGCGCAATAAACCAAAGTGAATTATCTGCAGGAGGCCCTGGCGCATGAATCTGTGCAGCGGGAACGACCTCGGACCACCAGGGGCCGAGAAAACGACCTTCTCATGGGGCCGGACACTCAGGGTCAGTGAAAAATCCAATATATATCTGGTGATATCTCGGGTGCTATTACAGATAGCGCAATAAATCAAAGTGCATTGTCTGTAGGAGGCCCTGGCGGATGAATCTGTGCAGCGGGAACGACCTCGGACCACCAGGGGCCGAGAAAACCACAGTCTCATGGGGCCGGACACACAGGGTCGGGGGAAAATCCAGTATATATCTGGTGATATCTCGGGTGCTATTAGAGATAGCGCAATAAACCAAAGTGAATTATCTGCAGGATGCCCTGGCGCATAAATCTGTGCATGCGGGAACGTCCTCGGACCTCCAGGGGCCGAGTCAACCACCGTCTCATGGGGCCGGACACTCAGGGTCAGGGTAAAATCCAATATATATCTGGTGATATCTCGGGTGCTATTACAGATAGCGCAATAAATCAAAGTGCATTGTCTGTAGGAGGCCCTGGCGCATGAATCTGTGCAGCGGGAACGTCCTCGGACCTCCAGGGGCCGAGACAACCACCGTCTCATGGGGCCGGACACTCAGGGTCAGGGTAAAATCCAATATATATCTGGTGATATCTTGGGTGCTATTACAGATAGCGCAATAAATCAAAGTGCATTGTCTGTAGGAGGCCCTGGCGCATGAATCTGTGCAGCGGGAACGACCTCGGACCACCAGGGGCCGAGAAAACCACAGTCTCATGGGGCCGGACACTCAGGGTCAGGGGAAAATCCAATATATATCTGGTGATATCTCGGGTGCTATTAGAGATAGCGCAATAAACCAAAGTGAATTATCTGCAGGATGCCCAGGCGCATGAATCTGTGCAGCGGGAACGACCTCGGACCACCAGGGGCCGAGAAAAGCACAGTCTCATGGGGCCGGACACTCAGGGTCAGGGTAAAATCCAATATATATCTGGTGATATCTCGGGTGCTATTAGAGATAGCGCAATAAACCAAAGTGAATT
This sequence comes from Nomia melanderi, assembly GCF_051020985.1. Lineage (NCBI taxonomy): Eukaryota > Metazoa > Arthropoda > Insecta > Hymenoptera > Halictidae > Nomia > Nomia melanderi. Next base: position 856,488 of record NW_027475147.1, on the reverse strand, counting down.
ATCTGCAGGGGGCCCTGGCGCATGAATCTGTGCAGCGGGAACGACCTCGGACCACCAGGGGCCGAGAAAACGACCTTCTCATGGGGCCGGACACTCAGGGTCAGTGAAAAATCCAATATATATCTGGTGATATCTCGGGTGCTATTACAGATAGCGCAATAAATCAAAGTGCATTGTCTGTAGGAGGCCCTGGCGCATGAATCTGTGCAGCGGGAACGACCTCGGACCACCAGGGGCCGAGAAAACCACAGTCTCATGGGGCCGGACTCTCAGGGTCAAGGGAAAATCCAATATATATCTGGTGATATCTCGGGTGCTATTACAGATAGCGCAATAAATCAAAGTGCATTGTCTGTAGGAGGCCCTGGCGCATAAACCTGTGCAGCGGGAACGACCTCGGACCACCAGGGGCCGAGAAAACGACCGTCTCATGGGGCCGGACGCTCAGGGTCAGTGAAAAATCCAATATATATCTGGTGATATCTCGGGTGCTATTACAGATAGCGCAATAAATCAAAGGGCATTGTCTGTAGGAGGCCCTGGCGCATGCACCTGTGCAGCGGCAACGACCTCGGACCCCCAGGGGCCGAGACAACCACCGTCTCATGGGGCCGGACACTCAGGGTCTGGGAAAAATCCAATATATATCCGGTGATATCTCGGGTGCTATTACAGATAGCGCAATAAATCAAAGTGCATTGTCTGTAGGAGGCCCTGGCGCATGAATCTGTGCAGCGGGAACGACCTCGGACCACCAGGGGCCGAGAAAACCACAGTCTCATGGAGCCGGACACTCAGGGTCAGGGGAAAATCCAGTATATATCTCTTGATATCTCGGGTGCTATTAGAGATAGCGCAATAAACCAAAGTGAATTATCTGCAGGAGGCCCTGGCGCATGAATCTGTGCAGCGGGAACGTCCTCGGACCCCCAGGGGCCGAGACAACCACCGTCTCATGGGGTCGGACACTCAGGGTCAGTGAAAAATCCAATATATATCTGCTGATATCTCGGGTGCTATTACAGATAGCGCAATAAATCAAAGTGCATTGTCTGTAGGAGGCCCTGGCGCATGAACCTGTGCAGCGGGAACGACCTCGGACCACCAGGTCCCGAGAAAACGACCGTCTCATGGGGCCGGACGCTCAGGGTCAGTGAAAAATCCAATATATATCTGGTGATATCTTGGGTGCTATTACAGATAGCGCAATAAATCAAAGTGCCTTGTCTGTAGGAGGCCCTGGAGCATGAATCTGTGCAGCGGGAACGACCTCGGACCACCAGGGGCCGAGAAAACCACAGTCTCATGGAGCCGGACACTCAGGGTCAGGGGAAAATCCAGTATATATCTCTTGATATCTCGGGTGCTATTAGAGATAGCGCAATAAACCAAAGTGAATTATCTGCAGGAGGCCCTGGCGCATGAATCTGTGCAGCGGGAACGTCCTCGGACCCCCAGGGGCCGAGACAACCACCGTCTCATGGGGCCGGACACTCAGGGTCAGGGGAAAATCCAATATATATCTGGTGATATCTCGGGTGCTATAAGAGATAGCGCAATAAATCAAAGTGCATTGTCTGTAGGAGGCCCTGGCGCATGAATCTGTGCAGCGGGAACGACCTCGGACCACCAGGGGCCGAGAAAACCACAGTCTCATGGGGCCGGACACTCAGGGTCAGGGGAAAATCCAATATATATCTGGTGATATCTCGGGTGCTATTAGAGATAGCGCAATAAACCAAAGTGAATTATCTGCAGGATGCCCTGGCGCATGAATCTGTGCAGCGGGAACGACCTCGGACCACCAGGGGCCGAGACAACCACCGTCTCATGGGGCCGGACACTCAGGGTCAGGGTAAAATCCAATATATATCTGGTGATATCTCGGGTGCTATTACAGATAGCGCAATAAATCAAAGTGCATTGTCTGTAGGAGGCCCTGGCGCATGAATCTGTGCAGCGGGTACGACCTCGGACCACCAGGGGCCGAGAAAACTAGTCTCATGCGGCCGGACACTCAGGGTCTGGGGAAAATCCAATATATATCTGGTGATATCTCGGGTCCTATTACAGATAGCGAAATAAATCAAAGTGCATTGCCTGTAGGAGGCCCTGGCGCATGAATCTGTGCAGCGGGAACGACCTCGGACCACCAGGGGCCGAAAAAACCACAGTCTCATGGGGCCGGATACTCAGGGTCAGGGGAAAATCCAATATAGATCTGGTGATATCTCAGGTGCTATTACAGATAGCGCAATAAATCAAAGTGCATTGTCTGTAGGAGGCCCTGGCGCATGAATCTGTGCAGCGGGAACGACCTAGGACCACCCGGGGCCGCGACAACCACCGCCTCATGGGGCCGGACACTCAGGGTCAGGGGAAAATCCTATATATATCTGGTGATATCTCGGGTGCTATTACAGATAGCGCACTAAATCAAAGTGCATTGTCTGTAAGAGGCCCTGGCGCATGAATCTGTGAAGCGGCAACGACCTCGGACCACCAGGGGCCGAGAAAACCACCGTCTCATGGGGCCGGGCACTCAGGGTCTGTGGAAAATCCAGTATATATCTGGTGATATCTCGGGTGCTATTACAGATAGCGCAATAAATCAAAGGGCATTGTCTGTAGGAGGCCCTGGCGCATGAACCTGCGCAGCGGCAACGACCTCGGACCCCCAGGGGCCGAGACAACCACCGTCTCATGGGGCCGGACACTCAGGGTCTGGGAAAAATCCAATATATATCCGGTGATATCTCGGGTGCTATTACAGATAGCGCAATAAATCAAAGTGCATTGTCTGTAGGAGGCCCTGGCGCATGAATCTGTGCAGCGGGAACGACCTCGGACCACCAGGGGCCGAGAAAACCACAGTCTCATGGGGCCGGACTCTCAGGGTCAAGGGAAAATCCAATATATATCTGGTGATATCTCGGGTGCTATTAGAGATAGCGCAATAAACCAAAGTGAATTATCTGCAGGATGCCCTGGCGCATAAATCTGTGCAAGCGGGAACGTCCTCGGACCTCCAGGGGCCGAGACAACCACCGTCTCATGGGGCCGGACACTCAGGGTCAGGGTAAAATCCAATATATATCTGGTGATATCTCGGGTGCTATTACAGATAGCGCAATAAATCAAAGTGCATTGTCTGTAGGAGGCCCTGGCGCATGAATCTGTGCAGCGGGAACGTCCTCGGACCTCCAGGGGCCGAGACAACCACCGTCTCATGGGGCCGGACACTCAGGGTCAGGGTAAAATCCAATATATATCTGGTGATATCTCGGGTGCTATTAGAGATAGCGCAATAAATCAAAGTGCATTGTCTGTAGGAGGCCCTGGCGCATGAATCTGTGCAGCGGGAACGACCTCGGACCACCAGGGGCCGAGAAAACCACAGTCTCATGGGGCCGGACACTCAGGGTCAGGGGAAAATCCAATATATATCTGGTGATATCTCGGGTGCTATTAGAGATAGCGCAATAAACCAAAGTGAATTATCTGCAGGATGCCCAGGCGCATGAATCTGTGCAGCGGGAACGACCTCGGACCACCAGGGGCCGAGAAAAGCACAGTCTCATGGGGCCGGACACTCAGGGTCAGGGTAAAATCCAATATATATCTGGTGATATCTCGGGTGCTATTAGAGATAGCGCAATAAACCAAAGTGAATTATCTGCAGGGGGCCCTGGCGCATGAATCTGTGCAGCGGGAACGACCTCGGACCACCAGGGGCCGAGAAAACGACCGTCTCATGGGGTCGGACACTCAGGGTCAGTGAAAAATCCAATATATATCTGCTGATATCTCGGGTGCTATTACAGATAGCGCAATAAATCAAAGTGCATTATCTGTAGGAGGCCCTGGCGCATGAACCTGTGCAGCGGGAACGACCTCGGACCACCAGGGCCCGAGAAAACGACCGTGTCATGGGGCCGGACGCTCAGGGTCAGTGAAAAATCCAATATATATCTGGTGATATCTTGGGTGCTATTACAGATAGCGCAATAAATCAAAGTGCATTGTCTGTAGGAGGCCCTGGAGCATGAATCTGTGCAGCGGGAACGACCTCGGACCACCAGGGGCCGAGAAAACCACAGTCTCATGGAGCCGGACACTCAGGGTCAGGGGAAAATCCAGTATATATCTCTTGATATCTCGGGTGCTATTAGAGATAGCGCAATAAACCAAAGTGAATTATCTGCAGGAGGCCCTGGCGCATGAATCTGTGCAGCGGGAACGTCCTCGGACCCCCAGGGCCCGAGACAACCACCGTCTCATGGGGCCGGACACTCAGGGTCAGGGTAAAATCCAATATATATCTGGTGATATCTCGGGTGCTATTACAGATAGCGCAATAAATCAAAGTGCATTGTCTGTAGGAGGCCCTGGCGCATGAATCTGTGCAGCGGGAACGACGTCGGACCACCAGGGGCCGAAAAAACCACAGTCTCATGGGGCCGCACCCTCAGGGTCAGGGTAAAATCCAATATATATCTGGTGATATCTCGTGTGCTATTACAGATAGCGCAATAAATCAAAGTGCATTGTCTGTAGGAGGCCCTGGCGCATGAATCTGTGCAGCGGGAACGACCTCGGACCACCAGGGGCCGAGAAAACCACAGTCTCATGGGGCCGGACACTCAGGGTCAGGGGAAAATCCAATATATATCTGGTGATATCTCGGGTGCTATTAGAGATAGCTCAATAAATCAAAGTGCATTGTCTGTAGGAGGCCCTGGCGCATGAATCTGTGCAGCGGGAACGACCTCGGACCACCAGGGGCCGAGAAAACCACAGTCTCATGGGGCCGGACACTCAGGGTCAGGGGAAAATCCAATATATATCTGGTGATATCTCGGGTGCTATTAGAGATAGCGCAATAAACCAAAGTGCATTATCTGCCGGATGCCCTGGCGCATGAATCTGTGCAGCGGGAACGACCTCGGACCACCAGGGGCCGAGACAACCACCGTCTCATGGGGCCGGACACTCAGGGTCAGGGTAAAATCCAATATATATCTGGTGATATCTCGGGTGCTATTACAGATAGCGCAATAAATCAAAGTGCATTGTCTGTAGGAGGCCCTGGCGCATGAATCTGTGAAGCGGCAACGACCTCGGACCACCAGGGGCCGAGAAAACCACAGTCTCATGGGGCCGGACACTCAGGGTCAGGGGAAAATCCAGTATATATCTGGTGATATCTCGGGTGCTATTAGAGATAGCGCAATAAACCAAAGTGAATTATCTGCAGGAGGCCCTGGCGCATGAATCTGTGCAGCGGGAACGACCTCGGACCACCAGGGGCCGAAAAAACCACAGTCTCATGGGGCCGGATACTCAGGGTCAGGGGAAAATCCAATATAGATCTGGTGATATCTCAGGTGCTATTACAGATAGCGCAATAAATCAAAGTGCATTGTCTGTAGGAGGCCCTGGCGCATGAATCTGTGCAGCGGGAACGACCTAGGACCACCCGGGGCCGCGACAACCACCGCCTCATGGGGCCGGACACTCAGGGTCAGGGGAAAATCCTATATATATCTGGTGATATCTCGGGTGCTATTACAGATAGCGCACTAAATCAAAGTGCATTGTCTGTAAGAGGCCCTGGCGCATGAATCTGTGAAGCGGCAACGACCTCGGACCACCAGGGGCCGAGAAAACCACCGTCTCATGGGGCCGGGCACTCAGGGTCTGTGGAAAATCCAATATATGTCTGGTGATATCTCGGGTGCTATTACAGATAGCGCAATAAACCATAGTGAATTATCTGCAGGAGGCCCTGGCGCATGAATCTGTGCAGCGGGAACGACCTCGGACCACCAGGGGCCGAAAAAACCACAGTCTCATGGGGCCGGATACTCAGGGTCAGGGGAAAATCCAATATAGATCTGGTGATATCTCGGGTGCTATTACAGATAGCGCAATAAATCAAAGTACATTGTCTGTAGGAGGCCCTGGCGCATGAACCTGTGCAGCGGGAACGACCTCGGACCACCAGGGGCCGAGAAAACGACCGTCTCATGGGGCCGGACGCTCAGGGTCAGTGAAAAATCCAATATATATCTGGTGATATCTCGGGTGCTATTACAGATAGCGCAATAAATCAAAGTGCATTGTCTGTAGGAGGCCCTGGCGCATGAACCTGTGCAGCGGGAACGACCTCGGACCACCAGGGGCCGAGAAAACCACAGTCTCATGGGGCCGGACTCTCAGGGTCAAGGGAAAATCCAATATATATCTGGTGATATCTCGGGTGCTAATAGAGATAGCGCAATAAACCAAAGTGAATTATCTGCAGGAGGCCCTGGCGCATGAATCTGTGCAGCGGGAACGACCTCGGACCACCAGGGGCCGAGAAAACGACCTTCTCATGGGGCCGGACACTCAGGGTCAGTGAAAAATCCAATATATATCTGGTGATATCTCGGGTGCTATTACAGATAGCGCAATAAATCAAAGTGCATTGTCTGTAGGAGGCCCTGGCGGATGAATCTGTGCAGCGGGAACGACCTCGGACCACCAGGGGCCGAGAAAACCACAGTCTCATGGGGCCGGACACACAGGGTCAGGGGAAAATCCAGTATATATCTGGTGATATCTCGGGTGCTATTAGAGATAGCGCAATAAACCAAAGTGAATTATCTGCAGGATGCCCTGGCGCATAAATCTGTGCAAGCGGGAACGTCCTCGGACCTCCAGGGGCCGAGACAACCACCGTCTCATGGGGCCGGACACTCAGGGTCAGGGTAAAATCCAATATATATCTGGTGATATCTTGGGTGCTATTACAGATAGCGCAATAAATCAAAGTGCATTGTCTGTAGGAGGCCCTGGCGCATGAATCTGTGCAGCGGGAACGTCCTCGGACCTCCAGGGGCCGAGACAACCACCGTCTCATGGGGCCGGACACTCAGGGTCAGGGTAAAATCCAATATATATCTGGTGATATCTTGGGTGCTATTACAGATAGCGCAATAAATTAAAGTGCATTGTCTGTAGGAGGCCCTGGCGCATGAATCTGTGCAGCGGGAACGACCTCGGACCACCAGGGGCCGAGAAAACCACAGTCTCATGGGGCCGGACACTCAGGGTCAGGGGAAAATCCAATATATATCTGGTGATATCTCGGGTGCTATTAGAGATAGCGCAATAAACCAAAGTGAATTATCTGCAGGATGCCCAGGCGCATGAATCTGTGCAGCGGGATCGACCTCGGACCACCAGGGGCCGAGAGAACCACCGTCTCATGGGGCCGGACACTCAGGGTCGGGGAAAAATCCAATATATATCTGGTGATATCTCGGGTGCTATTAGAGATAGCGCAATAAATCAAAGTGCATTGTCTGTAGGATGCCCTGGCGCATGAATCTGTGCAGCGGGAACGACCTCGGACCACCAGGGGCCGAGAAAACCACAGTCTCATGGAGCCGGACACTCAGGGTCAGGGGAAAATCCAGTATATATCTCTTGATATCTCGGGTGCTATTAGAGATAGCGCAATAAACCAAAGTGAATTATCTGCAGGAGGCCCTGGCGCATGAATCTGTGCAGCGGGAACGTCCTCGGACCCCCAGGGGCCGAGACAACCACCGTCTCATGGGGCCGGACACTCAGGGTCAGGGTAAAATCCAATATATATCTGGTGATATCTCGGGTGCTATTACAGATAGCGCAATAAATCAAAGAGCATTGTCTGTAGGAGGCCCTGGCGCATGAATCTGTGCAGCGGGAACGACGTCGGACCACCAGGGGCCGAGAAAACCACAGTCTCATGGGGCCGCACCCTCATGGTCAGGGTAAAATCCAATATATATCTGGTGATATCTCGTGTGCTATTACAGATAGCGCAATAAATCAAAGTGCATTGTCTGTAGGAGGCCCTGGCGCATGAATCTGTGCAGCGGGAACGACCTCGGACCACCAGGGGCCGAGAAAACCACAGTCTCATGGGGCCGGACACTCAGGGTCAGGGGAAAATCCAATATATATCTGGTGATATCTCGGGTGCTATTAGAGATAGCGCAATAAACCATAGTGAATTATCTGCAGGAGGCCCTGGCGCATGAATCTGTGCAGCGGGAACGACCTCGGACCACCAGGGGCCGAAAAAACCACAGTCTCATGGGGCCGGATACTCAGGGTCAGGGGAAAATCCAATATAGATCTGGTGATATCTCGGGTGCTATTACAGATAGCGCAATAAATCAAAGTACATTGTCTGTAGGAGGCCCTGGCGCATGAACCTGTGCAGCGGGAACGACCTCGGACCACCAGGGGCCGAGAAAACGACCGTCTCATGGGGCCGGACGCTCAGGGTCAGTGAAAAATCCAATATATATCTGGTGATATCTCGGGTGCTATTACAGATAGCGCAATAAATCAAAGTGCATTGTCTGTAGGAGGCCCTGGCGCATGAACCTGTGCAGCGGGAACGACCTCGGACCACCAGGGGCCGAGAAAACCACAGTCTCATGGGGCCGGACTCTCAGGGTCAAGGGAAAATCCAATATATATCTGGTGATATCTCGGGTGCTAATAGAGATAGCGCAATAAACCAAAGTGAATTATCTGCAGGAGGCCCTGGCGCATGAATCTGTGCAGCGGGAACGACCTCGGACCACCAGGGGCCGAGAAAACGACCTTCTCATGGGGCCGGACACTCAGGGTCAGTGAAAAATCCAATATATATCTGGTGATATCTCGGGTGCTATTACAGATAGCGCAATAAATCAAAGTGCATTGTCTGTAGGAGGCCCTGGCGGATGAATCTGTGCAGCGGGAACGACCTCGGACCACCAGGGGCCGAGAAAACCACAGTCTCATGGGGCCGGACACACAGGGTCAGGGGAAAATCCAGTATATATCTGGTGATATCTCGGGTGCTATTAGAGATAGCGCAATAAACCAAAGTGAATTATCTGCAGGATGCCCTGGCGCATAAATCTGTGCAAGCGGGAACGTCCTCGGACCTCCAGGGGCCGAGACAACCACCGTCTCATGGGGCCGGACACTCAGGGTCAGGGTAAAATCCAATATATATCTGGTGATATCTTGGGTGCTATTACAGATAGCGCAATAAATCAAAGTGCATTGTCTGTAGGAGGCCCTGGCGCATGAATCTGTGCAGCGGGAACGTCCTCGGACCTCCAGGGGCCGAGACAACCACCGTCTCATGGGGCCGGACACTCAGGGTCAGGGTAAAATCCAATATATATCTGGTGATATCTTGGGTGCTATTACAGATAGCGCAATAAATTAAAGTGCATTGTCTGTAGGAGGCCCTGGCGCATGAATCTGTGCAGCGGGAACGACCTCGGACCACCAGGGGCCGAGAAAACCACAGTCTCATGGGGCCGGACACTCAGGGTCAGGGGAAAATCCAATATATATCTGGTGATATCTCGGGTGCTATTAGAGATAGCGCAATAAACCAAAGTGAATTATCTGCAGGATGCCCAGGCGCATGAATCTGTGCAGCGGGATCGACCTCGGACCACCAGGGGCCGAGAGAACCACCGTCTCATGGGGCCGGACACTCAGGGTCGGGGAAAAATCCAATATATATCTGGTGATATCTCGGGTGCTATTAGAGATAGCGCAATAAATCAAAGTGCATTGTCTGTAGGATGCCCTGGCGCATGAATCTGTGCAGCGGGAACGACCTCGGACCACCAGGGGCCGAGAAAACCACAGTCTCATGGAGCCGGACACTCAGGGTCAGGGGAAAATCCAGTATATATCTCTTGATATCTCGGGTGCTATTAGAGATAGCGCAATAAACCAAAGTGAATTATCTGCAGGAGGCCCTGGCGCATGCATCTGTGCAGCGGGAACGTCCTCGGACCCCCAGGGGCCGAGACAACCACCGTCTCATGGGGCCGGACACTCAGGGTCAGGGTAAAATCCAATATATATCTGGTGATATCTCGGGTGCTATTACAGATAGCGCAATAAATCAAAGAGCATTGTCTGTAGGAGGCCCTGGCGCATGAATCTGTGCAGCGGGAACGACCTCGGACCACCAGGGGCCGAGAAAACCACAGTCTCATGGGGCCGCACCCTCATGGTCAGGGTAAAATCCAATATATATCTGGTGATATCTCGTGTGCTATTACAGATAGCGCAATAAATCAAAGTGCATTGTCTGTAGGAGGCCCTGGCGCATGAATCTGTGCAGCGGGAACGACCTCGGACCACCAGGGGCCGAGAAAACCACAGTCTCATGGGGCCGGACACTCAGGGTCAGGGGAAAATCCAATATATATCTGGTGATATCTCGGGTGCTATTAGAGATAGCGCAATAAACCAAAGTGAATTATCTGCAGGATGCCCTGGCGCATGAATCTGTGCAGCGGGAATGACCTCGGACCACCAGGAGCCGAGACAACCACCGTCTCATGGGGCCGGACACTCAGGGTCAGGGTAAAATCCAATATATATCTGGTGATATCTCGGGTGCTATTACAGATAGCGCAATAAATCAAAGTGCATTGTCTGTAGGAGGCCCTGGCGCATGAATCTGTGAAGCGGCAACGACCTCGGACCACCAGGGGCCGAGAAAACCACAGTCTCATGGGGCCGGACACTCAGGGTCTGGGGAAAATCCAGTATATATCTGGTGATATCTCGGGTGCTATTAGAGATAGCGCAATAAACCAAAGTGAATTATCTGCAGGAGGCCCTGGCGCATGAATCTGTGCAGCGGGAACGACCTCGGACCACCAGGGGCCGAAAAAACCACAGTCTCATGGGGCCGGATACTCAGGGTCAGGGGAAAATCCAATATAGATCTGGTGATATCTCAGGTGCTATTACAGATAGCGCAATAAATCAAAGTGCATTGTCTGTAGGAGGCCCTGGCGCATGAATCTGTGCAGCGGGAACGACCTAGGACCACCCGGGGCCGAGACAACCACCGTCTCATGGGGCCGGACACTCAGGGTCAGGGGAAAATCCTATATATATCTGGTGATATCTCGGGTGCTATTACAGATAGCGCACTAAATCAAAGTGCATTGTCTGTAAGAGGCCCTGGCGCATGAATCTGTGAAGCGGCAACGACCTCGGACCACCAGGGGCCGAGAAAACCACCGTCTCATGGGGCCGGGCACTCAGGGTCTTTGGAAAATCCAGTATATATCTGGTGATATCTCGGGTGCTATTAGAGATAGCGTAATAAACCAAAGTGCATTGTCTGTAGGAGGCCCTGGCGCATGAATCTGTGCAGCGGGAACGACCTCGGACCACCAGGGGCCGAGAAAACCACAGTCTCATGGGGCCGGACACTCAGGGTCAGGGTAAAATCCAATATATATCTGGTGATATCTTGGGTGCTATTACAGATAGCGCAATAAATCAAAGAGTATTGTCTGTAGGAGGCCCTGGCGCATGAATCTGTGCAGCGGGAACGACCTCGGACCACCAGGGGCCGAAAAAACCACAGACTCATGGGGCCGGACACTCAGGGTCTGGGGAAAATCCAATATAGATCTGGTGATATCTCGGGTGCTATTACAGATAGCGCAATAAACCAAAGTGAGTTATCTGCAGGAGGCCCTGGCGCATGAATCTGTGCAACGGGAACGACCTCGGACCACCAGGGGCCGAGAAAACCACAGTCTCATGGGGCCGGACACTCAGGGTCAGGGGAAAATCCAATATATATCTGGTGATATCTCGGGTGCTATTAGAGATAGCGCAATAAATCAAAGTGCATTGTCTGTAGGAGGCCCTGGCGCATGAATCTGTGCAGCGGGAACGACCTCGGACCACCAGGGGCCGAGACAACCACCGTCTCATGGGGCCGGACACTCAGGGTCAGGGTAAAATCCAATATATATCTGGTGATATCTCGGGTGCTATAACAGATAGCGCAATAAATCAAAGTGCATTGTCTGTAGGAGGCCCTGGCGCATGAATCTGTGCAGCGGGAACGACCTCGGACCACCAGGGGCCGAGAAAAGCACAGTCTCATGGGGCCGGACACTCAGGGTCAGGGTAAAATCCAATATATATCTGGTGATATCTCGGGTGCTATTAGAGATAGCGCATTAAACCAAAGTGAATTATCTGCAGGAGGCCCTGGCGCATGAATCTGTGCTACGGGAACGACCTCGGACCACCAGGGGCCGAGAAAACGACCGTCTCATGGGGCCGGACACTCAGGGTCAGTGAAAAATCCAATATATATCTGGTGATATCTCGGGTGCTATTACAGATAGCGCAATACATCAAAGTGCATTGTCTGTAGGAGGCCCTGGCGCATGAATCTGCCCAGCGGGAGCGACCTCGGACCACCAGGGGCCGAGAGAACCACCGTCTCATGGGGCCGGACACTCAGGGTCGGGGAAAAATCCAATATATATCTGGTGATATCTCGGGTGCTATTAGAGATAGCGCAATAAACCAAAGTGCATTGTCTGTAGGAGGCCCTGGCGCATGAATCTGTGAAGCGGCAACGACCTCGGACCACCAGGGGCCGAGAAAACCACAGTCTCATGGGGCCGGACACTCAGGGTCTGGGGAAAATCCAGTATATATCTGGTGATATCTCGGGTGCTATTAGAGATAGCGCAATAAACCAAAGTGAATTATCTGCAGGAGGCCCTGGCGCATGAATCTGTGCAGCGGGAACGACCTCGGACCACCAGGGGCCGAAAAAACCACAGTCTCATGGGGCCGGATACTCATGGTCAGGGGAAAATCCAATATAGATCTGGTGATATCTCAGGTGCTATTACAGATAGCGCAATAAATCAAAGTGCATTGTCTGTAGGAGGCCCTGGCGCATGAATCTGTGCAGCGGGAACGACCTAGGACCACCCGGGGCCGAGACAACCACCGTCTCATGGGGCCGGACACTCAGGGTCAGGGGAAAATCCTATATATATCTGGTGATATCTCGGGTGCTATTACAGATAGCGCACTAAATCAAAGTGCATTGTCTGTAAGAGGCCCTGGCGCATGAATCTGTGAAGCGGCAACGACCTCGGACCACCAGGGGCCGAGAAAACCACCGTCTCATGGGGCCGGGCACTCAGGGTCTTTGGAAAATCCAGTATATATCTGGTGATATCTCGGGTGCTATTAGAGATAGCGTAATAAACCAAAGTGCATTGTCTGTAGGAGGCCCTGGCGCATGAGTCTGTGCAGCGGGAACGACCTCGGACCACCAGGGGCCGAGAAAACCACAGTCTCATGGGGCCGGACACTCAGGGTCAGGTGAAAATCCAGTATATATCTGGTGATAACTCGGGTGCTATTAGAGATAGCGCAATAAACCAAAGTGAATTATCTGCAGGAGGCCCTGGCGCATGAATCTGTGGAGCGGGAACGTCCTCGGACCTCCAGGGGCCGAGACAACCACCGTCTCATGGGGCCGGACACTCAGGGTCAGGGTAAAATCCAATATATATCTGGTGATATCTTGGGTGCTATTACAGATAGCGCAATAAATCAAAGAGTATTGTCTGTAGGAGGCCCTGGCGCATGAATCTGTGCAGCGGGAACGACCTCGGACCACCAGGGGCCGAAAAAACCACAGACTCATGGGGCCGGACACTCAGGGTCTGGGGAAAATCCAATATAGATCTGGTGATATCTCGGGTGCTATTACAGATAGCGCAATAAACCAAAGTGAGTTATCTGCAGGAGGCCCTGGCGCATTAATCTGTGCAACGGGAACGACCTCGGACCACCAGGGGCCGAGAAAACCACAGTCTCATGGGGCCGGACACTCAGGGTCAGGGGAAAATCCAATATATATCTGGTGATATCTCGGGTGCTATTAGAGATAGCGCAATAAATCAAAGTGCATTGTCTGTAGGAGGCCCTGGCGCATGAATCTGTGCAGCGGGAACGACCTCGGACCACCAGGGGCCGAGACAACCACCGTCTCATGGGGCCGGACACTCAGGGTCAGGGTAAAATCCAATATATATCTGGTGATATCTCGGGTGCTATAACAGATAGCGCAATAAATCAAAGTGCATTGTCTGTAGGAGGCCCTGGCGCATGAATCTGTGCAGCGGGAACGACCTCGGACCACCAGGGGCCGAGAAAAGCACAGTCTCATGGGGCCGGACACTCAGGGTCAGGGTAAAATCCAATATATATCTGGTGATATCTCGGGTGCTATTAGAGATAGCGCATTAAACCAAAGTGAATTATCTGCAGGAGGCCCTGGCGCATGAATCTGTGCAGCGGGAACGACCTCGGACCACCAGGGGCCGAGAAAACGACCGTCTCATGGGGCCGGACACTCAGGGTCAGTGAAAAATCCAATATATATCTGGTGATATCTCGGGTGCTATTACAGATAGCGCAATACATCAAAGTGCATTGTCTGTAGGAGGCCCTGGCGCATGAATCTGCCCAGCGGGAGCGACCTCGGACCACCAGCGGCCGAGAGAACCACCGTCTCATGGGGCCGGACACTCAGGGTCGGGGAAAAATCCAATATATATCTGGTGATATCTCGGGTGCTATTAGAGATAGCGCAATAAATCAAAGTGCATTGTCTATAGGAGGCCCTGGCGCATGAATCTGTGCAGCGGGAACGACCTCGGACCACCAGGGGCCGAGAAAACCACAGTCTCATGGAGCCGGACACTCAGGGTCAGGGGAAAATCCAGTATATATCTCTTGATATCTCGGGTGCTATTAGAGATAGCGCAATAAACCAAAGTGAATTATCTGCAGGAGGCCCTGGCGCATGAATCTGTGCAGCGGGAACGTCCTCGGACCCCCAGGGGCCGAGACAACCACCGTCTCATGGGGCCGGACACTCAGGGTCAGGGTAAAATCCAATATATATCTGGTGATATCTCGGGTGCTATTACAGATAGCGCAATAAATCAAAGAGCATTGTCTGTAGGAGGCCCTGGCGCATGAATCTGTGCAGCGGGAACGACGTCGGACCACCAGGGGCCGAGAAAACCACAGTCTCATGGGGCCGCACCCTCATGGTCAGGGTAAAATCCAATATATATCTGGTGATATCTCGTGTGCTATTACAGATAGCGCAATAAATCAAAGTGCATTGTCTGTAGGAGGCCCTGGCGCATGAATCTGTGCAGCGGGAACGACCTCGGACCACCAGGGGCCGAGAAAACCACAGTCTCATGGGGCCGGACACTCAGGGTCAGGGGAAAATCCAATATATATCTGGTGATATCTCGGGTGCTATTAGAGATAGCGCAATAAACCAAAGTGAATTATCTGCAGGATGCCCAGGCGCATGAATCTGTGCAGCGGGATCGACCTCGGACCACCAGGGGCCGAGAGAACCACCGTCTCATGGGGCCGGACACTCAGGGTCGGGGAAAAATCCAATATATATCTGGTGATATCTCGGGTGCTATTAGAGATAGCGCAATAAATCAAAGTGCATTGTCTGTAGGATGCCCTGGCGCATGAATCTGTGCAGCGGGAACGACCTCGGACCACCAGGGGCCGAGAAAACCACAGTCTCATGGAGCCGGACACTCAGGGTCAGGGGAAAATCCAGTATATATCTCTTGATATCTCGGGTGCTATTAGAGATAGCGCAATAAACCAAAGTGAATTATCTGCAGGAGGCCCTGGCGCATGAATCTGTGCAGCGGGAACGTCCTCGGACCCCCAGGGGCCGAGACAACCACCGTCTCATGGGGCCGGACACTCAGGGTCAGGGTAAAATCCAATATATATCTGGTGATATCTCGGGTGCTATTACAGATAGCGCAATAAATCAAAGAGCATTGTCTGTAGGAGGCCCTGGCGCATGAATCTGTGCAGCGGGAACGACGTCGGACCACCAGGGGCCGAGAAAACCACAGTCTCATGGGGCCGCACCCTCATGGTCAGGGTAAAATCCAATATATATCTGGTGATATCTCGTGTGCTATTACAGATAGCGCAATAAATCAAAGTGCATTGTCTGTAGGAGGCCCTGGCGCATGAATCTGTGCAGCGGGAACGACCTCGGACCACCAGGGGCCGAGAAAACCACAGTCTCATGGGGCCGGACACTCAGGGTCTGGGGAAAATCCAGTATATATCTGGTGATATCTCGGGTGCTATTAGAGATAGCGCAATAAACCAAAGTGAATTATCTGCAGGAGGCCCTGGCGCATGAATCTGTGCAGCGGGAACGACCTCGGACCACCAGGGGCCGAAAAAACCACAGTCTCATGGGGCCGGATACTCAGGGTCAGGGGAAAATCCAATATAGATCTGGTGATATCTCAGGTGCTATTACAGATAGCGCAATAAATCAAAGTGCATTGTCTGTAGGAGGCCCTGGCGCATGAATCTGTGCAGCGGGAACGACCTAGGACCACCCGGGGCCGAGACAACCACCGTCTCATGGGGCCGGACACTCAGGGTCAGGGGAAAATCCTATATATATCTGGTGATATCTCGGGTGCTATTACAGATAGCGCACTAAATCAAAGTGCATTGTCTGTAAGAGGCCCTGGCGCATGAATCTGTGAAGCGGCAACGACCTCGGACCACCAGGGGCCGAGAAAACCACCGTCTCATGGGGCCGGGCACTCAGGGTCTTTGGAAAATCCAGTATATATCTGGTGATATCTCGGGTGCTATTAGAGATAGCGTAATAAACCAAAGTGCATTGTCTGTAGGAGGCCCTGGCGCATCAATCTGTGCAGCGGGAACGACCTCGGACCACCAGGGGCCGAGAAAACCACAGTCTCATGGGGCCGGACACTCAGGGTCAGGGTAAAATCCAATATATATCTGGTGATATCTTGGGTGCTATTACAGATAGCGCAATAAATCAAAGAGTATTGTCTGTAGGAGGCCCTGGCGCATGAATCTGTGCAGCGGGAACGACCTCGGACCACCAGGGGCCGAAAAAACCACAGACTCATGGGGCCGGACACTCAGGGTCTGGGGAAAATCCAATATAGATCTGGTGATATCTCGGGTGCTATTACAGATAGCGCAATAAACCAAAGTGAGTTATCTGCAGGAGGCCCTGGCGCATGAATCTGTGCAACGGGAACGACCTCGGACCACCAGGGGCCGAGAAAACCACAGTCTCATGGGGCCGGACACTCAGGGTCAGGGGAAAATCCAATATATATCTGGTGATATCTCGGGTGCTATTAGAGATAGCGCAATAAATCAAAGTGCATTGTCTGTAGGAGGCCCTGGCGCATGAATCTGTGCAGCGGGAACGACCTCGGACCACCAGGGGCCGAGACAACCACCGTCTCATGGGGCCGGACACTCAGGGTCAGGGTAAAATCCAATATATATCTGGTGATATCTCGGGTGCTATAACAGATAGCGCAATAAATCAAAGTGCATTGTCTGTAGGAGGCCCTGGCGCATGAATCTGTGCAGCGGGAACGACCTCGGACCACCAGGGGCCGAGAAAAGCACAGTCTCATGGGGCCGGACACTCAGGGTCAGGGTAAAATCCAATATATATCTGGTGATATCTCGGGTGCTATTAGAGATAGCGCATTAAACCAAAGTGAATTATCTGCAGGAGGCCCTGGCGCATGAATCTGTGCTACGGGAACGACCTCGGACCACCAGGGGCCGAGAAAACGACCGTCTCATGGGGCCGGACACTCAGGGTCAGTGAAAAATCCAATATATATCTGGTGATATCTCGGGTGCTATTACAGATAGCGCAATACATCAAAGTGCATTGTCTGTAGGAGGCCCTGGCGCATGAATCTGCCCAGCGGGAGCGACCTCGGACCACCAGCGGCCGAGAGAACCACCGTCTCATGGGGCCGGACACTCAGGGTCGGGGAAAAATCCAATATATATCTGGTGATATCTCGGGTGCTATTAGAGATAGCGCAATAAACCAAAGTGCATTGTCTGTAGGTGGCCCTGGCGCATGAATCTGTGAAGCGGCAACGACCTCGGACCACCAGGGGCCGAGAAAACCACAGTCTCATGGGGCCGGACACTCAGGGTCTGGGGAAAATCCAGTATATATCTGGTGATATCTCGGGTGCTATTAGAGATAGCGCAATAAACCAAAGTGAATTATCTGCAGGAGGCCCTGGCGCATGAATCTGTGCAGCGGGAACGACCTCGGACCACCAGGGGCCGAAAAAACCACAGTCTCATGGGGCCGGATACTCAATGTCAGGGGAAAATCCAATATAGATCTGGTGATATCTCAGGTGCTATTACAGATAGCGCAATAAATCAAAGTGCATTGTCTGTAGGAGGCCCTGGCGCATGAATCTGTGCAGCGGGAACGACCTAGGACCACCCGGGGCCGAGACAACCACCGTCTCATGGGGCCGGACACTCAGGGTCAGGGGAAAATCCTATATATATCTGGTGATATCTCGGGTGCTATTACAGATAGCGCACTAAATCAAAGTGCATTGTCTGTAAGAGGCCCTGGCGCATGAATCTGTGAAGCGGCAACGACCTCGGACCACCAGGGGCCGAGAAAACCACCGTCTCATGGGGCCGGGCACTCAGGGTCTTTGGAAAATCCAGTATATATCTGGTGATATCTCGGGTGCTATTAGAGATAGCGTAATAAACCAAAGTGCATTGTCTGTAGGAGGCCCTGGCGCATGAATCTGCCCAGCGGGAGCGACCTCGGACCACCAGCGGCCGAGAGAACCACCGTCTCATGGGGCCGGACACTCAGGGTCGGGGAAAAATCCAATATATATCTGGTGATATCTCGGGTGCTATTAGAGATAGCGCAATAAATCAAAGTGCATTGTCTATAGGAGGCCCTGGCGCATGAATCTGTGCAGCGGGAACGACCTCGGACCACCAGGGGCCGAGAAAACCACAGTCTCATGGAGCCGGACACTCAGGGTCAGGGGAAAATCCAGTATATATCTCTTGATATCTCGGGTGCTATTAGAGATAGCGCAATAAACCAAAGTGAATTATCTGCAGGAGGCCCTGGCGCATGAATCTGTGCAGCGGGAACGTCCTCGGACCCCCAGGGGCCGAGACAACCACCGTCTCATGGGGCCGGACACTCAGGGTCAGGGTAAAATCCAATATATATCTGGTGATATCTCGGGTGCTATTACAGATAGCGCAATAAATCAAAGAGCATTGTCTGTAGGAGGCCCTGGCGCATGAATCTGTGCAGCGGGAACGACGTCGGACCACCAGGGGCCGAGAAAACCACAGTCTCATGGGGCCGCACCCTCATGGTCAGGGTAAAATCCAATATATATCTGGTGATATCTCGTGTGCTATTACAGATAGCGCAATAAATCAAAGTGCATTGTCTGTAGGAGGCCCTGGCGCATGAATCTGTGCAGCGGGAACGACCTCGGACCACCAGGGGCCGAGAAAACCACAGTCTCATGGGGCCGGACACTCAGGGTCAGGGGAAAATCCAATATATATCTGGTGATATCTCGGGTGCTATTAGAGATAGCGCAATAAACCAAAGTGAATTATCTGCAGGATGCCCAGGCGCATGAATCTGTGCAGCGGGATCGACCTCGGACCACCAGGGGCCGAGAGAACCACCGTCTCATGGGGCCGGACACTCAGGGTCGGGGAAAAATCCAATATATATCTGGTGATATCTCGGGTGCTATTAGAGATAGCGCAATAAATCAAAGTGCATTGTCTGTAGGATGCCCTGGCGCATGAATCTGTGCAGCGGGAACGACCTCGGACCACCAGGGGCCGAGAAAACCACAGTCTCATGGAGCCGGACACTCAGGGTCAGGGGAAAATCCAATATATATCTGGTGATATCTCGGGTGCTATTACAGATAGCGCAATAAATCAAAGAGCATTGTCTGTAGGAGGCCCTGGCGCATGAATCTGTGCAGCGGGAACGACGTCGGACTACCAGGGGCCGAGAAAACCACAGTCTCATGGGGCCGCACCCTCATGGTCAGGGTAAAATCCAATATATATCTGGTGATATCTCGTGTGCTATTACAGATAGCGCAATAAATCAAAGTGCATTGTCTGTAGGAGGCCCTGGCGCATGAATCTGTGCAGCGGGAACGACCTCGGACCACCAGGGGCCGAGAAAACCACAGTCTCATGGGGCCGGACACTCAGGGTCTGGGGAAAATCCAGTATATATCTGGTGATATCCCGGGTGCTATTAGAGATAGCGCAATAAACCAAAGTGAATTATCTGCAGGAGGCCCTGGCGCATGAATCTGTGCAGCGGGAACGACCTCGGACCACCAGGGGCCGAAAAAACCACAGTCTCATGGGGCCGGATACTCAGGGTCAGGGGAAAATCCAATATAGATCTGGTGATATCTCAGGTGCTATTACAGATAGCGCAATAAATCAAAGTGCATTGTCTGTAGGAGGCCCTGGCGCATGAATCTGTGCAGCGGGAACGACCTAGGACCACCCGGGGCCGAGACAACCACCGTCTCATGGGGCCGGACACTCAGGGTCAGGGGAAAATCCTATATATATCTGGTGATATCTCGGGTGCTATTACAGATAGCGCACTAAATCAAAGTGCATTGTCTGTAAGAGGCCCTGGCGCATGAATCTGTGAAGCGGCAACGACCTCGGACCACCAGGGGCCGAGAAAACCACCGTCTCATGGGGCCGGGCACTCAGGGTCTTTGGAAAATCCAGTATATATCTGGTGATATCTCGGGTGCTATTAGAGATAGCGTAATAAACCAAAGTGCATTGTCTGTAGGAGGCCCTGGCGCATCAATCTGTGCAGCGGGAACGACCTCGGACCACCAGGGGCCGAGAAAACCACAGTCTCATGGGGCCGGACACTCAGGGTCAGGGTAAAATCCAATATATATCTGGTGATATCTTGGGTGCTATTACAGATAGCGCAATAAATCAAGGAGTATTGTCTGTAGGAGGCCCTGGCGCATGAATCTGTGCAGCGGGAACGACCTCGGACCACCAGGGGCCGAAAAAACCACAGACTCATGGGGCCGGACACTCAGGGTCTGGGGAAAATCCAATATAGATCTGGTGATATCTCGGGTGCTATTACAGATAGCGCAATAAACCAAAGTGAGTTATCTGCAGGAGGCCCTGGCGCATGAATCTGTGCAGCGGGAACGTCCTCGGACCCCCAGGGGCCGAGACAACCACCGTCTCATGGGGCCGGACACTCAGGGTCAGGGGAAAATCCAATATATATCTGGTGATATCTCGGGTGCTATTAGAGATAGCGCATTAAACCAAAGTGAATTATCTGCAGGAGGCCCTGGCGCATGAATCTGTGCAGCGGGAACGACCTCGGACCACCAGGGGCCGAAAAAACCACAGTCTCATGTGGCCGGATACTCAGGGTCAGGGGAAAATCCAATATAGATCTGGTGATATCTCAGGTGCTATTACAGATAGCGCAATAAATCAAAGTGCATTGTCTGTAGGAGGCCCTGGCGCATGAATCTGTGCAGCGGGAACGACCTAGGACCACCCGGGGCCGAGACAACCACCGTCTCATGGGGCCGGACACTCAGGGTCAGGGGAAAATCCTATATATATCTGGTGATATCTCGGGTGCTATTACAGATAGCGCACTAAATCAAAGTGCATTGTCTGTAAGAGGCCCTGGCGCATGAATCTGTGAAGCGGCAACGACCTCGGACCACCAGGGGCCGAGAAAACCACCGTCTCATGGGGCCGGGCACTCAGGGTCTTTGGAAAATCCAGTATATATCTGGTGATATCTCGGGTGCTATTAGAGATAGCGTAATAAACCAAAGTGCATTGTCTGTAGGAGGCCCTGGCGCATCAATCTGTGCAGCGGGAACGACCTCGGACCACCAGGGGCCGAGAAAACCACAGTCTCATGGGGCCGGACACTCAGGGTCAGGGTAAAATCCAATATATATCTGGTGATATCTTGGGTGCTATTACAGATAGCGCAATAAATCAAAGAGTATTGTCTGTAGGAGGCCCTGGCGCATGAATCTGTGCAGCGGGAACGACCTCGGACCACCAGGGGCCGAAAAAACCACAGACTCATGGGGCCGGACACTCAGGGTCTGGGGAAAATCCAATATAGATCTGGTGATATCTCGGGTGCTATTACAGATAGCGCAATAAACCAAAGTGAGTTATCTGCAGGAGGCCCTGGCGCATGAATCTGTGCAACGGGAACGACCTCGGACCACCAGGGGCCGAGAAAACCACAGTCTCATGGGGCCGGACACTCAGGGTCAGGGGAAAATCCAATATATATCTGGTGATATCTCGGGTGCTATTAGAGATAGCGCAATAAATCAAAGTGCATTGTCTGTAGGAGGCCCTGGCGCATGAATCTGTGCAGCGGGAACGACCTCGGACCACCAGGGGCCGAGACAACCACCGTCTCATGGGGCCGGACACTCAGGGTCAGGGTAAAATCCAATATATATCTGGTGATATCTCGGGTGCTATAACAGATAGCGCAATAAATCAAAGTGCATTGTCTGTAGGAGGCCCTGGCGCATGAATCTGTGCAGCGGGAACGACCTCGGACCACCAGGGGCCGAGAAAAGCACAGTCTCATGGGGCCGGACACTCAGGGTCAGGGTAAAATCCAATATATATCTGGTGATATCTCGGGTGCTATTAGAGATAGCGCATTAAACCAAAGTGAATTATCTGCAGGAGGCCCTGGCGCATGAATCTGTGCTACGGGAACGACCTCGGACCACCAGGGGCCGAGAAAACGACCGTCTCATGGGGCCGGACACTCAGGGTCAGTGAAAAATCCAATATATATCTGGTGATATCTCGGGTGCTATTACAGATAGCGCAATACATCAAAGTGCATTGTCTGTAGGAGGCCCTGGCGCATGAATCTGCCCAGCGGGAGCGACCTCGGACCACCAGCGGCCGAGAGAACCACCGTCTCATGGGGCCGGACACTCAGGGTCGGGGAAAAATCCAATATATATCTGGTGATATCTCGGGTGCTATTAGAGATAGCGCAATAAACCAAAGTGCATTGTCTGTAGGAGGCCCTGGCGCATGAATCTGTGAAGCGGCAACGACCTCGGACCACCAGGGGCCGAGAAAACCACAGTCTCATGGGGCCGGACACTCAGGGTCTGGGGAAAATCCAGTATATATCTGGTGATATCTCGGGTGCTATTAGAGATAGCGCAATAAACCAAAGTGAATTATCTGCAGGAGGCCCTGGCGCATGAATCTGTGCCGCGGGAACGTCCTCGGACCTCCAGGGGCCGAGACAACCACCGTCTCATGGGGCCGGACACTCAGGGTCAGGGTAAAATCCAATATATATCTGGTGATATCTTGGGTGCTATTACAGATAGCGCAATAAATCAAAGAGTATTGTCTGTAGGAGGCCCTGGCGCATGAATCTGTGCAGCGGGAACGACCTCGGACCACCAGGGGCCGAAAAAACCACAGACTCATGGGGCCGGACACTCAGGGTCTGGGGAAAATCCAATAGATCTGGTGATATCTCGGGTGCTATTACAGATAGCGCAATAAACCAAAGTGAGTTATCTGCAGGAGGCCCTGGCGCATTAATCTGTGCAACGGGAACGACCTCGGACCACCAGGGGCCGAGAAAACCACAGTCTCATGGGGCCGGACACTCAGGGTCAGGGGAAAATCCAATATATATCTGGTGATATCTCGGGTGCTATTAGAGATAGCGCAATAAATCAAAGTGCATTGTCTGTAGGAGGCCCTGGCGCATGAATCTGTGCAGCGGGAACGACCTCGGACCACCAGGGGCCGAGACAACCACCGTCTCATGGGGCCGGACACTCAGGGTCAGGGTAAAATCCAATATATATCTGGTGATATCTCGGGTGCTATAACAGATAGCGCAATAAATCAAAGTGCATTGTCTGTAGGAGGCCCTGGCGCATGAATCTGTGCAGCGGGAACGACCTCGGACCACCAGGGGCCGAGAAAAGCACAGTCTCATGGGGCCGGACACTCAGGGTCAGGGTAAAATCCAATATATATCTGGTGATATCTCGGGTGCTATTAGAGATAGCGCATTAAACCAAAGTGAATTATCTGCAGGAGGCCCTGGCGCATGAATCTGTGCTACGGGAACGACCTCGGACCACCAGGGGCCGAGAAAACGACCGTCTCATGGGGCCGGACACTCAGGGTCAGTGAAAAATCCAATATATATCTGGTGATATCTCGGGTGCTATTACAGATAGCGCAATACATCAAAGTGCATTGTCTGTAGGAGGCCCTGGCGCATGAATCTGCCCAGCGGGAGCGACCTCGGACCACCAGCGGCCGAGAGAACCACCGTCTCATGGGGCCGGACACTCAGGGTCGGGGAAAAATCCAATATATATCTGGTGATATCTCGGGTGCTATTAGAGATAGCGCAATAAACCAAAGTGCATTGTCTGTAGGAGGCCCTGGCGCATGAATCTGTGAAGCGGCAACGACCTCGGACCACCAGGGGCCGAGAAAACCACAGTCTCATGGGGCCGGACACTCAGGGTCTGGGGAAAATCCAGTATATATCTGGTGATATCTCGGGTGCTATTAGAGATAGCGCAATAAACCAAAGTGAATTATCTGCAGGAGGCCCTGGCGCATGAATCTGTGCCGCGGGAACGTCCTCGGACCTCCAGGGGCCGAGACAACCACCGTCTCATGGGGCCGGACACTCAGGGTCAGGGTAAAATCCAATATATATCTGGTGATATCTTGGGTGCTATTACAGATAGCGCAATAAATCAAAGAGTATTGTCTGTAGGAGGCCCTGGCGCATGAATCTGTGCAGCGGGAACGACCTCGGACCACCAGGGGCCGAAAAAACCACAGACTCATGGGGCCGGACACTCAGGGTCTGGGGAAAATCCAATAGATCTGGTGATATCTCGGGTGCTATTACAGATAGCGCAATAAACCAAAGTGAGTTATCTGCAGGAGGCCCTGGCGCATTAATCTGTGCAACGGGAACGACCTCGGACCACCAGGGGCCGAGAAAACCACAGTCTCATGGGGCCGGACACTCAGGGTCAGGGGAAAATCCAATATATATCTGGTGATATCTCGGGTGCTATTAGAGATAGCGCAATAAATCAAAGTGCATTGTCTGTAGGAGGCCCTGGCGCATGAATCTGTGCAGCGGGAACGACCTCGGACCACCAGGGGCCGAGACAACCACCGTCTCATGGGGCCGGACACTCAGGGTCAGGGTAAAATCCAATATATATCTGGTGATATCTCGGGTGCTATAACAGATAGCGCAATAAATCAAAGTGCATTGTCTGTAGGAGGCCCTGGCGCATGAATCTGTGCAGCGGGAACGACCTCGGACCACCAGGGGCCGAGAAAAGCACAGTCTCATGGGGCCGGACACTCAGGGTCAGGGTAAAATCCAATATATATCTGGTGATATCTCGGGTGCTATTAGAGATAGCGCATTAAACCAAAGTGAATTATCTGCAGGAGGCCCTGGCGCATGAATCTGTGCTACGGGAACGACCTCGGACCACCAGGGGCCGAGAAAACGACCGTCTCATGGGGCCGGACACTCAGGGTCAGTGAAAAATCCAATATATATCTGGTGATATCTCGGGTGCTATTACAGATAGCGCAATACATCAAAGTGCATTGTCTGTAGGAGGCCCTGGCGCATGAATCTGCCCAGCGGGAGCGACCTCGGACCACCAGCGGCCGAGAGAACCACCGTCTCATGGGGCCGGACACTCAGGGTCGGGGAAAAATCCAATATATATCTGGTGATATCTCGGGTGCTATTAGAGATAGCGCAATAAATCAAAGTGCATTGTCTATAGGAGGCCCTGGCGCATGAATCTGTGCAGCGGGAACGACCTCGGACCACCAGGGGCCGAGAAAACCACAGTCTCATGGAGCCGGACACTCAGGGTCAGGGGAAAATCCAGTATATATCTCTTGATATCTCGGGTGCTATTAGAGATAGCGCAATAAACCAAAGTGAATTATCTGCAGGAGGCCCTGGCGCATGAATCTGTGCAGCGGGAACGTCCTCGGACCCCCAGGGGCCGAGACAACCACCGTCTCATGGGGCCGGACACTCAGGGTCAGGGTAAAATCCAATATATATCTGGTGATATCTCGGGTGCTATTACAGATAGCGCAATAAATCAAAGAGCATTGTCTGTAGGAGGCCCTGGCGCATGAATCTGTGCAGCGGGAACGACGTCGGACCACCAGGGGCCGAGAAAACCACAGTCTCATGGGGCCGCACCCTCATGGTCAGGGTAAAATCCAATATATATCTGGTGATATCTCGTGTGCTATTACAGATAGCGCAATAAATCAAAGTGCATTGTCTGTAGGAGGCCCTGGCGCATGAATCTGTGCAGCGGGAACGACCTCGGACCACCAGGGGCCGAGAAAACCACAGTCTCATGGGGCCGGACACTCAGGGTCAGGGGAAAATCCAATATATATCTGGTGATATCTCGGGTGCTATTAGAGATAGCGCAATAAACCAAAGTGAATTATCTGCAGGATGCCCTGGCGCATGAATCTGTGCAGCGGGAATGACCTCGGACCACCAGGAGCCGAGACAACCACCGTCTCATGGGGCCGGACACTCAGGGTCAGGGTAAAATCCAATATATATCTGGTGATATCTCGGGTGCTATTACAGATAGCGCAATAAATCAAAGTGCATTGTCTGTAGGAGGCCCTGGCGCATGAATCTGTGCAGCGGGAACGACCTCGGACCACCAGGGGCCGAGAAAAGCACAGTCTCATGGGGCCGGACACTCAGGGTCAGGGTAAAATCCAATATATATCTGGTGATATCTCGGGTGCTATTAGAGATAGCGCATTAAACCAAAGTGAATTATCTGCAGGAGGCCCTGGCGCATGAATCTGTGCAGCGGGAACGACCTCGGACCACCAGGGGCCGAGAAAACGACCGTCTCATGGGGCCGGACACTCAGGGTCAGTGAAAAATCCAATATATATCTGGTGATATCTCGGGTGCTATTACAGATAGCGCAATACATCAAAGTGCATTGTCTGTAGGAGGCCCTGGCGCATGAATCTGCCCAGCGGGAGCGACCTCGGACCACCAGCGGCCGAGAGAACCACCGTCTCATGGGGCCGGACACTCAGGGTCGGGGAAAAATCCAATATATATCTGGTGATATCTCGGGTGCTATTAGAGATAGCGCAATAAATCAAAGTGCATTGTCTATAGGAGGCCCTGGCGCATGAATCTGTGCAGCGGGAACGACCTCGGACCACCAGGGGCCGAGAAAACCACAGTCTCATGGAGCCGGACACTCAGGGTCAGGGGAAAATCCAGTATATATCTCTTGATATCTCGGGTGCTATTAGAGATAGCGCAATAAACCAAAGTGAATTATCTGCAGGAGGCCCTGGCGCATGAATCTGTGCAGCGGGAACGTCCTCGGACCCCCAGGGGCCGAGACAACCACCGTCTCATGGGGCCGGACACTCAGGGTCAGGGTAAAATCCAATATATATCTGGTGATATCTCGGGTGCTATTACAGATAGCGCAATAAATCAAAGAGCATTGTCTGTAGGAGGCCCTGGCGCATGAATCTGTGCAGCGGGAACGACGTCGGACCACCAGGGGCCGAGAAAACCACAGTCTCATGGGGCCGCACCCTCATGGTCAGGGTAAAATCCAATATATATCTGGTGATATCTCGTGTGCTATTACAGATAGCGCAATAAATCAAAGTGCATTGTCTGTAGGAGGCCCTGGCGCATGAATCTGTGCAGCGGGAACGACCTCGGACCACCAGGGGCCGAGAAAACCACAGTCTCATGGGGCCGGACACTCAGGGTCAGGGGAAAATCCAATATATATCTGGTGATATCTCGGGTGCTATTAGAGATAGCGCAATAAACCAAAGTGAATTATCTGCAGGATGCCCAGGCGCATGAATCTGTGCAGCGGGATCGACCTCGGACCACCAGGGGCCGAGAGAACCACCGTCTCATGGGGCCGGACACTCAGGGTCGGGGAAAAATCCAATATATATCTGGTGATATCTCGGGTGCTATTAGAGATAGCGCAATAAATCAAAGTGCATTGTCTGTAGGATGCCCTGGCGCATGAATCTGTGCAGCGGGAACGACCTCGGACCACCAGGGGCCGAGAAAACCACAGTCTCATGGAGCCGGACACTCAGGGTCAGGGGAAAATCCAGTATATATCTCTTGATATCTCGGGTGCTATTAGAGATAGCGCAATAAACCAAAGTGAATTATCTGCAGGAGGCCCTGGCGCATGAATCTGTGCAGCGGGAACGTCCTCGGACCCCCAGGGGCCGAGACAACCACCGTCTCATGGGGCCGGACACTCAGGGTCAGGGTAAAATCCAATATATATCTGGTGATATCTCGGGTGCTATTACAGATAGCGCAATAAATCAAAGAGCATTGTCTGTAGGAGGCCCTGGCGCATGAATCAGTGCAGCGGGAACGACGTCGGACCACCAGGGGCCGAGAAAACCACAGTCTCATGGGGCCGCACCCTCATGGTCAGGGTAAAATCCAATATATATCTGGTGATATCTCGTGTGCTATTACAGATAGCGCAATAAATCAAAGTGCATTGTCTGTAGGAGGCCCTGGCGCATGAATCTGTGCAGCGGGAACGACCTCGGACCACCAGGGGCCGAGAAAACCACAGTCTCATGGGGCCGGACACTCAGGGTCTGGGGAAAATCCAGTATATATCTGGTGATATCTCGGGTGCTATTAGAGATAGCGCAATAAACCAAAGTGAATTATCTGCAGGAGGCCCTGGCGCATGAATCTGTGCAGCGGGAACGACCTCGGACCACCAGGGGCCGAAAAAACCACAGTCTCATGGGGCCGGATACTCAGGGTCAGGGGAAAATCCAATATAGATCTGGTGATATCTCAGGTGCTATTACAGATAGCGCAATAAATCAAAGTGCATTGTCTGTAGGAGGCCCTGGCGCATGAATCTGTGCAGCGGGAACGACCTAGGACCACCCGGGGCCGAGACAACCACCGTCTCATGGGGCCGGACACTCAGGGTCAGGGGAAAATCCTATATATATCTGGTGATATCTCGGGTGCTATTACAGATAGCGCACTAAATCAAAGTGCATTGTCTGTAAGAGGCCCTGGCGCATGAATCTGTGAAGCGGCAACGACCTCGGACCACCAGGGGCCGAGAAAACCACCGTCTCATGGGGCCGGGCACTCAGGTTCTTTGGAAAATCCAGTATATATCTGGTGATATCTCGGGTGCTATTAGAGATAGCGTAATAAACCAAAGTGCATTGTCTGTAGGAGGCCCTGGCGCATCAATCTGTGCAGCGGGAACGACCTCGGACCACCAGGGGCCGAGAAAACCACAGTCTCATGGGGCCGGACACTCAGGGTCAGGGTAAAATCCAATATATATCTGGTGATATCTTGGGTGCTATTACAGATAGCGCAATAAATCAAAGAGTATTGTCTGTAGGAGGCCCTGGCGCATGAATCTGTGCAGCGGGAACGACCTCGGACCACCAGGGGCCGAAAAAACCACAGACTCATGGGGCCGGACACTCAGGGTCTGGGGAAAATCCAATATAGATCTGGTGATATCTCGGGTGCTATTACAGATAGCGCAATAAACCAAAGTGAGTTATCTGCAGGAGGCCCTGGCGCATGAATCTGTGCAACGGGAACGACCTCGGACCACCAGGGGCCGAGAAAACCACAGTCTCATGGGGCCGGACACTCAGGGTCAGGGGAAAATCCAATATATATCTGGTGATATCTCGGGTGCTATTAGAGATAGCGCAATAAACCAAAGTGCATTGTCTGTAGGAGGCCCTGGCGCATGAATCTGTGAAGCGGCAACGACCTCGGACCACCAGGGGCCGAGAAAACCACAGTCTCATGGGGCCGGACACTCAGGGTCTGGGGAAAATCCAGTATATATCTGGTGATATCTCGGGTGCTATTAGAGATAGCGCAATAAACCAAAGTGAATTATCTGCAGGAGGCCCTGGCGCATGAATCTGTGCAGCGGGAACGACCTCGGACCACCAGGGGCCGAGAAAACCACAGTCTCATGGGGCCGGACACTCAGGGTCAGGGGAAAATCCAATATATATCTGGTGATATCTCGGGTGCTATTACAGATAGCGCACTAAATCAAAGTGCATTGTCTGTAAGAGGCCCTGGCGCATGAATCTGTGAAGCGGCAACGACCTCGGACCACCAGGGGCCGAGAAAACCACCGTCTCATGGGGCCGGGCACTCAGGGTCTTTGGAAAATCCAGTATATATCTGGTGATATCTCGGGTGCTATTAGAGATAGCGTAATAAACCAAAGTGCATTGTCTGTAGGAGGCCCTGTCGCATCAATCTGTGCAGCGGGAACGACCTCGGACCACCAGGGGCCGAGAAAACCACAGTCTCATGGGGCCGGACACTCAGGGTCAGGGTAAAATCCAATATATATCTGGTGATATCTTGGGTGCTATTACAGATAGCGCAATAAATCAAAGAGTATTGTCTGTAGGAGGCCCTGGCGCATGAATCTGTGCAGCGGGAACGACCTCGGACCACCAGGGGCCGAAAAAACCACAGACTCATGGGGCCGGACACTCAGGGTCTGGGGAAAATCCAATATAGATCTGGTGATATCTCGGGTGCTATTACAGATAGCGCAATAAACCAAAGTGAGTTATCTGCAGGAGGCCCTGGCGCATGAATCTGTGCAACGGGAACGACCTCGGACCACCAGGGGCCGAGAAAACCACAGTCTCATGGGGCCGGACACTCAGGGTCAGGGGAAAATCCAATATATATCTGGTGATATCTCGGGTGCTATTAGAGATAGCGCATTAAACCAAAGTGAATTATCTGCAGGAGGCCCTGGCGCATGAATCTGTGCAGCGGGAACGACCTCGGACCACCAGGGGCCGAAAAAACCACAGTCTCATGGGGCCGGATACTCAGGGTCAGGGGAAAATCCAATATAGATCTGGTGATATCTCAGGTGCTATTACAGATAGCGCAATAAATCAAAGTGCATTGTCTGTAGGAGGCCCTGGCGCATGAATCTGTGCAGCGGGAACGACCTAGGACCACCCGGGGCCGAGACAACCACCGTCTCATGGGGCCGGACACTCAGGGTCAGGGGAAAATCCTATATATATCTGGTGATATCTCGGGTGCTATTACAGATAGCGCACTAAATCAAAGTGCATTGTCTGTAAGAGGCCCTGGCGCATGAATCTGTGAAGCGGCAACGACCTCGGACCACCAGGGGCCGAGAAAACCACCGTCTCATGGGGCCGGGCACTCAGGGTCTTTGGAAAATCCAGTATATATCTGGTGATATCTCGGGTGCTATTAGAGATAGCGTAATAAACCAAAGTGCATTGTCTGTAGGAGGCCCTGGCGCATCAATCTGTGCAGCGGGAACGACCTCGGACCACCAGGGGCCGAGAAAACCACAGTCTCATGGGGCCGGACACTCAGGGTCAGGGTAAAATCCAATATATATCTGGTGATATCTTGGGTGCTATTACAGATAGCGCAATAAATCAAAGAGTATTGTCTGTAGGAGGCCCTGGCGCATGAATCTGTGCAGCGGGAACGACCTCGGACCACCAGGGGCCGAAAAAACCACAGACTCATGGGGCCGGACACTCAGGGTCTGGGGAAAATCCAATATAGATCTGGTGATATCTCGGGTGCTATTACAGATAGCGCAATAAACCAAAGTGAGTTATCTGCAGGAGGCCCTGGCGCATGAATCTGTGCAACGGGAACGACCTCGGACCACCAGGGGCCGAGAAAACCACAGTCTCATGGGGCCGGACACTCAGGGTCAGGGGAAAATCCAATATATATCTGGTGATATCTCGGGTGCTATTAGAGATAGCGCAATAAATCAAAGTGCATTGTCTGTAGGAGGCCCTGGCGCATGAATCTGTGCAGCGGGAACGACCTCGGACCACCAGGGGCCGAGACAACCACCGTCTCATGGGGCCGGACACTCAGGGTCAGGGTAAAATCCAATATATATCTGGTGATATCTCGGGTGCTATAACAGATAGCGCAATAAATCAAAGTGCATTGTCTGTAGGAGGCCCTGGCGCATGAATCTGTGCAGCGGGAACGACCTCGGACCACCAGGGGCCGAGAAAAGCACAGTCTCATGGGGCCGGACACTCAGGGTCAGGGTAAAATCCAATATATATCTGGTGATATCTCGGGTGCTATTAGAGATAGCGCATTAAACCAAAGTGAATTATCTGCAGGAGGCCCTGGCGCATGAATCTGTGCTACGGGAACGACCTCGGACCACCAGGGGCCGAGAAAACGACCGTCTCATGGGGCCGGACACTCAGGGTCAGTGAAAAATCCAATATATATCTGGTGATATCTCGGGTGCTATTACAGATAGCGCAATACATCAAAGTGCATTGTCTGTAGGAGGCCCTGGCGCATGAATCTGCCCAGCGGGAGCGACCTCGGACCACCAGCGGCCGAGAGAACCACCGTCTCATGGGGCCGGACACTCAGGGTCGGGGAAAAATCCAATATATATCTGGTGATATCTCGGGTGCTATTAGAGATAGCGCAATAAACCAAAGTGCATTGTCTGTAGGAGGCCCTGGCGCATGAATCTGTGAAGCGGCAACGACCTCGGACCACCAGGGGCCGAGAAAACCACAGTCTCATGGGGCCGGACACTCAGGGTCTGGGGAAAATCCAGTATATATCTGGTGATATCTCGGGTGCTATTAGAGATAGCGCAATAAACCAAAGTGAATTA
Source organism: Nomia melanderi (assembly GCF_051020985.1). Lineage (NCBI taxonomy): Eukaryota > Metazoa > Arthropoda > Insecta > Hymenoptera > Halictidae > Nomia > Nomia melanderi. The sequence continues at coordinate 823,765 of NW_027475147.1, read as the reverse complement.
TCTGCAGGAGGCCCTGGCGCATGAATCTGTGCCGCGGGAACGTCCTCGGACCTCCAGGGGCCGAGACAACCACCGTCTCATGGGGCCGGACACTCAGGGTCAGGGTAAAATCCAATATATATCTGGTGATATCTTGGGTGCTATTACAGATAGCGCAATAAATCAAAGAGTATTGTCTGTAGGAGGCCCTGGCGCATGAATCTGTGCAGCGGGAACGACCTCGGACCACCAGGGGCCGAAAAAACCACAGACTCATGGGGCCGGACACTCAGGGTCTGGGGAAAATCCAATAGATCTGGTGATATCTCGGGTGCTATTACAGATAGCGCAATAAACCAAAGTGAGTTATCTGCAGGAGGCCCTGGCGCATTAATCTGTGCAACGGGAACGACCTCGGACCACCAGGGGCCGAGAAAACCACAGTCTCATGGGGCCGGACACTCAGGGTCAGGGGAAAATCCAATATATATCTGGTGATATCTCGGGTGCTATTAGAGATAGCGCAATAAATCAAAGTGCATTGTCTGTAGGAGGCCCTGGCGCATGAATCTGTGCAGCGGGAACGACCTCGGACCACCAGGGGCCGAGACAACCACCGTCTCATGGGGCCGGACACTCAGGGTCAGGGTAAAATCCAATATATATCTGGTGATATCTCGGGTGCTATAACAGATAGCGCAATAAATCAAAGTGCATTGTCTGTAGGAGGCCCTGGCGCATGAATCTGTGCAGCGGGAACGACCTCGGACCACCAGGGGCCGAGAAAAGCACAGTCTCATGGGGCCGGACACTCAGGGTCAGGGTAAAATCCAATATATATCTGGTGATATCTCGGGTGCTATTAGAGATAGCGCATTAAACCAAAGTGAATTATCTGCAGGAGGCCCTGGCGCATGAATCTGTGCTACGGGAACGACCTCGGACCACCAGGGGCCGAGAAAACGACCGTCTCATGGGGCCGGACACTCAGGGTCAGTGAAAAATCCAATATATATCTGGTGATATCTCGGGTGCTATTACAGATAGCGCAATACATCAAAGTGCATTGTCTGTAGGAGGCCCTGGCGCATGAATCTGCCCAGCGGGAGCGACCTCGGACCACCAGCGGCCGAGAGAACCACCGTCTCATGGGGCCGGACACTCAGGGTCGGGGAAAAATCCAATATATATCTGGTGATATCTCGGGTGCTATTAGAGATAGCGCAATAAATCAAAGTGCATTGTCTATAGGAGGCCCTGGCGCATGAATCTGTGCAGCGGGAACGACCTCGGACCACCAGGGGCCGAGAAAACCACAGTCTCATGGAGCCGGACACTCAGGGTCAGGGGAAAATCCAGTATATATCTCTTGATATCTCGGGTGCTATTAGAGATAGCGCAATAAACCAAAGTGAATTATCTGCAGGAGGCCCTGGCGCATGAATCTGTGCAGCGGGAACGTCCTCGGACCCCCAGGGGCCGAGACAACCACCGTCTCATGGGGCCGGACACTCGGGGTCAGGGTAAAATCCAATATATATCTGGTGATATCTCGGGTGCTATTACAGATAGCGCAATAAATCAAAGAGCATTGTCTGTAGGAGGCCCTGGCGCATGAATCTGTGCAGCGGGAACGACGTCGGACCACCAGGGGCCGAGAAAACCACAGTCTCATGGGGCCGCACCATCATGGTCAGGGTAAAATCCAATATATATCTGGTGATATCTCGTGTGCTATTACAGATAGCGCAATAAATCAAAGTGCATTGTCTGTAGGAGGCCCTGGCGCATGAATCTGTGCAGCGGGAACGACCTCGGACCACCAGGGGCCGAGAAAACCACAGTCTCATGGGGCCGGGCACTCAGGGTCTTTGGAAAATCCAGTATATATCTGGTGATATCTCGGGTGCTATTAGAGATAGCGTAATAAACCAAAGTGCATTGTCTGTAGGAGGCCCTGGCGCATCAATCTGTGCAGCGGGAACGACCTCGGACCACCAGGGGCCGAGAAAACCACAGTCTCATGGGGCCGGACACTCAGGGTCAGGGTAAAATCCAATATATATCTGGTGATATCTTGGGTGCTATTACAGATAGCGCAATAAATCAAAGAGTATTGTCTGTAGGAGGCCCTGGCGCATGAATCTGTGCAGCGGGAACGACCTCGGACCACCAGGGGCCGAAAAAACCACAGACTCATGGGGCCGGACACTCAGGGTCTGGGGAAAATCCAATATAGATCTGGTGATATCTCGGGTGCTATTACAGATAGCGCAATAAACCAAAGTGAGTTATCTGCAGGAGGCCCTGGCGCATGAATCTGTGCAACGGGAACGACCTCGGACCACCAGGGGCCGAGAAAACCACAGTCTCATGGGGCCGGACACTCAGGGTCAGGGGAAAATCCAATATATATCTGGTGATATCTCGGGTGCTATTAGAGATAGCGCAATAAATCAAAGTGCATTGTCTGTAGGAGGCCCTGGCGCATGAATCTGTGCAGCGGGAACGACCTCGGACCACCAGGGGCCGAGACAACCACCGTCTCATGGGGCCGGACACTCAGGGTCAGGGTAAAATCCAATATATATCTGGTGACATCTCGGGTGCTATAACAGATAGCGCAATAAATCAAAGTGCATTGTCTGTAGGAGGCCCTGGCGCATGAATCTGTGCAGCGGGAACGACCTCGGACCACCAGGGGCCGAGAAAAGAACAGTCTCATGGGGCCGGACACTCAGGGTCAGGGTAAAATCCAATATATATCTGGTGATATCTCGGGTGCTATTAGAGATAGCGCATTAAACCAAAGTGAATTATCTGCAGGAGGCCCTGGCGCATGAATCTGTGCTACGGGAACGACCTCGGACCACCAGGGGCCGAGAAAACGACCGTCTCATGGGGCCGGACACTCAGGGTCAGTGAAAAATCCAATATATATCTGGTGATATCTCGGGTGCTATTACAGATAGCGCAATACATCAAAGTGCATTGTCTGTAGGAGGCCCTGGCGCATGAATCTGCCCAGCGGGAGCGACCTCGGACCACCAGCGGCCGAGAGAACCACCGTCTCATGGGGCCGGACACTCAGGGTCGGGGAAAAATCCAATATATATCTGGTGATATCTCGGGTGCTATTAGAGATAGCGCAATAAACCAAAGTGCATTGTCTGTAGGTGGCCCTGGCGCATGAATCTGTGAAGCGGCAACGACCTCGGACCACCAGGGGCCGAGAAAACCACAGTCTCATGGGGCCGGACACTCAGGGTCTGGGGAAAATCCAGTATATATCTGGTGATATCTCGGGTGCTATTAGAGATAGCGCAATAAACCAAAGTGAATTATCTGCAGGAGGCCCTGGCGCATGAATCTGTGCAGCGGGAACGACCTCGGACCACCAGGGGCCGAAAAAACCACAGTCTCATGGGGCCGGATACTCAATGTCAGGGGAAAATCCAATATAGATCTGGTGATATCTCAGGTGCTATTACAGATAGCGCAATAAATCAAAGTGCATTGTCTGTAGGAGGCCCTGGCGCATGAATCTGTGCAGCGGGAACGACCTAGGACCACCCGGGGCCGAGACAACCACCGTCTCATGGGGCCGGACACTCAGGGTCAGGGGAAAATCCTATATATATCTGGTGATATCTCGGGTGCTATTACAGATAGCGCACTAAATCAGAGTGCATTGTCTGTAAGAGGCCCTGGCGCATGAATCTGTGAAGCGGCAACGACCTCGGACCACCAGGGGCCGAGAAAACCACCGTCTCATGGGGCCGGGCACTCAGGGTCTTTGGAAAATCCAGTATATATCTGGTGATATCTCGGGTGCTATTAGAGATAGCGTAATAAACCAAAGTGCATTGTCTGTAGGAGGCCCTGGCGCATGAGTCTGTGCAGCGGGAACGACCTCGGACCACCAGGGGCCGAGAAAACCACAGTCTCATGGGGCCGGACACTCAGGGTCAGGTGAAAATCCAGTATATATCTGGTGATATCTCGGGTGCTATTAGAGATAGCGCAATAAACCAAAGTGAATTATCTGCAGGAGGCCCTGGCGCATGAATCTGTGGAGCGGGAACGTCCTCGGACCTCCAGGGGCCGAGACAACCACCGTCTCATGGGGCCGGACACTCAGGGTCAGGGTAAAATCCAATATATATCTGGTGATATCTTGGGTGCTATTACAGATAGCGCAATAAATCAAAGAGTATTGTCTGTAGGAGGCCCTGGCGCATGAATCTGTGCAGCGGGAACGACCTCGGACCACCAGGGGCCGAAAAAACCACAGACTCATGGGGCCGGACACTCAGGGTCTGGGGAAAATCCAATAGATCTGGTGATATCTCGGGTGCTATTACAGATAGCGCAATAAACCAAAGTGAGTTATCTGCAGGAGGCCCTGGCGCATTAATCTGTGCAACGGGAACGACCTCGGACCACCAGGGGCCGAGAAAACCACAGTCTCATGGGGCCGGACACTCAGGGTCAGGGGAAAATCCAATATATATCTGGTGATATCTCGGGTGCTATTAGAGATAGCGCAATAAATCAAAGTGCATTGTCTGTAGGAGGCCCTGGCGCATGAATCTGTGCAGCGGGAACGACCTCGGACCACCAGGGGCCGAGACAACCACCGTCTCATGGGGCCGGACACTCAGGGTCAGGGTAAAATCCAATATATATCTGGTGATATCTCGGGTGCTATAACAGATAGCGCAATAAATCAAAGTGCATTGTCTGTAGGAGGCCCTGGCGCATGAATCTGTGCAGCGGGAACGACCTCGGACCACCAGGGGCCGAGAAAAGCACAGTCTCATGGGGCCGGACACTCAGGGTCAGGGTAAAATCCAATATATATCTGGTGATATCTCGGGTGCTATTAGAGATAGCGCATTAAACCAAAGTGAATTATCTGCAGGAGGCCCTGGCGCATGAATCTGTGCTACGGGAACGACCTCGGACCACCAGGGGCCGAGAAAACGACCGTCTCATGGGGCCGGACACTCAGGGTCAGTGAAAAATCCAATATATATCTGGTGATATCTCGGGTGCTATTACAGATAGCGCAATACATCAAAGTGCATTGTCTGTAGGAGGCCCTGGCGCATGAATCTGTGCAGCGGGAGCGACCTCGGACCACCAGCGGCCGAGAGAACCACCGTCTCATGGGGCCGGACACTCAGGGTCGGGGAAAAATCCAATATATATCTGGTGATATCTCGGGTGCTATTAGAGATAGCGCAATAAATCAAAGTGCATTGTCTATAGGAGGCCCTGGCGCATGAATCTGTGCAGCGGGAACGACCTCGGACCACCAGGGGCCGAGAAAACCACAGTCTCATGGGGCCGGGCACTCAGGGTCTTTGGAAAATCCAGTATATATCTGGTGATATCTCGGGTGCTATTAGAGATAGCGTAATAAACCAAAGTGCATTGTCTGTAGGAGGCCCTGGCGCATGAGTCTGTGCAGCGGGAACGACCTCGGACCACCAGGGGCCGAGAAAACCACAGTCTCATGGGGCCGGACACTCAGGGTCAGGTGAAAATCCAGTATATATCTGGTGATATCTCGGGTGCTATTAGAGATAGCGCAATAAACCAAAGTGAATTATCTGCAGGAGGCCCTGGCGCATGAATCTGTGGAGCGGGAACGTCCTCGGACCTCCAGGGGCCGAGACAACCACCGTCTCATGGGGCCGGACACTCAGGGTCAGGGTAAAATCCAATATATATCTGGTGATATCTTGGGTGCTATTACAGATAGCGCAATAAATCAAAGAGTATTGTCTGTAGGAGGCCCAGGCGCATGAATCTGTGCAGCGGGAACGACCTCGGACCACCAGGGGCCGAAAAAACCACAGACTCATGGGGCCGGACACTCAGGGTCTGGGGAAAATCCAATAGATCTGGTGATATCTCGGGTGCTATTACAGATAGCGCAATAAACCAAAGTGAGTTATCTGCAGGAGGCCCTGGCGCATTAATCTGTGCAACGGGAACGACCTCGGACCACCAGGGGCCGAGAAAACCACAGTCTCATGGGGCCGGACACTCAGGGTCAGGGGAAAATCCAATATATATCTGGTGATATCTCGGGTGCTATTAGAGATAGCGCAATAAATCAAAGTGCATTGTCTGTAGGAGGCCCTGGCGCATGAATCTGTGCAGCGGGAACGACCTCGGACCACCAGGGGCCGAGACAACCACCGTCTCATGGGGCCGGACACTCAGGGTCAGGGTAAAATCCAATATATATCTGGTGATATCTCGGGTGCTATAACAGATAGCGCAATAAATCAAAGTGCATTGTCTGTAGGAGGCCCTGGCGCATGAATCTGTGCAGCGGGAACGACCTCGGACCACCAGGGGCCGAGAAAAGCACAGTCTCATGGGGCCGGACACTCAGGGTCAGGGTAAAATCCAATATATATCTGGTGATATCTCGGGTGCTATTAGAGATAGCGCATTAAACCAAAGTGAATTATCTGCAGGAGGCCCTGGCGCATGAATCTGTGCTACGGGAACGACCTCGGACCACCAGGGGCCGAGAAAACGACCGTCTCATGGGGCCGGACACTCAGGGTCAGTGAAAAATCCAATATATATCTGGTGATATCTCGGGTGCTATTACAGATAGCGCAATACATCAAAGTGCATTGTCTGTAGGAGGCCCTGGCGCATGAATCTGCCCAGCGGGAGCGACCTCGGACCACCAGCGGCCGAGAGAACCACCGTCTCATGGGGCCGGACACTCAGGGTCGGGGAAAAATCCAATATATATCTGGTGATATCTCGGGTGCTATTAGAGATAGCGCAATAAATCAAAGTGCATTGTCTATAGGAGGCCCTGGCGCATGAATCTGTGCAGCGGGAACGACCTCGGACCACCAGGGGCCGAGAAAACCACAGTCTCATGGAGCCGGACACTCAGGGTCAGGGGAAAATCCAGTATATATCTCTTGATATCTCGGGTGCTATTAGAGATAGCGCAATAAACCAAAGTGAATTATCTGAGGGAGGCCCTGGCGCATGAATCTGTGCAGCGGGAACGTCCTCGGACCCCCAGGGGCCGAGACAACCACCGTCTCATGGGGCCGGACACTCAGGGTCAGGGTAAAATCCAATATATATCTGGTGATATCTCGGGTGCTATTACAGATAGCGCAATAAATCAAAGAGCATTGTCTGTAGGAGGCCCTGGCGCATGAATCTGTGCAGCGGGAACGACGTCGGACCACCAGGGGCCGAGAAAACCACAGTCTCATGGGGCCGCACCCTCATGGTCAGGGTAAAATCCAATATATATCTGGTGATATCTCGTGTGCTATTACAGATAGCGCAATAAATCAAAGTGCATTGTCTGTAGGAGGCCCTGGCGCATGAATCTGTGCAGCGGGAACGACCTCGGACCACCAGGGGCCGAGAAAACCACAGTCTCATGGGGCCGGACACTCAGGGTCAGGGGAAAATCCAATATATATCTGGTGATATCTCGGGTGCTATTAGAGATAGCGCAATAAACCAAAGTGAATTATCTGCAGGATGCCCTGGCGCATGAATCTGTGCAGCGGGAATGACCTCGGACCACCAGGAGCCGAGACAACCACCGTCTCATGGGGCCGGACACTCAGGGTCAGGGTAAAATCCAATATATATCTGGTGATATCTCGGGTGCTATTACAGATAGCGCAATAAATCAAAGTGCATTGTCTGTAGGAGGCCCTGGCGCATGAATCTGTGCAGCGGGAACGACCTCGGACCACCAGGGGCCGAGAAAAGCACAGTCTCATGGGGCCGGACACTCAGGGTCAGGGTAAAATCCAATATATATCTGGTGATATCTCGGGTGCTATTAGAGATAGCGCATTAAACCAAAGTGAATTATCTGCAGGAGGCCCTGGCGCATGAATCTGTGCAGCGGGAACGACCTCGGACCACCAGGGGCCGAGAAAACGACCGTCTCATGGGGCCGGACACTCAGGGTCAGTGAAAAATCCAATATATATCTGGTGATATCTCGGGTGCTATTACAGATAGCGCAATACATCAAAGTGCATTGTCTGTAGGAGGCCCTGGCGCATGAATCTGCCCAGCGGGAGCGACCTCGGACCACCAGCGGCCGAGAGAACCACCGTCTCATGGGGCCGGACACTCAGGGTCGGGGAAAAATCCAATATATATCTGGTGATATCTCGGGTGCTATTAGAGATAGCGCAATAAATCAAAGTGCATTGTCTATAGGAGGCCCTGGCGCATGAATCTGTGCAGCGGGAACGACCTCGGACCACCAGGGGCCGAGAAAACCACAGTCTCATGGAGCCGGACACTCAGGGTCAGGGGAAAATCCAGTATATATCTCTTGATATCTCGGGTGCTATTAGAGATAGCGCAATAAACCAAAGTGAATTATCTGCAGGAGGCCCTGGCGCATGAATCTGTGCAGCGGGAACGTCCTCGGACCCCCAGGGGCCGAGACAACCACCGTCTCATGGGGCCGGACACTCAGGGTCAGGGTAAAATCCAATATATATCTGGTGATATCTCGGGTGCTATGACAGATAGCGCAATAAATCAAAGAGCATTGTCTGTAGGAGGCCCTGGCGCATGAATCTGTGCAGCGGGAACGACGTCGGACCACCAGGGGCCGAGAAAACCACAGTCTCATGGGGCCGCACCCTCATGGTCAGGGTAAAATCCAATATATATCTGGTGATATCTCGTGTGCTATTACAGATAGCGCAATAAATCAAAGTGCATTGTCTGTAGGAGGCCCTGGCGCATGAATCTGTGCAGCGGGAACGACCTCGGACCACCAGGGGCCGAGAAAACCACAGTCTCATGGGGCCGGACACTCAGGGTCAGGGGAAAATCCAATATATATCTGGTGATATCTCGGGTGCTATTAGAGATAGCGCAATAAACCAAAGTGAATTATCTGCAGGATGCCCAGGCGCATGAATCTGTGCAGCGGGATCGACCTCGGACCACCAGGGGCCGAGAGAACCACCGTCTCATGGGGCCGGACACTCAGGGTCGGGGAAAAATCCAATATATATCTGGTGATATCTCGGGTGCTATTAGAGATAGCGCAATAAATCAAAGTGCATTGTCTGTAGGATGCCCTGGCGCATGAATCTGTGCAGCGGGAACGACCTCGGACCACCAGGGGCCGAGAAAACCACAGTCTCATGGAGCCGGACACTCAGGGTCAGGGGAAAATCCAATATATATCTGGTGATATCTCGGGTGCTATTACAGATAGCGCAATAAATCAAAGAGCATTGTCTGTAGGAGGCCCTGGCGCATGAATCTGTGCAGCGGGAACGACCTCGGACCACCAGGGGCCGAGACAACCACCGTCTCATGGGGCCGGACACTCAGGGTCAGGGTAAAATCCAATATATATCTGGTGACATCTCGGGTGCTATAACAGATAGCGCAATAAATCAAAGTGCATTGTCTGTAGGAGGCCCTGGCGCATGAATCTGTGCAGCGGGAACGACCTCGGACCACCAGGGGCCGAGAAAAGCACAGTCTCATGGGGCCGGACACTCAGGGTCAGGGTAAAATCCAATATATATCTGGTGATATCTCGGGTGCTATTAGAGATAGCGCATTAAACCAAAGTGAATTATCTGCAGGAGGCCCTGGCGCATGAATCTGTGCTACGGGAACGACCTCGGACCACCAGGGGCCGAGAAAACGACCGTCTCATGGGGCCGGACACTCAGGGTCAGTGAAAAATCCAATATATATCTGGTGATATCTCGGGTGCTATTACAGATAGCGCAATACATCAAAGTGCATTGTCTGTAGGAGGCCCTGGCGCATGAATCTGCCCAGCGGGAGCGACCTCGGACCACCAGCGGCCGAGAGAACCACCGTCTCATGGGGCCGGACACTCAGGGTCGGGGAAAAATCCAATATATATCTGGTGATATCTCGGGTGCTATTAGAGATAGCGCAATAAACCAAAGTGCATTGTCTGTAGGTGGCCCTGGCGCATGAATCTGTGAAGCGGCAACGACCTCGGACCACCAGGGGCCGAGAAAACCACAGTCTCATGGGGCCGGACACTCAGGGTCTGGGGAAAATCCAGTATATATCTGGTGATATCTCGGGTGCTATTAGAGATAGCGCAATAAACCAAAGTGAATTATCTGCAGGAGGCCCTGGCGCATGAATCTGTGCAGCGGGAACGACCTCGGACCACCAGGGGCCGAAAAAACCACAGTCTCATGGGGCCGGATACTCAATGTCAGGGGAAAATCCAATATAGATCTGGTGATATCTCAGGTGCTATTACAGATAGCGCAATAAATCAAAGTGCATTGTCTGTAGGAGGCCCTGGCGCATGAATCTGTGCAGCGGGAACGACCTAGGACCACCCGGGGCCGAGACAACCACCGTCTCATGGGGCCGGACACTCAGGGTCAGGGGAAAATCCTATATATATCTGGTGATATCTCGGGTGCTATTACAGATAGCGCACTAAATCAAAGTGCATTGTCTGTAAGAGGCCCTGGCGCATGAATCTGTGAAGCGGCAACGACCTCGGACCACCAGGGGCCGAGAAAACCACCGTCTCATGGGGCCGGGCACTCAGGGTCTTTGGAAAATCCAGTATATATCTGGTGATATCTCGGGTGCTATTAGAGATAGCGTAATAAACCAAAGTACATTGTCTGTAGGAGGCCCTGGCGCATGAGTCTGTGCAGCGGGAACGACCTCGGACCACCAGGGGCCGAGAAAACCACAGTCTCATGGGGCCGGACACTCAGGGTCAGGTGAAAATCCAGTATATATCTGGTGATATCTCGGGTGCTATTAGAGATAGCGCAATAAACCAAAGTGAATTATCTGCAGGAGGCCCTGGCGCATGAATCTGTGGAGCGGGAACGTCCTCGGACCTCCAGGGGCCGAGACAACCACCGTCTCATGGGGCCGGACACTCAGGGTCAGGGTAAAATCCAATATATATCTGGTGATATCTTGGGTGCTATTACAGATAGCGCAATAAATCAAAGAGTATTGTCTGTAGGAGGCCCTGGCGCATGAATCTGTGCAGCGGGAACGACCTCGGACCACCAGGGGCCGAAAAAACCACAGACTCATGGGGCCGGACACTCAGGGTCTGGGGAAAATCCAATAGATCTGGTGATATCTCGGGTGCTATTACAGATAGCGCAATAAACCAAAGTGAGTTATCTGCAGGAGGCCCTGGCGCATTAATCTGTGCAACGGGAACGACCTCGGACCACCAGGGGCCGAGAAAACCACAGTCTCATGGGGCCGGACACTCAGGGTCAGGGGAAAATCCAATATATATCTGGTGATATCTCGGGTGCTATTAGAGATAGCGCAATAAATCAAAGTGCATTGTCTGTAGGAGGCCCTGGCGCATGAATCTGTGCAGCGGGAACGACCTCGGACCACCAGGGGCCGAGACAACCACCGTCTCATGGGGCCGGACACTCAGGGTCAGGGTAAAATCCAATATATATCTGGTGATATCTCGGGTGCTATAACAGATAGCGCAATAAATCAAAGTGCATTGTCTGTAGGAGGCCCTGGCGCATGAATCTGTGCAGCGGGAACGACCTCGGACCACCAGGGGCCGAGAAAAGCACAGTCTCATGGGGCCGGACACTCAGGGTCAGGGTAAAATCCAATATATATCTGGTGATATCTCGGGTGCTATTAGAGATAGCGCATTAAACCAAAGTGAATTATCTGCAGGAGGCCCTGGCGCATGAATCTGTGCTACGGGAACGACCTCGGACCACCAGGGGCCGAGAAAACGACCGTCTCATGGGGCCGGACACTCAGGGTCAGTGAAAAATCCAATATATATCTGGTGATATCTCGGGTGCTATTACAGATAGCGCAATACATCAAAGTGCATTGTCTGTAGGAGGCCCTGGCGCATGAATCTGTGCAGCGGGAGCGACCTCGGACCACCAGCGGCCGAGAGAACCACCGTCTCATGGGGCCGGACACTCAGGGTCGGGGAAAAATCCAATATATATCTGGTGATATCTCGGGTGCTATTAGAGATAGCGCAATAAATCAAAGTGCATTGTCTATAGGAGGCCCTGGCGCATGAATCTGTGCAGCGGGAACGACCTCGGACCACCAGGGGCCGAGAAAACCACAGTCTCATGGGGCCGGGCACTCAGGGTCTTTGGAAAATCCAGTATATATCTGGTGATATCTCGGGTGCTATTAGAGATAGCGTAATAAACCAAAGTGCATTGTCTGTAGGAGGCCCTGGCGCATGAGTCTGTGCAGCGGGAACGACCTCGGACCACCAGGGGCCGAGAAAACCACAGTCTCATGGGGCCGGACACTCAGGGTCAGGTGAAAATCCAGTATATATCTGGTGATATCTCGGGTGCTATTAGAGATAGCGCAATAAACCAAAGTGAATTATCTGCAGGAGGCCCTGGCGCATGAATCTGTGGAGCGGGAACGTCCTCGGACCTCCAGGGGCCGAGACAACCACCGTCTCATGGGGCCGGACACTCAGGGTCAGGGTAAAATCCAATATATATCTGGTGATATCTTGGGTGCTATTACAGATAGCGCAATAAATCAAAGAGTATTGTCTGTAGGAGGCCCTGGCGCATGAATCTGTGCAGCGGGAACGACCTCGGACCACCAGGGGCCGAAAAAACCACAGACTCATGGGGCCGGACACTCAGGGTCTGGGGAAAATCCAATAGATCTGGTGATATCTCGGGTGCTATTACAGATAGCGCAATAAACCAAAGTGAGTTATCTGCAGGAGGCCCTGGCGCATTAATCTGTGCAACGGGAACGACCTCGGACCACCAGGGGCCGAGAAAACCACAGTCTCATGGGGCCGGACACTCAGGGTCAGGGGAAAATCCAATATATATCTGGTGATATCTCGGGTGCTATTAGAGATAGCGCAATAAATCAAAGTGCATTGTCTGTAGGAGGCCCTGGCGCATGAATCTGTGCAGCGGGAACGACCTCGGACCACCAGGGGCCGAGACAACCACCGTCTCATGGGGCCGGACACTCAGGGTCAGGGTAAAATCCAATATATATCTGGTGATATCTCGGGTGCTATAACAGATAGCGCAATAAATCAAAGTGCATTGTCTGTAGGAGGCCCTGGCGCATGAATCTGTGCAGCGGGAACGACCTCGGACCACCAGGGGCCGAGAAAAGCACAGTCTCATGGGGCCGGACACTCAGGGTCAGGGTAAAATCCAATATATATCTGGTGATATCTCGGGTGCTATTAGAGATAGCGCATTAAACCAAAGTGAATTATCTGCAGGAGGCCCTGGCGCATGAATCTGTGCTACGGGAACGACCTCGGACCACCAGGGGCCGAGAAAACGACCGTCTCATGGGGCCGGACACTCAGGGTCAGTGAAAAATCCAATATATATCTGGTGATATCTCGGGTGCTATTACAGATAGCGCAATACATCAAAGTGCATTGTCTGTAGGAGGCCCTGGCGCATGAATCTGTGCAGCGGGAGCGACCTCGGACCACCAGCGGCCGAGAGAACCACCGTCTCATGGGGCCGGACACTCAGGGTCGGGGAAAAATCCAATATATATCTGGTGATATCTCGGGTGCTATTAGAGATAGCGCAATAAATCAAAGTGCATTGTCTATAGGAGGCCCTGGCGCATGAATCTGTGCAGCGGGAACGACCTCGGACCACCAGGGGCCGAGAAAACCACAGTCTCATGGGGCCGGACACTCAGGGTCAGGGGAAAATCCAATATATATCTGGTGATATCTCGGGTGCTATTAGAGATAGCGCAATAAACCAAAGTGAATTATCTGCAGGATGCCCAGGCGCATGAATCTGTGCAGCGGGATCGACCTCGGACCACCAGGGGCCGAGAGAACCACCGTCTCATGGGGCCGGACACTCAGGGTCGGGGAAAAATCCAATATATATCTGGTGATATCTCGGGTGCTATTAGAGATAGCGCAATAAATCAAAGTGCATTGTCTGTAGGATGCCCTGGCGCATGAATCTGTGCAGCGGGAACGACCTCGGACCACCAGGGGCCGAGAAAACCACAGTCTCATGGAGCCGGACACTCAGGGTCAGGGGAAAATCCAATATATATCTGGTGATATCTCGGGTGCTATTACAGATAGCGCAATAAATCAAAGAGCATTGTCTGTAGGAGGCCCTGGCGCATGAATCTGTGCAGCGGGAACGACCTCGGACCACCAGGGGCCGAGACAACCACCGTCTCATGGGGCCGGACACTCAGGGTCAGGGTAAAATCCAATAGATCTGGTGATATCTCGGGTGCTATTACAGATAGCGCAATAAACCAAAGTGAGTTATCTGCAGGAGGCCCTGGCGCATTAATCTGTGCAACGGGAACGACCTCGGACCACCAGGGGCCGAGAAAACCACAGTCTCATGGGGCCGGACACTCAGGGTCAGGGGAAAATCCAATATATATCTGGTGATATCTCGGGTGCTATTAGAGATAGCGCAATAAATCAAAGTGCATTGTCTGTAGGAGGCCCTGGCGCATGAATCTGTGCAGCGGGAACGACCTCGGACCACCAGGGGCCGAGACAACCACCGTCTCATGGGGCCGGACACTCAGGGTCAGGGTAAAATCCAATATATATCTGGTGATATCTCGGGTGCTATAACAGATAGCGCAATAAATCAAAGTGCATTGTCTGTAGGAGGCCCTGGCGCATGAATCTGTGCAGCGGGAACGACCTCGGACCACCAGGGGCCGAGAAAAGCACAGTCTCATGGGGCCGGACACTCAGGGTCAGGGTAAAATCCAATATATATCTGGTGATATCTCGGGTGCTATTAGAGATAGCGCATTAAACCAAAGTGAATTATCTGCAGGAGGCCCTGGCGCATGAATCTGTGCTACGGGAACGACCTCGGACCACCAGGGGCCGAGAAAACGACCGTCTCATGGGGCCGGACACTCAGGGTCAGTGAAAAATCCAATATATATCTGGTGATATCTCGGGTGCTATTACAGATAGCGCAATACATCAAAGTGCATTGTCTGTAGGAGGCCCTGGCGCATGAATCTGCCCAGCGGGAGCGACCTCGGACCACCAGCGGCCGAGAGAACCACCGTCTCATGGGGCCGGACACTCAGGGTCGGGGAAAAATCCAATATATATCTGGTGATATCTCGGGTGCTATTAGAGATAGCGCAATAAATCAAAGTGCATTGTCTATAGGAGGCCCTGGCGCATGAATCTGTGCAGCGGGAACGACCTCGGACCACCAGGGGCCGAGAAAACCACAGTCTCATGGAGCCGGACACTCAGGGTCAGGGGAAAATCCAGTATATATCTCTTGATATCTCGGGTGCTATTAGAGATAGCGCAATAAACCAAAGTGAATTATCTGAGGGAGGCCCTGGCGCATGAATCTGTGCAGCGGGAACGTCCTCGGACCCCCAGGGGCCGAGACAACCACCGTCTCATGGGGCCGGACACTCAGGGTCAGGGTAAAATCCAATATATATCTGGTGATATCTCGGGTGCTATTACAGATAGCGCAATAAATCAAAGAGCATTGTCTGTAGGAGGCCCTGGCGCATGAATCTGTGCAGCGGGAACGACGTCGGACCACCAGGGGCCGAGAAAACCACAGTCTCATGGGGCCGCACCCTCATGGTCAGGGTAAAATCCAATATATATCTGGTGATATCTCGTGTGCTATTACAGATAGCGCAATAAATCAAAGTGCATTGTCTGTAGGAGGCCCTGGCGCATGAATCTGTGCAGCGGGAACGACCTCGGACCACCAGGGGCCGAGAAAACCACAGTCTCATGGGGCCGGACACTCAGGGTCAGGGGAAAATCCAATATATATCTGGTGATATCTCGGGTGCTATTAGAGATAGCGCAATAAACCAAAGTGAATTATCTGCAGGATGCCCTGGCGCATGAATCTGTGCAGCGGGAATGACCTCGGACCACCAGGAGCCGAGACAACCACCGTCTCATGGGGCCGGACACTCAGGGTCAGGGTAAAATCCAATATATATCTGGTGATATCTCGGGTGCTATTACAGATAGCGCAATAAATCAAAGTGCATTGTCTGTAGGAGGCCCTGGCGCATGAATCTGTGCAGCGGGAACGACCTCGGACCACCAGGGGCCGAGAAAAGCACAGTCTCATGGGGCCGGACACTCAGGGTCAGGGTAAAATCCAATATATATCTGGTGATATCTCGGGTGCTATTAGAGATAGCGCATTAAACCAAAGTGAATTATCTGCAGGAGGCCCTGGCGCATGAATCTGTGCAGCGGGAACGACCTCGGACCACCAGGGGCCGAGAAAACGACCGTCTCATGGGGCCGGACACTCAGGGTCAGTGAAAAATCCAATATATATCTGGTGATATCTCGGGTGCTATTACAGATAGCGCAATACATCAAAGTGCATTGTCTGTAGGAGGCCCTGGCGCATGAATCTGCCCAGCGGGAGCGACCTCGGACCACCAGCGGCCGAGAGAACCACCGTCTCATGGGGCCGGACACTCAGGGTCGGGGAAAAATCCAATATATATCTGGTGATATCTCGGGTGCTATTAGAGATAGCGCAATAAATCAAAGTGCATTGTCTATAGGAGGCCCTGGCGCATGAATCTGTGCAGCGGGAACGACCTCGGACCACCAGGGGCCGAGAAAACCACAGTCTCATGGAGCCGGACACTCAGGGTCAGGGGAAAATCCAGTATATATCTCTTGATATCTCGGGTGCTATTAGAGATAGCGCAATAAACCAAAGTGAATTATCTGCAGGAGGCCCTGGCGCATGAATCTGTGCAGCGGGAACGTCCTCGGACCCCCAGGGGCCGAGACAACCACCGTCTCATGGGGCCGGACACTCAGGGTCAGGGTAAAATCCAATATATATCTGGTGATATCTCGGGTGCTATTACAGATAGCGCAATAAATCAAAGAGCATTGTCTGTAGGAGGCCCTGGCGCATGAATCTGTGCAGCGGGAACGACGTCGGACCACCAGGGGCCGAGAAAACCACAGTCTCATGGGGCCGCACCCTCATGGTCA
Source organism: Nomia melanderi (assembly GCF_051020985.1). NCBI lineage: Eukaryota > Metazoa > Arthropoda > Insecta > Hymenoptera > Halictidae > Nomia > Nomia melanderi. Next base: position 806,700 of record NW_027475147.1, on the reverse strand, counting down.
GGGTAAAATCCAATATATATCTGGTGATATCTCGTGTGCTATTACAGATAGCGCAATAAATCAAAGTGCATTGTCTGTAGGAGGCCCTGGCGCATGAATCTGTGCAGCGGGAACGACCTCGGACCACCAGGGGCCGAGAAAACCACAGTCTCATGGGGCCGGACACTCAGGGTCAGGGGAAAATCCAATATATATCTGGTGATATCTCGGGTGCTATTAGAGATAGCGCAATAAACCAAAGTGAATTATCTGCAGGATGCCCAGGCGCATGAATCTGTGCAGCGGGATCGACCTCGGACCACCAGGGGCCGAGAGAACCACCGTCTCATGGGGCCGGACACTCAGGGTCGGGGAAAAATCCAATATATATCTGGTGATATCTCGGGTGCTATTAGAGATAGCGCAATAAATCAAAGTGCATTGTCTGTAGGATGCCCTGGCGCATGAATCTGTGCAGCGGGAACGACCTCGGACCACCAGGGGCCGAGAAAACCACAGTCTCATGGAGCCGGACACTCAGGGTCAGGGGAAAATCCAATATATATCTGGTGATATCTCGGGTGCTATTACAGATAGCGCAATAAATCAAAGAGCATTGTCTGTAGGAGGCCCTGGCGCATGAATCTGTGCAGCGGGAACGACGTCGGACCACCAGGGGCCGAGAAAACCACAGTCTCATGGGGCCGCACCCTCATGGTCAGGGTAAAATCCAATATATATCTGGTGATATCTCGTGTGCTATTACAGATAGCGCAATAAATCAAAGTGCATTGTCTGTAGGAGGCCCTGGCGCATGAATCTGTGCAGCGGGAACGACCTCGGACCACCAGGGGCCGAGAAAACCACAGTCTCATGGGGCCGGACACTCAGGGTCTGGGGAAAATCCAGTATATATCTGGTGATATCCCGGGTGCTATTAGAGATAGCGCAATAAACCAAAGTGAATTATCTGCAGGAGGCCCTGGCGCATGAATCTGTGCAGCGGGAACGACCTCGGACCACCAGGGGCCGAAAAAACCACAGTCTCATGGGGCCGGATACTCAGGGTCAGGGGAAAATCCAATATAGATCTGGTGATATCTCAGGTGCTATTACAGATAGCGCAATAAATCAAAGTGCATTGTCTGTAGGAGGCCCTGGCGCATGAATCTGTGCAGCGGGAACGACCTAGGACCACCCGGGGCCGAGACAACCACCGTCTCATGGGGCCGGACACTCAGGGTCAGGGGAAAATCCTATATATATCTGGTGATATCTCGGGTGCTATTACAGATAGCGCACTAAATCAAAGTGCATTGTCTGTAAGAGGCCCTGGCGCATGAATCTGTGAAGCGGCAACGACCTCGGACCACCAGGGGCCGAGAAAACCACCGTCTCATGGGGCCGGGCACTCAGGGTCTTTGGAAAATCCAGTATATATCTGGTGATATCTCGGGTGCTATTAGAGATAGCGTAATAAACCAAAGTGCATTGTCTGTAGGAGGCCCTGGCGCATCAATCTGTGCAGCGGGAACGACCTCGGACCACCAGGGGCCGAGAAAACCACAGTCTCATGGGGCCGGACACTCAGGGTCAGGGTAAAATCCAATATATATCTGGTGATATCTTGGGTGCTATTACAGATAGCGCAATAAATCAAAGAGTATTGTCTGTAGGAGGCCCTGGCGCATGAATCTGTGCAGCGGGAACGACCTCGGACCACCAGGGGCCGAAAAAACCACAGACTCATGGGGCCGGACACTCAGGGTCTGGGGAAAATCCAATATAGATCTGGTGATATCTCGGGTGCTATTACAGATAGCGCAATAAACCAAAGTGAGTTATCTGCAGGAGGCCCTGGCGCATGAATCTGTGCAGCGGGAACGTCCTCGGACCCCCAGGGGCCGAGACAACCACCGTCTCATGGGGCCGGACACTCAGGGTCAGGGGAAAATCCAATATATATCTGGTGATATCTCGGGTGCTATTAGAGATAGCGCATTAAACCAAAGTGAATTATCTGCAGGAGGCCCTGGCGCATGAATCTGTGCAGCGGGAACGACCTCGGACCACCAGGGGCCGAAAAAACCACAGTCTCATGGGGCCGGATACTCAGGGTCAGGGGAAAATCCAATATAGATCTGGTGATATCTCAGGTGCTATTACAGATAGCGCAATAAATCAAAGTGCATTGTCTGTAGGAGGCCCTGGCGCATGAATCTGTGCAGCGGGAACGACCTAGGACCACCCGGGGCCGAGACAACCACCGTCTCATGGGGCCGGACACTCAGGGTCAGGGGAAAATCCTATATATATCTGGTGATATCTCGGGTGCTATTACAGATAGCGCACTAAATCAAAGTGCATTGTCTGTAAGAGGCCCTGGCGCATGAATCTGTGAAGCGGCAACGACCTCGGACCACCAGGGGCCGAGAAAACCACCGTCTCATGGGGCCGGGCACTCAGGGTCTTTGGAAAATCCAGTATATATCTGGTGATATCTCGGGTGCTATTAGAGATAGCGTAATAAACCAAAGTGCATTGTCTGTAGGAGGCCCTGGCGCATCAATCTGTGCAGCGGGAACGACCTCGGACCACCAGGGGCCGAGAAAACCACAGTCTCATGGGGCCGGACACTCAGGGTCAGGGTAAAATCCAATATATATCTGGTGATATCTTGGGTGCTATTACAGATAGCGCAATAAATCAAAGAGTATTGTCTGTAGGAGGCCCTGGCGCATGAATCTGTGCAGCGGGAACGACCTCGGACCACCAGGGGCCGAAAAAACCTCAGACTCATGGGGCCGGACACTCAGGGTCTGGGGAAAATCCAATATAGATCTGGTGATATCTCGGGTGCTATTACAGATAGCGCAATAAACCAAAGTGAGTTATCTGCAGGAGGCCCTGGCGCATGAATCTGTGCAACGGGAACGACCTCGGACCACCAGGGGCCGAGAAAACCACAGTCTCATGGGGCCGGACACTCAGGGTCAGGGGAAAATCCAATATATATCTGGTGATATCTCGGGTGCTATTAGAGATAGCGCAATAAATCAAAGTGCATTGTCTGTAGGAGGCCCTGGCGCATGAATCTGTGCAGCGGGAACGACCTCGGACCACCAGGGGCCGAGACAACCACCGTCTCATGGGGCCGGACACTCAGGGTCAGGGTAAAATCCAATATATATCTGGTGATATCTCGGGTGCTATAACAGATAGCGCAATAAATCAAAGTGCATTGTCTGTAGGAGGCCCTGGCGCATGAATCTGTGCAGCGGGAACGACCTCGGACCACCAGGGGCCGAGAAAAGCACAGTCTCATGGGGCCGGACACTCAGGGTCAGGGTAAAATCCAATATATATCTGGTGATATCTCGGGTGCTATTAGAGATAGCGCATTAAACCAAAGTGAATTATCTGCAGGAGGCCCTGGCGCATGAATCTGTGCTACGGGAACGACCTCGGACCACCAGGGGCCGAGAAAACGACCGTCTCATGGGGCCGGACACTCAGGGTCAGTGAAAAATCCAATATATATCTGGTGATATCTCGGGTGCTATTACAGATAGCGCAATACATCAAAGTGCATTGTCTGTAGGAGGCCCTGGCGCATGAATCTGCCCAGCGGGAGCGACCTCGGACCACCAGCGGCCGAGAGAACCACCGTCTCATGGGGCCGGACACTCAGGGTCGGGGAAAAATCCAATATATATCTGGTGATATCTCGGGTGCTATTAGAGATAGCGCAATAAACCAAAGTGCATTGTCTGTAGGAGGCCCTGGCGCATGAATCTGTGAAGCGGCAACGACCTCGGACCACCAGGGGCCGAGAAAACCACAGTCTCATGGGGCCGGACACTCAGGGTCTGGGGAAAATCCAGTATATATCTGGTGATATCTCGGGTGCTATTAGAGATAGCGCAATAAACCAAAGTGAATTATCTGCAGGAGGCCCTGGCGCATGAATCTGTGCCGCGGGAACGTCCTCGGACCTCCAGGGGCCGAGACAACCACCGTCTCATGGGGCCGGACACTCAGGGTCAGGGTAAAATCCAATATATATCTGGTGATATCTTGGGTGCTATTACAGATAGCGCAATAAATCAAAGAGTATTGTCTGTAGGAGGCCCTGGCGCATGAATCTGTGCAGCGGGAACGACCTCGGACCACCAGGGGCCGAAAAAACCACAGACTCATGGGGCCGGACACTCAGGGTCTGGGGAAAATCCAATAGATCTGGTGATATCTCGGGTGCTATTACAGATAGCGCAATAAACCAAAGTGAGTTATCTGCAGGAGGCCCTGGCGCATTAATCTGTGCAACGGGAACGACCTCGGACCACCAGGGGCCGAGAAAACCACAGTCTCATGGGGCCGGACACTCAGGGTCAGGGGAAAATCCAATATATATCTGGTGATATCTCGGGTGCTATTAGAGATAGCGCAATAAATCAAAGTGCATTGTCTGTAGGAGGCCCTGGCGCATGAATCTGTGCAGCGGGAACGACCTCGGACCACCAGGGGCCGAGACAACCACCGTCTCATGGGGCCGGACACTCAGGGTCGGGGAAAAATCCAATATATATCTGGTGATATCTCGGGTGCTATTAGAGATAGCGCAATAAACCAAAGTGCATTGTCTGTAGGAGGCCCTGGCGCATGAATCTGTGCAGCGGGAACGACCTCGGACCACCAGGGGCCGAGAAAACCACAGTCTCATGGGGCCGGACACTCAGGGTCAGGGGAAAATCCAATATATATCTGGTGATATCTCGGGTGCTATTAGAGATAGCGCAATAAACCAAAGTGAATTATCTGCAGGATGCCCTGGCGCATGAATCTGTGCAGCGGGAATGACCTCGGACCACCAGGAGCCGAGACAACCACCGTCTCATGGGGCCGGACACTCAGGGTCAGGGTAAAATCCAATATATATCTGGTGATATCTCGGGTGCTATTACAGATAGCGCAATAAATCAAAGTGCATTGTCTGTAGGAGGCCCTGGCGCATGAATCTGTGCAGCGGGAACGACCTCGGACCACCAGGGGCCGAGAAAAGCACAGTCTCATGGGGCCGGACACTCAGGGTCAGGGTAAAATCCAATATATATCTGGTGATATCTCGGGTGCTATTAGAGATAGCGCATTAAACCAAAGTGAATTATCTGCAGGAGGCCCTGGCGCATGAATCTGTGCAGCGGGAACGACCTCGGACCACCAGGGGCCGAGAAAACGACCGTCTCATGGGGCCGGACACTCAGGGTCAGTGAAAAATCCAATATATATCTGGTGATATCTCGGGTGCTATTACAGATAGCGCAATACATCAAAGTGCATTGTCTGTAGGAGGCCCTGGCGCATGAATCTGCCCAGCGGGAGCGACCTCGGACCACCAGCGGCCGAGAGAACCACCGTCTCATGGGGCCGGACACTCAGGGTCGGGGAAAAATCCAATATATATCTGGTGATATCTCGGGTGCTATTAGAGATAGCGCAATAAATCAAAGTGCATTGTCTATAGGAGGCCCTGGCGCATGAATCTGTGCAGCGGGAACGACCTCGGACCACCAGGGGCCGAGAAAACCACAGTCTCATGGAGCCGGACACTCAGGGTCAGGGGAAAATCCAGTATATATCTCTTGATATCTCGGGTGCTATTAGAGATAGCGCAATAAACCAAAGTGAATTATCTGCAGGAGGCCCTGGCGCATGAATCTGTGCAGCGGGAACGTCCTCGGACCCCCAGGGGCCGAGACAACCACCGTCTCATGGGGCCGGACACTCAGGGTCAGGGTAAAATCCAATATATATCTGGTGATATCTCGGGTGCTATTACAGATAGCGCAATAAATCAAAGAGCATTGTCTGTAGGAGGCCCTGGCGCATGAATCTGTGCAGCGGGAACGACGTCGGACCACCAGGGGCCGAGAAAACCACAGTCTCATGGGGCCGCACCCTCATGGTCAGGGTAAAATCCAATATATATCTGGTGATATCTCGTGTGCTATTACAGATAGCGCAATAAATCAAAGTGCATTGTCTGTAGGAGGCCCTGGCGCATGAATCTGTGCAGCGGGAACGACCTCGGACCACCAGGGGCCGAGAAAACCACAGTCTCATGGGGCCGGACACTCAGGGTCAGGGGAAAATCCAATATATATCTGGTGATATCTCGGGTGCTATTAGAGATAGCGCAATAAACCAAAGTGAATTATCTGCAGGATGCCCAGGCGCATGAATCTGTGCAGCGGGATCGACCTCGGACCACCAGGGGCCGAGAGAACCACCGTCTCATGGGGCCGGACACTCAGGGTCGGGGAAAAATCCAATATATATCTGGTGATATCTCGGGTGCTATTAGAGATAGCGCAATAAATCAAAGTGCATTGTCTGTAGGATGCCCTGGCGCATGAATCTGTGCAGCGGGAACGACCTCGGACCACCAGGGGCCGAGAAAACCACAGTCTCATGGAGCCGGACACTCAGGGTCAGGGGAAAATCCAATATATATCTGGTGATATCTCGGGTGCTATTACAGATAGCGCAATAAATCAAAGAGCATTGTCTGTAGGAGGCCCTGGCGCATGAATCTGTGCAGCGGGAACGACGTCGGACCACCAGGGGCCGAGAAAACCACAGTCTCATGGGGCCGCACCCTCATGGTCAGGGTAAAATCCAATATATATCTGGTGATATCTCGTGTGCTATTACAGATAGCGCAATAAATCAAAGTGCATTGTCTGTAGGAGGCCCTGGCGCATGAATCTGTGCAGCGGGAACGACCTCGGACCACCAGGGGCCGAGAAAACCACAGTCTCATGGGGCCGGACACTCAGGGTCTGGGGAAAATCCAGTATATATCTGGTGATATCCCGGGTGCTATTAGAGATAGCGCAATAAACCAAAGTGAATTATCTGCAGGAGGCCCTGGCGCATGAATCTGTGCAGCGGGAACGACCTCGGACCACCAGGGGCCGAAAAAACCACAGTCTCATGGGGCCGGATACTCAGGGTCAGGGGAAAATCCAATATAGATCTGGTGATATCTCAGGTGCTATTACAGATAGCGCAATAAATCAAAGTGCATTGTCTGTAGGAGGCCCTGGCGCATGAATCTGTGCAGCGGGAACGACCTAGGACCACCCGGGGCCGAGACAACCACCGTCTCATGGGGCCGGACACTCAGGGTCAGGGGAAAATCCTATATATATCTGGTGATATCTCGGGTGCTATTACAGATAGCGCACTAAATCAAAGTGCATTGTCTGTAAGAGGCCCTGGCGCATGAATCTGTGAAGCGGCAACGACCTCGGACCACCAGGGGCCGAGAAAACCACCGTCTCATGGGGCCGGGCACTCAGGGTCTTTGGAAAATCCAGTATATATCTGGTGATATCTCGGGTGCTATTAGAGATAGCGTAATAAACCAAAGTGCATTGTCTGTAGGAGGCCCTGGCGCATCAATCTGTGCAGCGGGAACGACCTCGGACCACCAGGGGCCGAGAAAACCACAGTCTCATGGGGCCGGACACTCAGGGTCAGGGTAAAATCCAATATATATCTGGTGATATCTTGGGTGCTATTACAGATAGCGCAATAAATCAAAGAGTATTGTCTGTAGGAGGCCCTGGCGCATGAATCTGTGCAGCGGGAACGACCTCGGACCACCAGGGGCCGAAAAAACCACAGACTCATGGGGCCGGACACTCAGGGTCTGGGGAAAATCCAATATAGATCTGGTGATATCTCGGGTGCTATTACAGATAGCGCAATAAACCAAAGTGAGTTATCTGCAGGAGGCCCTGGCGCATGAATCTGTGCAGCGGGAACGTCCTCGGACCCCCAGGGGCCGAGACAACCACCGTCTCATGGGGCCGGACACTCAGGGTCAGGGGAAAATCCAATATATATCTGGTGATATCTCGGGTGCTATTAGAGATAGCGCATTAAACCAAAGTGAATTATCTGCAGGAGGCCCTGGCGCATGAATCTGTGCAGCGGGAACGACCTCGGACCACCAGGGGCCGAAAAAACCACAGTCTCATGGGGCCGGATACTCAGGGTCAGGGGAAAATCCAATATAGATCTGGTGATATCTCAGGTGCTATTACAGATAGCGCAATAAATCAAAGTGCATTGTCTGTAGGAGGCCCTGGCGCATGAATCTGTGCAGCGGGAACGACCTAGGACCACCCGGGGCCGAGACAACCACCGTCTCATGGGGCCGGACACTCAGGGTCAGGGGAAAATCCTATATATATCTGGTGATATCTCGGGTGCTATTACAGATAGCGCACTAAATCAAAGTGCATTGTCTGTAAGAGGCCCTGGCGCATGAATCTGTGAAGCGGCAACGACCTCGGACCACCAGGGGCCGAGAAAACCACCGTCTCATGGGGCCGGGCACTCAGGGTCTTTGGAAAATCCAGTATATATCTGGTGATATCTCGGGTGCTATTAGAGATAGCGTAATAAACCAAAGTGCATTGTCTGTAGGAGGCCCTGGCGCATCAATCTGTGCAGCGGGAACGACCTCGGACCACCAGGGGCCGAGAAAACCACAGTCTCATGGGGCCGGACACTCAGGGTCAGGGTAAAATCCAATATATATCTGGTGATATCTTGGGTGCTATTACAGATAGCGCAATAAATCAAAGAGTATTGTCTGTAGGAGGCCCTGGCGCATGAATCTGTGCAGCGGGAACGACCTCGGACCACCAGGGGCCGAAAAAACCTCAGACTCATGGGGCCGGACACTCAGGGTCTGGGGAAAATCCAATATAGATCTGGTGATATCTCGGGTGCTATTACAGATAGCGCAATAAACCAAAGTGAGTTATCTGCAGGAGGCCCTGGCGCATGAATCTGTGCAACGGGAACGACCTCGGACCACCAGGGGCCGAGAAAACCACAGTCTCATGGGGCCGGACACTCAGGGTCAGGGGAAAATCCAATATATATCTGGTGATATCTCGGGTGCTATTAGAGATAGCGCAATAAATCAAAGTGCATTGTCTGTAGGAGGCCCTGGCGCATGAATCTGTGCAGCGGGAACGACCTCGGACCACCAGGGGCCGAGACAACCACCGTCTCATGGGGCCGGACACTCAGGGTCAGGGTAAAATCCAATATATATCTGGTGATATCTCGGGTGCTATAACAGATAGCGCAATAAATCAAAGTGCATTGTCTGTAGGAGGCCCTGGCGCATGAATCTGTGCAGCGGGAACGACCTCGGACCACCAGGGGCCGAGAAAAGCACAGTCTCATGGGGCCGGACACTCAGGGTCAGGGTAAAATCCAATATATATCTGGTGATATCTCGGGTGCTATTAGAGATAGCGCATTAAACCAAAGTGAATTATCTGCAGGAGGCCCTGGCGCATGAATCTGTGCTACGGGAACGACCTCGGACCACCAGGGGCCGAGAAAACGACCGTCTCATGGGGCCGGACACTCAGGGTCAGTGAAAAATCCAATATATATCTGGTGATATCTCGGGTGCTATTACAGATAGCGCAATACATCAAAGTGCATTGTCTGTAGGAGGCCCTGGCGCATGAATCTGCCCAGCGGGAGCGACCTCGGACCACCAGCGGCCGAGAGAACCACCGTCTCATGGGGCCGGACACTCAGGGTCGGGGAAAAATCCAATATATATCTGGTGATATCTCGGGTGCTATTAGAGATAGCGCAATAAACCAAAGTGCATTGTCTGTAGGAGGCCCTGGCGCATGAATCTGTGAAGCGGCAACGACCTCGGACCACCAGGGGCCGAGAAAACCACAGTCTCATGGGGCCGGACACTCAGGGTCTGGGGAAAATCCAGTATATATCTGGTGATATCTCGGGTGCTATTAGAGATAGCGCAATAAACCAAAGTGAATTATCTGCAGGAGGCCCTGGCGCATGAATCTGTGCCGCGGGAACGTCCTCGGACCTCCAGGGGCCGAGACAACCACCGTCTCATGGGGCCGGACACTCAGGGTCAGGGTAAAATCCAATATATATCTGGTGATATCTTGGGTGCTATTACAGATAGCGCAATAAATCAAAGAGTATTGTCTGTAGGAGGCCCTGGCGCATGAATCTGTGCAGCGGGAACGACCTCGGACCACCAGGGGCCGAAAAAACCACAGACTCATGGGGCCGGACACTCAGGGTCTGGGGAAAATCCAATAGATCTGGTGATATCTCGGGTGCTATTACAGATAGCGCAATAAACCAAAGTGAGTTATCTGCAGGAGGCCCTGGCGCATTAATCTGTGCAACGGGAACGACCTCGGACCACCAGGGGCCGAGAAAACCACAGTCTCATGGGGCCGGACACTCAGGGTCAGGGGAAAATCCAATATATATCTGGTGATATCTCGGGTGCTATTAGAGATAGCGCAATAAATCAAAGTGCATTGTCTGTAGGAGGCCCTGGCGCATGAATCTGTGCAGCGGGAACGACCTCGGACCACCAGGGGCCGAGACAACCACCGTCTCATGGGGCCGGACACTCAGGGTCAGGGTAAAATCCAATATATATCTGGTGATATCTCGGGTGCTATAACAGATAGCGCAATAAATCAAAGTGCATTGTCTGTAGGAGGCCCTGGCGCATGAATCTGTGCAGCGGGAACGACCTCGGACCACCAGGGGCCGAGAAAAGCACAGTCTCATGGGGCCGGACACTCAGGGTCAGGGTAAAATCCAATATATATCTGGTGATATCTCGGGTGCTATTAGAGATAGCGCATTAAACCAAAGTGAATTATCTGCAGGAGGCCCTGGCGCATGAATCTGTGCTACGGGAACGACCTCGGACCACCAGGGGCCGAGAAAACGACCGTCTCATGGGGCCGGACACTCAGGGTCAGTGAAAAATCCAATATATATCTGGTGATATCTCGGGTGCTATTACAGATAGCGCAATACATCAAAGTGCATTGTCTGTAGGAGGCCCTGGCGCATGAATCTGCCCAGCGGGAGCGACCTCGGACCACCAGCGGCCGAGAGAACCACCGTCTCATGGGGCCGGACACTCAGGGTCGGGGAAAAATCCAATATATATCTGGTGATATCTCGGGTGCTATTAGAGATAGCGCAATAAATCAAAGTGCATTGTCTATAGGAGGCCCTGGCGCATGAATCTGTGCAGCGGGAACGACCTCGGACCACCAGGGGCCGAGAAAACCACAGTCTCATGGAGCCGGACACTCAGGGTCAGGGGAAAATCCAGTATATATCTCTTGATATCTCGGGTGCTATTAGAGATAGCGCAATAAACCAAAGTGAATTATCTGCAGGAGGCCCTGGCGCATGAATCTGTGCAGCGGGAACGTCCTCGGACCCCCAGGGGCCGAGACAACCACCGTCTCATGGGGCCGGACACTCAGGGTCAGGGTAAAATCCAATATATATCTGGTGATATCTCGGGTGCTATTACAGATAGCGCAATAAATCAAAGAGCATTGTCTGTAGGAGGCCCTGGCGCATGAATCTGTGCAGCGGGAACGACGTCGGACCACCAGGGGCCGAGAAAACCACAGTCTCATGGGGCCGCACCCTCATGGTCAGGGTAAAATCCAATATATATCTGGTGATATCTCGTGTGCTATTACAGATAGCGCAATAAATCAAAGTGCATTGTCTGTAGGAGGCCCTGGCGCATGAATCTGTGCAGCGGGAACGACCTCGGACCACCAGGGGCCGAGAAAACCACAGTCTCATGGGGCCGGACACTCAGGGTCAGGGGAAAATCCAATATATATCTGGTGATATCTCGGGTGCTATTAGAGATAGCGCAATAAACCAAAGTGAATTATCTGCAGGATGCCCTGGCGCATGAATCTGTGCAGCGGGAATGACCTCGGACCACCAGGAGCCGAGACAACCACCGTCTCATGGGGCCGGACACTCAGGGTCAGGGTAAAATCCAATATATATCTGGTGATATCTCGGGTGCTATTACAGATAGCGCAATAAATCAAAGTGCATTGTCTGTAGGAGGCCCTGGCGCATGAATCTGTGCAGCGGGAACGACCTCGGACCACCAGGGGCCGAGAAAAGCACAGTCTCATGGGGCCGGACACTCAGGGTCAGGGTAAAATCCAATATATATCTGGTGATATCTCGGGTGCTATTAGAGATAGCGCATTAAACCAAAGTGAATTATCTGCAGGAGGCCCTGGCGCATGAATCTGTGCAGCGGGAACGACCTCGGACCACCAGGGGCCGAGAAAACGACCGTCTCATGGGGCCGGACACTCAGGGTCAGTGAAAAATCCAATATATATCTGGTGATATCTCGGGTGCTATTACAGATAGCGCAATACATCAAAGTGCATTGTCTGTAGGAGGCCCTGGCGCATGAATCTGCCCAGCGGGAGCGACCTCGGACCACCAGCGGCCGAGAGAACCACCGTCTCATGGGGCCGGACACTCAGGGTCGGGGAAAAATCCAATATATATCTGGTGATATCTCGGGTGCTATTAGAGATAGCGCAATAAATCAAAGTGCATTGTCTATAGGAGGCCCTGGCGCATGAATCTGTGCAGCGGGAACGACCTCGGACCACCAGGGGCCGAGAAAACCACAGTCTCATGGAGCCGGACACTCAGGGTCAGGGGAAAATCCAGTATATATCTCTTGATATCTCGGGTGCTATTAGAGATAGCGCAATAAACCAAAGTGAATTATCTGCAGGAGGCCCTGGCGCATGAATCTGTGCAGCGGGAACGTCCTCGGACCCCCAGGGGCCGAGACAACCACCGTCTCATGGGGCCGGACACTCAGGGTCAGGGTAAAATCCAATATATATCTGGTGATATCTCGGGTGCTATTACAGATAGCGCAATAAATCAAAGAGCATTGTCTGTAGGAGGCCCTGGCGCATGAATCTGTGCAGCGGGAACGACGTCGGACCACCAGGGGCCGAGAAAACCACAGTCTCATGGGGCCGCACCCTCATGGTCAGGGTAAAATCCAATATATATCTGGTGATATCTCGTGTGCTATTACAGATAGCGCAATAAATCAAAGTGCATTGTCTGTAGGAGGCCCTGGCGCATGAATCTGTGCAGCGGGAACGACCTCGGACCACCAGGGGCCGAGAAAACCACAGTCTCATGGGGCCGGACACTCAGGGTCAGGGGAAAATCCAATATATATCTGGTGATATCTCGGGTGCTATTAGAGATAGCGCAATAAACCAAAGTGAATTATCTGCAGGATGCCCAGGCGCATGAATCTGTGCAGCGGGATCGACCTCGGACCACCAGGGGCCGAGAGAACCACCGTCTCATGGGGCCGGACACTCAGGGTCGGGGAAAAATCCAATATATATCTGGTGATATCTCGGGTGCTATTAGAGATAGCGCAATAAATCAAAGTGCATTGTCTGTAGGATGCCCTGGCGCATGAATCTGTGCAGCGGGAACGACCTCGGACCACCAGGGGCCGAGAAAACCACAGTCTCATGGAGCCGGACACTCAGGGTCAGGGGAAAATCCAGTATATATCTCTTGATATCTCGGGTGCTATTAGAGATAGCGCAATAAACCAAAGTGAATTATCTGCAGGAGGCCCTGGCGCATGAATCTGTGCAGCGGGAACGTCCTCGGACCCCTAGGGGCCGAGACAACCACCGTCTCATGGGGCCGGACACTCAGGGTCAGGGTAAAATCCAATATATATCTGGTGATATCTCGGGTGCTATTACAGATAGCGCAATAAATCAAAGAGCATTGTCTGTAGGAGGCCCTGGCGCATGAATCTGTGCAGCGGGAACGACGTCGGACCACCAGGGGCCGAGAAAACCACAGTCTCATGGGGCCGCACCCTCATGGTCAGGGTAAAATCCAATATATATCTGGTGATATCTCGTGTGCTATTACAGATAGCGCAATAAATCAAAGTGCATTGTCTGTAGGAGGCCCTGGCGCATGAATCTGTGCAGCGGGAACGACCTCGGACCACCAGGGGCCGAGAAAACCACAGTCTCATGGGGCCGGACACTCAGGGTCTGGGGAAAATCCAGTATATATCTGGTGATATCTCGGGTGCTATTAGAGATAGCGCAATAAACCAAAGTGAATTATCTGCAGGAGGCCCTGGCGCATGAATCTGTGCAGCGGGAACGACCTCGGACCACCAGGGGCCGAAAAAACCACAGTCTCATGGGGCCGGATACTCAGGGTCAGGGGAAAATCCAATATAGATCTGGTGATATCTCAGGTGCTATTACAGATAGCGCAATAAATCAAAGTGCATTGTCTGTAGGAGGCCCTGGCGCATGAATCTGTGCAGCGGGAACGACCTAGGACCACCCGGGGCCGAGACAACCACCGTCTCATGGGGCCGGACACTCAGGGTCAGGGGAAAATCCTATATATATCTGGTGATATCTCGGGTGCTATTACAGATAGCGCACTAAATCAAAGTGCATTGTCTGTAAGAGGCCCTGGCGCATGAATCTGTGAAGCGGCAACGACCTCGGACCACCAGGGGCCGAGAAAACCACCGTCTCATGGGGCCGGGCACTCAGGTTCTTTGGAAAATCCAGTATATATCTGGTGATATCTCGGGTGCTATTAGAGATAGCGTAATAAACCAAAGTGCATTGTCTGTAGGAGGCCCTGGCGCATCAATCTGTGCAGCGGGAACGACCTCGGACCACCAGGGGCCGAGAAAACCACAGTCTCATGGGGCCGGACACTCAGGGTCAGGGTAAAATCCAATATATATCTGGTGATATCTTGGGTGCTATTACAGATAGCGCAATAAATCAAAGAGTATTGTCTGTAGGAGGCCCTGGCGCATGAATCTGTGCAGCGGGAACGACCTCGGACCACCAGGGGCCGAAAAAACCACAGACTCATGGGGCCGGACACTCAGGGTCTGGGGAAAATCCAATATAGATCTGGTGATATCTCGGGTGCTATTACAGATAGCGCAATAAACCAAAGTGAGTTATCTGCAGGAGGCCCTGGCGCATGAATCTGTGCAACGGGAACGACCTCGGACCACCAGGGGCCGAGAAAACCACAGTCTCATGGGGCCGGACACTCAGGGTCAGGGGAAAATCCAATATATATCTGGTGATATCTCGGGTGCTATTAGAGATAGCGCAATAAACCAAAGTGCATTGTCTGTAGGAGGCCCTGGCGCATGAATCTGTGAAGCGGCAACGACCTCGGACCACCAGGGGCCGAGAAAACCACAGTCTCATGGGGCCGGACACTCAGGGTCTGGGGAAAATCCAGTATATATCTGGTGATATCTCGGGTGCTATTAGAGATAGCGCAATAAACCAAAGTGAATTATCTGCAGGAGGCCCTGGCGCATGAATCTGTGCAGCGGGAACGACCTCGGACCACCAGGGGCCGAGAAAACCACAGTCTCATGGGGCCGGACACTCAGGGTCAGGGGAAAATCCAATATATATCTGGTGATATCTCGGGTGCTATTAGAGATAGCGCAATAAACCAAAGTGAATTATCTGCAGGATGCCCAGGCGCATGAATCTGTGCAGCGGGATCGACCTCGGACCACCAGGGGCCGAGAGAACCACCGTCTCATGGGGCCGGACACTCAGGGTCGGGGAAAAATCCAATATATATCTGGTGATATCTCGGGTGCTATTAGAGATAGCGCAATAAATCAAAGTGCATTGTCTGTAGGATGCCCTGGCGCATGAATCTGTGCAGCGGGAACGACCTCGGACCACCAGGGGCCGAGAAAACCACAGTCTCATGGAGCCGGACACTCAGGGTCAGGGGAAAATCCAGTATATATCTCTTGATATCTCGGGTGCTATTAGAGATAGCGCAATAAACCAAAGTGAATTATCTGCAGGAGGCCCTGGCGCATGAATCTGTGCAGCGGGAACGTCCTCGGACCCCCAGGGGCCGAGACAACCACCGTCTCATGGGGCCGGACACTCAGGGTCAGGGTAAAATCCAATATATATCTGGTGATATCTCGGGTGCTATTACAGATAGCGCAATAAATCAAAGAGCATTGTCTGTAGGAGGCCCTGGCGCATGAATCTGTGCAGCGGGAACGACGTCGGACCACCAGGGGCCGAGAAAACCACAGTCTCATGGGGCCGCACCCTCATGGTCAGGGTAAAATCCAATATATATCTGGTGATATCTCGTGTGCTATTACAGATAGCGCAATAAATCAAAGTGCATTGTCTGTAGGAGGCCCTGGCGCATGAATCTGTGCAGCGGGAACGACCTCGGACCACCAGGGGCCGAGAAAACCACAGTCTCATGGGGCCGGACACTCAGGGTCTGGGGAAAATCCAGTATATATCTGGTGATATCTCGGGTGCTATTAGAGATAGCGCAATAAACCAAAGTGAATTATCTGCAGGAGGCCCTGGCGCATGAATCTGTGCAGCGGGAACGACCTCGGACCACCAGGGGCCGAAAAAACCACAGTCTCATGGGGCCGGATACTCAGGGTCAGGGGAAAATCCAATATAGATCTGGTGATATCCCAGGTGCTATTACAGATAGCGCAATAAATCAAAGTGCATTGTCTGTAGGAGGCCCTGGCGCATGAATCTGTGCAGCGGGAACGACCTAGGACCACCCGGGGCCGAGACAACCACCGTCTCATGGGGCCGGACACTCAGGGTCAGGGGAAAATCCTATATATATCTGGTGATATCTCGGGTGCTATTACAGATAGCGCACTAAATCAAAGTGCATTGTCTGTAAGAGGCCCTGGCGCATGAATCTGTGAAGCGGCAACGACCTCGGACCACCAGGGGCCGAGAAAACCACCGTCTCATGGGGCCGGGCACTCAGGGTCTTTGGAAAATCCAGTATATATCTGGTGATATCTCGGGTGCTATTAGAGATAGCGTAATAAACCAAAGTGCATTGTCTGTAGGAGGCCCTGTCGCATCAATCTGTGCAGCGGGAACGACCTCGGACCACCAGGGGCCGAGAAAACCACAGTCTCATGGGGCCGGACACTCAGGGTCAGGGTAAAATCCAATATATATCTGGTGATATCTTGGGTGCTATTACAGATAGCGCAATAAATCAAAGAGTATTGTCTGTAGGAGGCCCTGGCGCATGAATCTGTGCAGCGGGAACGACCTCGGACCACCAGGGGCCGAAAAAACCACAGACTCATGGGGCCGGACACTCAGGGTCTGGGGAAAATCCAATATAGATCTGGTGATATCTCGGGTGCTATTACAGATAGCGCAATAAACCAAAGTGAGTTATCTGCAGGAGGCCCTGGCGCATGAATCTGTGCAACGGGAACGACCTCGGACCACCAGGGGCCGAGAAAACCACAGTCTCATGGGGCCGGACACTCAGGGTCAGGGGAAAATCCAATATATATCTGGTGATATCTCGGGTGCTATTAGAGATAGCGCATTAAACCAAAGTGAATTATCTGCAGGAGGCCCTGGCGCATGAATCTGTGCAGCGGGAACGACCTCGGACCACCAGGGGCCGAAAAAACCACAGTCTCATGGGGCCGGATACTCAGGGTCAGGGGAAAATCCAATATAGATCTGGTGATATCTCAGGTGCTATTACAGATAGCGCAATAAATCAAAGTGCATTGTCTGTAGGAGGCCCTGGCGCATGAATCTGTGCAGCGGGAACGACCTAGGACCACCCGGGGCCGAGACAACCACCGTCTCATGGGGCCGGACACTCAGGGTCAGGGGAAAATCCTATATATATCTGGTGATATCTCGGGTGCTATTACAGATAGCGCACTAAATCAAAGTGCATTGTCTGTAAGAGGCCCTGGCGCATGAATCTGTGAAGCGGCAACGACCTCGGACCACCAGGGGCCGAGAAAACCACCGTCTCATGGGGCCGGGCACTCAGGGTCTTTGGAAAATCCAGTATATATCTGGTGATATCTCGGGTGCTATTAGAGATAGCGTAATAAACCAAAGTGCATTGTCTGTAGGAGGCCCTGGCGCATCAATCTGTGCAGCGGGAACGACCTCGGACCACCAGGGGCCGAGAAAACCACAGTCTCATGGGGCCGGACACTCAGGGTCAGGGTAAAATCCAATATATATCTGGTGATATCTTGGGTGCTATTACAGATAGCGCAATAAATCAAAGAGTATTGTCTGTAGGAGGCCCTGGCGCATGAATCTGTGCAGCGGGAACGACCTCGGACCACCAGGGGCCGAAAAAACCACAGACTCATGGGGCCGGACACTCAGGGTCTGGGGAAAATCCAATATAGATCTGGTGATATCTCGGGTGCTATTACAGATAGCGCAATAAACCAAAGTGAGTTATCTGCAGGAGGCCCTGGCGCATGAATCTGTGCAACGGGAACGACCTCGGACCACCAGGGGCCGAGAAAACCACAGTCTCATGGGGCCGGACACTCAGGGTCAGGGGAAAATCCAATATATATCTGGTGATATCTCGGGTGCTATTAGAGATAGCGCAATAAATCAAAGTGCATTGTCTGTAGGAGGCCCTGGCGCATGAATCTGTGCAGCGGGAACGACCTCGGACCACCAGGGGCCGAGACAACCACCGTCTCATGGGGCCGGACACTCAGGGTCAGGGTAAAATCCAATATATATCTGGTGATATCTCGGGTGCTATAACAGATAGCGCAATAAATCAAAGTGCATTGTCTGTAGGAGGCCCTGGCGCATGAATCTGTGCAGCGGGAACGACCTCGGACCACCAGGGGCCGAGAAAAGCACAGTCTCATGGGGCCGGACACTCAGGGTCAGGGTAAAATCCAATATATATCTGGTGATATCTCGGGTGCTATTAGAGATAGCGCATTAAACCAAAGTGAATTATCTGCAGGAGGCCCTGGCGCATGAATCTGTGCTACGGGAACGACCTCGGACCACCAGGGGCCGAGAAAACGACCGTCTCATGGGGCCGGACACTCAGGGTCAGTGAAAAATCCAATATATATCTGGTGATATCTCGGGTGCTATTACAGATAGCGCAATACATCAAAGTGCATTGTCTGTAGGAGGCCCTGGCGCATGAATCTGCCCAGCGGGAGCGACCTCGGACCACCAGCGGCCGAGAGAACCACCGTCTCATGGGGCCGGACACTCAGGGTCGGGGAAAAATCCAATATATATCTGGTGATATCTCGGGTGCTATTAGAGATAGCGCAATAAACCAAAGTGCATTGTCTGTAGGAGGCCCTGGCGCATGAATCTGTGAAGCGGCAACGACCTCGGACCACCAGGGGCCGAGAAAACCACAGTCTCATGGGGCCGGACACTCAGGGTCTGGGGAAAATCCAGTATATATCTGGTGATATCTCGGGTGCTATTAGAGATAGCGCAATAAACCAAAGTGAATTATCTGCAGGAGGCCCTGGCGCATGAATCTGTGCCGCGGGAACGTCCTCGGACCTCCAGGGGCCGAGACAACCACCGTCTCATGGGGCCGGACACTCAGGGTCAGGGTAAAATCCAATATATATCTGGTGATATCTTGGGTGCTATTACAGATAGCGCAATAAATCAAAGAGTATTGTCTGTAGGAGGCCCTGGCGCATGAATCTGTGCAGCGGGAACGACCTCGGACCACCAGGGGCCGAAATAACCACAGACTCATGGGGCCGGACACTCAGGGTCTGGGGAAAATCCAATACATCTGGTGATATCTCGGGTGCTATTACAGATAGCGCAATAAACCAAAGTGAGTTATCTGCAGGAGGCCCTGGCGCATTAATCTGTGCAACGGGAACGACCTCGGACCACCAGGGGCCGAGAAAACCACAGTCTCATGGGGCCGGACACTCAGGGTCAGGGGAAAATCCAATATATATCTGGTGATATCTCGGGTGCTATTAGAGATAGCGCAATAAATCAAAGTGCATTGTCTGTAGGAGGCCCTGGCGCATGAATCTGTGCAGCGGGAACGACCTCGGACCACCAGGGGCCGAGACAACCACCGTCTCATGGGGCCGGACACTCAGGGTCAGGGTAAAATCCAATATATATCTGGTGATATCTCGGGTGCTATAACAGATAGCGCAATAAATCAAAGTGCATTGTCTGTAGGAGGCCCTGGCGCATGAATCTGTGCAGCGGGAACGACCTCGGACCACCAGGGGCCGAGAAAAGCACAGTCTCATGGGGCCGGACACTCAGGGTCAGGGTAAAATCCAATATATATCTGGTGATATCTCGGGTGCTATTAGAGATAGCGCATTAAACCAAAGTGAATTATCTGCAGGAGGCCCTGGCGCATGAATCTGTGCTACGGGAACGACCTCGGACCACCAGGGGCCGAGAAAACGACCGTCTCATGGGGCCGGACACTCAGGGTCAGTGAAAAATCCAATATATATCTGGTGATATCTCGGGTGCTATTACAGATAGCGCAATACATCAAAGTGCATTGTCTGTAGGAGGCCCTGGCGCATGAATCTGCCCAGCGGGAGCGACCTCGGACCACCAGCGGCCGAGAGAACCACCGTCTCATGGGGCCGGACACTCAGGGTCGGGGAAAAATCCAATATATATCTGGTGATATCTCGGGTGCTATTAGAGATAGCGCAATAAATCAAAGTGCATTGTCTATAGGAGGCCCTGGCGCATGAATCTGTGCAGCGGGAACGACCTCGGACCACCAGGGGCCGAGAAAACCACAGTCTCATGGAGCCGGACACTCAGGGTCAGGGGAAAATCCAGTATATATCTCTTGATATCTCGGGTGCTATTAGAGATAGCGCAATAATCCAAAGTGAATTATCTGCAGGAGGCCCTGGCGCATGAATCTGTGCAGCGGGAACGTCCTCGGACCCCCAGGGGCCGAGACAACCACCGTCTCATGGGGCCGGACACTCAGGGTCAGGGTAAAATCCAATATATATCTGGTGATATCTCGGGTGCTATTACAGATAGCGCAATAAATCAAAGAGCATTGTCTGTAGGAGGCCCTGGCGCATGAATCTGTGCAGCGGGAACGACGTCGGACCACCAGGGGCCGAGAAAACCACAGTCTCATGGGGCCGCACCCTCATGGTCAGGGTAAAATCCAATATATATCTGGTGATATCTCGTGTGCTATTACAGATAGCGCAATAAATCAAAGTGCATTGTCTGTAGGAGGCCCTGGCGCATGAATCTGTGCAGCGGGAACGACCTCGGACCACCAGGGGCCGAGAAAACCACAGTCTCATGGGGCCGGACACTCAGGGTCAGGGGAAAATCCAATATATATCTGGTGATATCTCGGGTGCTATTAGAGATAGCGCAATAAACCAAAGTGAATTAACTGCAGGATGCCCTGGCGCATGAATCTGTGCAGCGGGAACGACCTCGGACCACCAGGGGCCGAGAAAACGACCGTCTCATGGGGCCGGACACGCAGGGTCAGTGAAAAATCCAATATATATCTGGTGATATCTCGGGTGCTATTACAGATAGCGCAATACATCAAAGTGCATTGTCTGTAGGAGGCCCTGGCGCATGAATCTGCCCAGCGGGAGCGACCTCGGACCACCAGCGGCCGAGAGAACCACCGTCTCATGGGGCCGGACACTCAGGGTCGGGGAAAAATCCAATATATATCTGGTGATATCTCGGGTGCTATTAGAGATAGCGCAATAAATCAAAGTGCATTGTCTATAGGAGGCCCTGGCGCATGAATCTGTGCAGCGGGAACGACCTCGGACCACCAGGGGCCGAGAAAACCACAGTCTCATGGAGCCGGACACTCAGGGTCAGGGGAAAATCCAGTATATATCTCTTGATATCTCGGGTGCTATTAGAGATAGCGCAATAAACCAAAGTGAATTATCTGCAGGAGGCCCTGGCGCATGAATCTGTGCAGCGGGAACGTCCTCGGACCCCCAGGGGCCGAGACAACCACCGTCTCATGGGGCCGGACACTCAGGGTCAGGGTAAAATCCAATATATATCTGGTGATATCTCGGGTGCTATTACAGATAGCGCAATAAATCAAAGAGCATTGTCTGTAGGAGGCCCTGGCGCATGAATCTGTGCAGCGGGAACGACGTCGGACCACCAGGGGCCGAGAAAACCACAGTCTCATGGGGCCGCACCCTCATGGTCAGGGTAAAATCCAATATATATCTGGTGATATCTCGTGTGCTATTACAGATAGCGCAATAAATCAAAGTGCATTGTCTGTAGGAGGCCCTGGCGCATGAATCTGTGCAGCGGGAACGACCTCGGACCACCAGGGGCCGAGAAAACCACAGTCTCATGGGGCCGGACACTCAGGGTCAGGGGAAAATCCAATATATATCTGGTGATATCTCGGGTGCTATTAGAGATAGCGCAATAAACCAAAGTGAATTATCTGCAGGATGCCCAGGCGCATGAATCTGTGCAGCGGGATCGACCTCGGACCACCAGGGGCCGAGAGAACCACCGTCTCATGGGGCCGGACACTCAGGGTCGGGGAAAAATCCAATATATATCTGGTGATATCTCGGGTGCTATTAGAGATAGCGCAATAAATCAAAGTGCATTGTCTGTAGGATGCCCTGGCGCATGAATCTGTGCAGCGGGAACGACCTCGGACCACCAGGGGCCGAGAAAACCACAGTCTCATGGAGCCGGACACTCAGGGTCAGGGGAAAATCCAGTATATATCTCTTGATATCTCGGGTGCTATTAGAGATAGCGCAATAAACCAAAGTGAATTATCTGCAGGAGGCCCTGGCGCATGAATCTGTGCAGCGGGAACGTCCTCGGACCCCCAGGGGCCGAGACAACCACCGTCTCATGGGGCCGGACACTCAGGGTCAGGGGAAAATCCAGTATATATCTCTTGATATCTCGGGTGCTATTACAGATAGCGCAATAAATCAAAGAGCATTGTCTGTAGGAGGCCCTGGCGCATGAATCTGTGCAGCGGGAACGACGTCGGACCACCAGGGGCCGAGAAAACCACAGTCTCATGGGGCCGCACCCTCATGGTCAGGGTAAAATCCAATATATATCTGGTGATATCTCGTGTGCTATTACAGATAGCGCAATAAATCAAAGTGCATTGTCTGTAGGAGGCCCTGGCGCATGAATCTGTGCAGCGGGAACGACCTCGGACCACCAGGGGCCGAGAAAACCACAGTCTCATGGGGCCGGACACTCAGGGTCTGGGGAAAATCCAGTATATATCTGGTGATATCTCGGGTGCTATTAGAGATAGCGCAATAAACCAAAGTGAATTATCTGCAGGAGGCCCTGGCGCATGAATCTGTGCAGCGGGAACGACCTCGGACCACCAGGGGCCGAAAAAACCACAGTCTCATGGGGCCGGATACTCAGGGTCAGGGGAAAATCCAATATAGATCTGGTGATATCTCAGGTGCTATTACAGATAGCGCAATAAATCAAAGTGCAATGTCTGTAGGAGGCCCTGGCGCATGAATCTGTGCAGCGGGAACGACCTAGGACCACCCGGGGCCGAGACAACCACCGTCTCATGGGGCCGGACACTCAGGGTCAGGGGAAAATCCTATATATATCTGGTGATATCTCGGGTGCTATTACAGATAGCGCACTAAATCAAAGTGCATTGTCTGTAAGAGGCCCTGGCGCATGAATCTGTGAAGCGGCAACGACCTCGGACCACCAGGGGCCGAGAAAACCACCGTCTCATGGGGCCGGGCTCTCAGGTTCTTTGGAAAATCCAGTATATATCTGGTGATATCTCGGGTGCTATTAGAGATAGCGTAATAAACCAAAGTGCATTGTCTGTAGGAGGCCCTGGCGCATCAATCTGTGCAGCGGGAACGACCTCGGACCACCAGGGGCCGAGAAAACCACAGTCTCATGGGGCCGGACACTCAGGGTCAGGGTAAAATCCAATATATATCTGGTGATATGTTGGGTGCTATTACAGATAGCGCAATAAATCAAAGAGTATTGTCTGTAGGAGGCCCTGGCGCATGAATCTGTGCAGCGGGAACGACCTCGGACCACCAGGGGCCGAAAAAACCACAGACTCATGGGGCCGGACACTCAGGGTCTGGGGAAAATCCAATATAGATCTGGTGATATCTCGGGTGCTATTACAGATAGCGCAATAAACCAAAGTGAGTTATCTGCAGGAGGCCCTGGCGCATGAATCTGTGCAACGGGAACGACCTCGGACCACCAGGGGCCGAGAAAACCACAGTCTCATGGGGCCGGACACTCAGGGTCAGGGGAAAATCCAATATATATCTGGTGATATCTCGGGTGCTATTAGAGATAGCGCAATAAACCAAAGTGCATTGTCTGTAGGAGGCCCTGGCGCATGAATCTGTGAAGCGGCAACGACCTCGGACCACCAGGGGCCGAGAAAACCACAGTCTCATGGGGCCGGACACTCAGGGTCTGGGGAAAATCCAGTATATATCTGGTGATATCTCGGGTGCTATTAGAGATAGCGCAATAAACCAAAGTGAATTATCTGCAGGAGGCCCTGGCGCATGAATCTGTGCAGCGGGAACGACCTCGGACCACCAGGGGCCGAAAAAACCACAGTCTCATGGGGCCGGATACTCATGGTCAGGGGAAAATCCAATATAGATCTGGTGATATCTCAGGTGCTATTACAGATAGCGCAATAAATCAAAGTGCATTGTCTGTAGGAGGCCCTGGCGCATGAATCTGTGCAGCGGGAACGACCTAGGACCACCCGGGGCCGAGACAACCACCGTCTCATGGGGCCGGACACTCAGGGTCAGGGGAAAATCCTATATATATCTGGTGATATCTCGGGTGCTATTACAGATAGCGCACTAAATCAAAGTGCATTGTCTGTAAGAGGCCCTGGCGCATGAATCTGTGAAGCGGCAACGACCTCGGACCACCAGGGGCCGAGAAAACCACCGTCTCATGGGGCCGGGCACTCAGGGTCTTTGGAAAATCCAGTATATATCTGGTGATATCTCGGGTGCTATTAGAGATAGCGTAATAAACCAAAGTGCATTGTCTGTAGGAGGCCCTGGCGCATGAGTCTGTGCAGCGGGAACGACCTCGGACCACCAGGGGCCGAGAAAACCACAGTCTCATGGGGCCGGACACTCAGGGTCAGGTGAAAATCCAGTATATATCTGGTGATATCTCGGGTGCTATTAGAGATAGCGCAATAAACCAAAGTGAATTATCTGCAGGAGGCCCTGGCGCATGAATCTGTGGAGCGGGAACGTCCTCGGACCTCCAGGGGCCGAGACAACCACCGTCTCATGGGGCCGGACACTCAGGGTCAGGGTAAAATCCAATATATATCTGGTGATATCTTGGGTGCTATTACAGATAGCGCAATAAATCAAAGAGTATTGTCTGTAGGAGGCCCTGGCGCATGAATCTGTGCAGCGGGAACGACCTCGGACCACCAGGGGCCGAAAAAACCACAGACTCATGGGGCCGGACACTCAGGGTCTGGGGAAAATCCAATAGATCTGGTGATATCTCGGGTGCTATTACAGATAGCGCAATAAACCAAAGTGAGTTATCTGCAGGAGGCCCTGGCGCATTAATCTGTGCAACGGGAACGACCTCGGACCACCAGGGGCCGAGAAAACCACAGTCTCATGGGGCCGGACACTCAGGGTCAGGGGAAAATCCAATATATATCTGGTGATATCTCGGGTGCTATTAGAGATAGCGCAATAAATCAAAGTGCATTGTCTGTAGGAGGCCCTGGCGCATGAATCTGTGCAGCGGGAACGACCTCGGACCACCAGGGGCCGAGACAACCACCGTCTCATGGGGCCGGACACTCAGGGTCAGGGTAAAATCCAATATATATCTGGTGATATCTCGGGTGCTATAACAGATAGCGCAATAAATCAAAGTGCATTGTCTGTAGGAGGCCCTGGCGCATGAATCTGTGCAGCGGGAACGACCTCGGACCACCAGGGGCCGAGAAAACGACCGTCTCATGGGGCCGGACACTCAGGGTCAGTGAAAAATCCAATATATATCTGGTGATATCTCGGGTGCTATTACAGATAGCGCAATACATCAAAGTGCATTGTCTGTAGGAGGCCCTGGCGCATGAATCTGCCCAGCGGGAGCGACCTCGGACCACCAGCGGCCGAGAGAACCACCGTCTCATGGGGCCGGACACTCAGGGTCGGGGAAAAATCCAATATATATCTGGTGATATCTCGGGTGCTATTAGAGATAGCGCAATAAATCAAAGTGCATTGTCTATAGGAGGCCCTGGCGCATGAATCTGTGCAGCGGGAACGACCTCGGACCACCAGGGGCCGAGAAAACCACAGTCTCA
This sequence comes from Nomia melanderi, assembly GCF_051020985.1. Classification (NCBI taxonomy): domain Eukaryota; kingdom Metazoa; phylum Arthropoda; class Insecta; order Hymenoptera; family Halictidae; genus Nomia; species Nomia melanderi. The sequence continues at coordinate 780,480 of NW_027475147.1, read as the reverse complement.
TGGAGCCGGACACTCAGGGTCAGGGGAAAATCCAGTATATATCTCTTGATATCTCGGGTGCTATTAGAGATAGCGCAATAAACCAAAGTGAATTATCTGCAGGAGGCCCTGGCGCATGAATCTGTGCAGCGGGAACGTCCTCGGACCCCCAGGGGCCGAGACAACCACCGTCTCATGGGGCCGGACACTCAGGGTCAGGGTAAAATCCAATATATATCTGGTGATATCTCGGGTGCTATTACAGATAGCGCAATAAATCAAAGAGCATTGTCTGTAGGAGGCCCTGGCGCATGAATCTGTGCAGCGGGAACGACGTCGGACCACCAGGGGCCGAGAAAACCACAGTCTCATGGGGCCGCACCCTCATGGTCAGGGTAAAATCCAATATATATCTGGTGATATCTCGTGTGCTATTACAGATAGCGCAATAAATCAAAGTGCATTGTCTGTAGGAGGCCCTGGCGCATGAATCTGTGCAGCGGGAACGACCTCGGACCACCAGGGGCCGAGAAAACCACAGTCTCATGGGGCCGGACACTCAGGGTCAGGGTAAAATCCAATATATATCTGGTGATATCTCGGGTGCTATTACAGATAGCGCAATAAATCAAAGTGCATTGTCTGTAGGAGGCCCTGGCGCATGAATCTGTGAAGCGGCAACGACCTCGGACCACCAGGGGCCGAGAAAACCACAGTCTCATGGGGCCGGACACTCAGGGTCTGGGGAAAATCCAGTATATATCTGGTGATATCTCGGGTGCTATTAGAGATAGCGCAATAAACCAAAGTGAATTATCTGCAGGAGGCCCTGGCGCATGAATCTGTGCAGCGGGAACGACCTCAGACCACCAGGGGCCGAAAAAACCACAGTCTCATGGGGCCGGATACTCAGGGTCAGGGGAAAATCCAATATAGATCTGGTGATATCTCAGGTGCTATTACAGATAGCGCAATAAATCAAAGTTCATTGTCTGTAGGAGGCCCTGGCGCATGAATCTGTGCAGCGGGAACGACCTAGGACCACCCGGGGCCGAGACAACCACCGTCTCATGGGGCCGGACACTCAGGGTCAGGGGAAAATCCTATATATATCTGGTGATATCTCGGGTGCTATTACAGATAGCGCACTAAATCAAAGTGCATTGTCTGTAAGAGGCCCTGGCGCATGAATCTGTGAAGCGGCAACGACCTCGGACCACCAGGGGCCGAGAAAACCACCGTCTCATGGGGCCGGGCACTCAGGGTCTTTGGAAAATCCAGTATATATCTGGTGATATCTCGGGTGCTATTAGAGATAGCGTAATAAACCAAAGTGAATTATCTGCAGGAGGCCCTGGCGCATGAATCTGTGGAGCGGGAACGTCCTCGGACCTCCAGGGGCCGAGACAACCACCGTCTCATGGGGCCGGACACTCAGGGTCAGGGTAAAATCCAATATATATCTGGTGATATCTTGGGTGCTATTACAGATAGCGCAATAAATCAAAGAGTATTGTCTGTAGGAGGCCCTGGCGCATGAATCTGTGCAGCGGGAACGACCTCGGACCACCAGGGGCCGAAAAAACCACAGACCCATGGGGCCGGACACTCAGGGTCTGGGGAAAATCCAATATAGATCTGGTGATATCTCGGGTGCTATTACAGATAGCGCAATAAACCAAAGTGAGTTATCTGCAGGAGGCCCTGGCGCATGAATCTGTGCAACGGGAACGACCTCGGACCACCAGGGGCCGAGAAAACCACAGTCTCATGGGGCCGGACACTCAGGGTCAGGGGAAAATCCAATATATATCTGGTGATATCTCGGGTGCTATTAGAGATAGCGCAATAAATCAAAGTGCATTGTCTGTAGGAGGCCCTGGCGCATGAATCTGTGCAGCGGGAACGACCTCGGACCACCAGGGGCCGAGACATCCACCGTCTCATGGGGCCGGACACTCAGGGTCAGGGTAAAATCCAATATATATCTGGTGATATCTCGGGTGCTATAACAGATAGCGCAATAAATCAAAGTGCATTGTCTGTAGGAGGCCCTGGCGCATGAATCTGTGCAGCGGGAACGACCTCGGACCACCAGGGGCCGAGAAAAGCACAGTCTCATGGGGCCGGACACTCAGGGTCAGGGTAAAATCCAATATATATCTGGTGATATCTCGGGTGCTATTAGAGATAGCGTAATAAACCAAAGTGCATTGTCTGTAGGAGGCCCTGGCGCATGAGTCTGTGCAGCGGGAACGACCTCGGACCACCAGGGGCCGAGAAAACCACAGTCTCATGGGGCCGGACACTCAGGGTCAGGTGAAAATCCAGTATATATCTGGTGATATCTCGGGTGCTATTAGAGATAGCGCAATAAACCAAAGTGAATTATCTGCAGGAGGCCCTGGCGCATGAATCTGTGGAGCGGGAACGTCCTCGGACCTCCAGGGGCCGAGACAACCACCGTCTCATGGGGCCGGACACTCAGGGTCAGGGTAAAATCCAATATATATCTGGTGATATCTTGGGTGCTATTACAGATAGCGCAATAAATCAAAGAGTATTGTCTGTAGGAGGCCCTGGCGCATGAATCTGTGCAGCGGGAACGACCTCGGACCACCAGGGGCCGAAAAAACCACAGACTCATGGGGCCGGACACTCAGGGTCTGGGGAAAATCCAATATAGATCTGGTGATATCTCGGGTGCTATTACAGATAGCGCAATAAACCAAAGTGAGTTATCTGCAGGAGGCCTTGGCGCATGAATCTGTGCAACGGGAACGACCTCGGACCACCAGGGGCCGAGAAAACCACAGTCTCATGGGGCCGGACACTCAGGGTCAGGGGAAAATCCAATATATATCTGGTGATATCTCGGGTGCTATTAGAGATAGCGCAATAAATCAAAGTGCATTGTCTGTAGGAGGCCCTCGCGCATGAATCTGTGCAGCGGGAACGACCTCGGACCACCAGGGGCCGAGACAACCACCGTCTCATGGGGCCGGACACTCAGGGTCAGGGTAAAATCCAATATATATCTGGTGATATCTCGGGTGCTATAACAGATAGCGCAATAAATCAAAGTGCATTGTCTGTAGGAGGCCCTGGCGCATGAATCTGTGCAGCGGGAACGACCTCGGACCACCAGGGGCCGAGAAAAGCACAGTCTCATGGGGCCGGACACTCAGGGTCAGGGTAAAATCCAATATATATCTGGTGATATCTCGGGTGCTATTAGAGATAGCGCATTAAACCAAAGTGAATTATCTGCAGGAGGCCCTGGCGCATGAATCTGTGCTACGGGAACGACCTCGGACCACCAGGGGCCGAGAAAACGACCGTCTCATGGGGCCGGACACTCAGGGTCAGTGAAAAATCCAATATATATCTGGTGATATCTCGGGTGCTATTACAGATAGCGCAATAAATCAAAGTGCATTGTCTGTAGGAGGCCCTGGCGCATGAATCTGCCCAGCGGGAGCGACCTCGGACCACCAGCGGCCGAGAGAACCACCGTCTCATGGGGCCGGACACTCAGGGTCGGGGAAAAATCCAATATATATCTGGTGATATCTCGGGTGCTATTAGAGATAGCGCAATAAACCAAAGTGAATTGTCTGCAGGAGGCCCTGGCGCATGAATCTGTGCAGCGGGAACGATCTCGGACCATCAGGGGCCGAGACATCCACCGTCTCATGGGGCCGGACACTCAGGGTCAGGGAAAAATCCAATATATATCTGGTGATATCTCGGGTGCTATTACAGATAGCGCAATAAATCAAAGTGCATTGTCTGTAGGAGGCCCTGGCGCCTGAATCTGTGCAGCGGGAACGACCTCGGACCACCAGGGGCCGAGAAAACCACAGTCTCATGGGGCCGGACACTCAGGGTCAGGGGAAAATCCAATTTATATCTGGTGATATCTCGGGTGCTATTACAGATAGAGCAATAAATCAAAGTGCATTGTCTGTAGGAGGCCCTGGCGCATGAATCTGTGCAGCGGGAACGACCTAGGACCACCCGGGGCCGCGACAACCACCGTCTCATGGGGCCGGGCACTCAGGGTCAGGGGAAAATCCTATATATATCTGGTGATATCTCGGGTGCTATTACAGATAGCGCACTAAATCAAAGTGCATTGTCTGTAAGAGGCCCTGGCGCATGAATCTGTGAAGCGGCAACGACCTCGGACCACCAGGGGCCGAGAAAACCACCGTCTCATGGGGCCGGGCACTCAGAGTCTGTGGAAAATCCAGTATATATCTGGTGATATCTCGGGTGCTATTACAGATAGCGCAATAAATCAAAGTGCATTGTCTGTAGGAGGCCCTGGCGCATGAATCTGTGCAGCGGGAACGACCTAGGACCACCAGGGGCCGAGACAACCACCGTTTCATGGGGCCGGACACTCAGGGTCAGGGGAAAATCCAATATATATCTGGTGATATCTCGGGTGCTATTACAGATAGCGCACTAAATCAAAGTGCATTGTCTGTAAGAGGCCCTGGCGCATGAATCTGTGAAGCGGCAACGACCTCGGACCACCAGGGGCCGAGAAAACCACCGTCTCATGGGGCCGGGCACTCAGGGTCTTTGGAAAATCCAGTATATATCTGGTGATATCTCGGGTGCTATTAGAGATAGCGTAATAAACCAAAGTGCATTGTCTGTAGGAGGCCCTGGCGCATGAATCTGTGCAGCGGGAACGACCTCGGACCACCAGGGGCCGAGAAAACCACAGTCTCATGGGGCCGGACACTCAGGGTCAGGTGAAAATCCAGTATATATCTGGTGATATCTCGGGTGCTATTAGAGATAGCGCAATAAACCAAAGTGAATTATCTGCAGGAGGCCCTGGCGCATGAATCTGTGGAGCGGGAACGTCCTCGGACCTCCAGGGGCCGAGACAACCACCGTCTCATGGGGCCGGACACTCAGGGTCAGTATAAAATCCAATATATATCTGGTGATATCTTGGGTGCTATTACAGATAGCGCAATAAATCAAAGAGTATTGTCTGTAGGAGGCCCTGGCGCATGAATCTGTGCAGCGGGAACGACCTCGGACCACCAGGGGCCGAAAAAACCACAGACTCATGGGGCCGGACACTCAGGGTCTGGGGAAAATCCAATATAGATCTGGTGATATCTCGGGTGCTATTACAGATAGCGCAATAAACCAAAGTGAGTTATCTGCAGGAGGCCCTGGCGCATTAATCTGTGCAACGGGAACGACCTCGGACCACCAGGGGCCGAGAAAACGACCGTCTCATGGGGCCGGACCCTCAGGGTCGGGGAAAAATCCAATATATATCTGGTGATATCTCGGGTGCTATTAGAGATAGCGCAATAAACCAAAGTGAATTGTCTGCAGGAGGCCCTGGCGCATGAATCTGTGCAGCGGGAACGATCTCGGACCATCAGGGGCCGAGACATCCACCGTCTCATGGGGCCGGACACTCAGGGTCAGGGAAAAATCCAATATATATCTGGTGATATCTCGGGTGCTATTACAGATAGCGCAATAAATCAAAGTGCATTGTCTGTAGGAGGCCCTGGCGCCTGAATCTGTGCAGCGGGAACGACCTCGGACCACCAGGGGCCGAGAAAACCACAGTCTCATGGGGCCGGACACTCAGGGTCAGGGGAAAATCCAATATATATCTGGTGATATCTCGGGTGCTATTACAGATAGAGCAATAAATCAAAGTGCATTGTCTGTAGGAGGCCCTGGCGCATGAATGTGTGCAGCGGGAACGACCTCGGACCACCAGGGGCCGAGAAAACGGCAGTCTCATGGGGCCGGACACTCAGGGTCAGGGAAAAATCCAATATATATCTGGTGATATCTCGGGCGCTATTAGAGATAGCGCAATAAGCCAAAGGGAATTATCTGCAGGAGGCCCTGGCGCATGCATCTGTGCAGCGGGAACGACCTAGGACCACCAGGGGCCGAGAAAACGACCGTCTCATGGGGCCGGACACTCAGGGTCACGGAAAAATCCAATATATATCTGCTGATATCTCGGGTGCTATTACAGATAGCGCGCATAAATCAAAGTTCATTGTCTGTAGGAGGCCCTGGCGCATGAATGTGTGCAGCGGGAACGACCTCGGACCACCAGGGGCCGAGAAAACGGCAGTCTCATGGGGCCGGACACTCAGGGTCAGGGAAAAATCCAATATATATCTGGTGATATCTCGGGCGCTATTAGAGATAGCGCAATAAGCCAAAGGGAATTATCTGCAGGAGGCCCTGGCGCATGCATCTGTGCAGCGGGAACGACCTAGGACCACCAGGGGCCGAGAAAACCACCGTCTCATGGGGCCGGACACTCAGGGTCAGGAAAAATCCAATATATATCTGGTGATATCTCGGGTGCTATTAGAGATAGCGCAATAAACGAAAGTGAATTATCTGCAGGAGGCCCTGGCGCATGAATCTGTGCAGCGGGAACGACCGCGGACCACCAGGGGCCGAGAAAACCACCGTCTCATGGGGCCGGACACTCAGGGTTAGGGGAAAATCCAATATATATCTGGTGATATCTCGGGTGCTATTAGAGATAGCGCAATAAATCAAAGTGCATTGTCTGTAGGAGGCCCTAGCGCATGAATCTGTGCAGCGGGAACGACCTCGGACCACCAGGGGCCGAGAAAAGCACAGTCTCATGGGGCCGGACACTCAGGGTCAGGGTAAAATCCAATATATATCTGGTGATATCTCGGGTGCTATTAGAGATAGCGCAATAAACCAAAGTGAGTTATCTGCAGGAGGCCCTGGCGCATGAATGTGTGCAGCGGGAACGACCTCGGACCACCAGGGGCCGAGAAAACGACCGTCTCATGGGGCCGGACACTCAGGGTCAGTGAAAAATCCAATATATATCTGGTGATATCTCGGGTGCTATTAGAGATAGCGCAATAAACCAAAGTGAATTATCTGCAGGAGGCCCTGGCGCATGAATCTGTGCAGCGGGAACGACCTCGGATCACCAGGGGCCGAGAAAACTACCGTCTCATGGGGCCGGACGCTCAGGGTCAGTGTAAAATCCAATATATATCTGGTGATATCTCGGGTGCTATTAGAGATAGCGCAATAAACCAAAGTGAATTATCTGCAGGAGGCCCTGGCGCATGAATCTGTGCAACGGGAACGACCTTGGACCACCAGGGGCCGAGAAAACCACAGTCTCATGGGGTCGGACACTCAGGGTCAGGGGAAAATCCAATATAGATCTGGTGATATCTCGGGTGCTATTACAGATAGCGCAATAAACCGAAGTGAATTATCTGCAGGAGGCCCTGGTGCATGAATCTGTGCAACGGGAACGACCTCGGACCACCAGGGGCCGAGAAAACCACAGTCTCATGGGGCCGGACACTCAGGGTCAGTGGAAAATCGAATATAGATCTGGTGATATCTCGGGTGCTATTACAGATAGCGCAATAAATCAAAGTGCATTGCCTGTAGGAGGCCCTGGCGCATGAATCTGTGCAGCGGGGACGTCCTCGGACCGCCAGGGGCCGAGACAACGACCGTCTCATGGGGCCGGACACTCAGGGTCAGGGTAAAATCCAATATATATCTGGTGATATGTCGGGTGCTATTACAGATAGCGCAATAAATCAAAGTGCATTGTCTGTAGGAGGTCCTGGCGCATGAATCTGTGCAGCGGGAACGACCTCGGACCACCAGGGGCCGAGAAAAGCACAGTCTCATGGGGCCGGACACTCAGGGTCAGGGTAAAATCCAATATATATCTGGTGATATCTCGGGTGCTATTAGAGATAGCGCAATAAACCAAAGTGAGTTATCTGCAGGAGGCCCTGGCGCATGAATCTGTGCAGCGGCAACGACCTCGGATCACCAGGGGCCGAGAAAACGACCGTCTCATGGGGCCGGACACTCAGGGTCAGGGTAAAATCCAATATATATCTGGTGATATCTTGGGTGCTATTACAGATAGCGCAATAAATCAAAGTGCATTGTCTGTAGGAGGCCCTGGCGCATGAATCTGTGCAGCGGGAACGACCTCGGACCACCAGGGGCCGAGAAAACCACAGTCTCATGGGGCCGGACTCTCAGGGTCAGGGGAAAATCCAATATATATCTGGTGATATCTCGGGAGCTAATAGAGATAGCGCAATAAACCAAAGTGAATTATCTGCAGGAGGCCCTGGCGCATGAATCTGTGCAGCGGGAACGACCTCGGACCACCAGGGGCCGAGAAAACCACAGTCTCATGGGGCCGGACACTCAGGGTCAGGGGAAAATCCAATATATATCTGGTGATATCTCGGGTGCTATTAGAGATAGCGCAATAAACCAAAGTGAATTATCTGCAGGATGCCCAGGCGCATGAATCTGTGCAGCGGGATCGACCTCGGACCACCAGGGGCCGAGAAAAGCACAGTCTCATGGGGCCGGACACTCAGGGTCAGGGTAAAATCCAATATATATCTGGTGATATCTCGGGTGCTATTAGAGATAGCGCAATAAACCAAAGTGAATTATCTGCAGGGGGCCCTGGCGCATGAATCTGTGCAGCGGGAACGACCTCGGACCACCAGGGGCCGAGAAAACGACCGTCTCATGGGGCCGGACACTCAGGGTCAGTGAAAAATCCAATATATATCTGGTGATATCTCGGGTACTATTACAGATAGCGCAATAAATCAAAGTGCATTGTCTGTAGGAGGCCCTGGCGCATGAACCTGTGCAGCGGGAACGACCTCGGACCACCAGGGGCCGAGAAAACCACAGTCTCATGGGGCCGGACTCTCAGGGTCAAGGGAAAATCCAATATATATCTGGTGATATCTCGGGTGCTAATAGAGATAGCGCAATAAACCAAAGTGAATTATCTGCAGGAGGCCCTGGCGCATGAATCTGTGCAGCGGGAACGACCTCGGACCACCAGGGGCCGAGAAAACGACCTTCTCATGGGGCCGGACACTCAGGGTCAGTGAAAAATCCAATATATATCTGGTGATATCTCGGGTGCTATTACAGATAGCGCAATAAATCAAAGTGCATTGTCTGTAGGAGGCCCTGGCGGATGAATCTGTGCAGCGGCAACGACCTCGGATCACCAGGGGCCGAGACAACCACCGTCTCATGGGGCCGGACACTCAGGGTCAGGGTAAAATCCAATATATATCTGGTGATATCTCGGGTGCTATTACAGATAGCGCAATAAATCAAAGAGCATTGTCTGTAGGAGGCCCTGGCGCATGAATCTGTGCAGCGGGAACGACCTCGGACCACCAGGGGCCGAGAAAACCACAGTCTCATGGGGCCGGACTCTCAGGGTCAGGGGAAAATCCAATATATATCTGGTGATATCTCGGGTGCTAATAGAGATAGCGCAATAAACCAAAGTGAATTATCTGCAGGAGGCCCTGGCGCATGAATCTGTGCAGCGGGAACGACCTCGGACCACCAGGGGCCGAGAAAACCACAGTCTCATGGGGCCGGACACTCAGGGTCAGGGGAAAATCCAATATATATCTGGTGATATCTCGGGTGCTATTAGAGATAGCGCAATAAATCAAAGTGCATTGTCTGTAGGAGGCCCTGGCGCATGAATCTGTGCAGCGGGAACGACCTCGGACCACCAGGAGCCGAGAAAAGCACAGTCTCATGGGGCCGGACACTCAGGGTCAGGGTAAAATCCAATATATATCTGGTGATATCTCGGGTGCTATTAGAGATAGCGCAATAAACCAAAGTGAGTTATCTGCAGGAGGCCCTGGCGCATGAATGTGTGCAGCGGGAACGACCTCGGACCACCAGGGGCCGAGAAAACGACCGTCTCATGGGGCCGGACACTCAGGGTCAGTGAAAAATCCAATATATATCTGGTGATATCTCGGGTGCTATTAGAGATAGCGCAATAAACCAAAGTGAATTATCTGCAGGAGGCCCTGGCGCATGAATCTGTGCAGCGGGAACGACCTCGGATCACCAGGGGCCGAGAAAACTACCGTCTCATGGGGCCGGACGCTCAGGGTCAGTGTAAAATCCAATATATATCTGGTGATATCTCGGGTGCTATTAGAGATAGCGCAATAAACCAAAGTGAATTATCTGCAGGAGGCCCTGGCGCATGAATCTGTGCAACGGGAACGACCTTGGACCACCAGGGGCCGAGAAAACCACAGTCTCATGGGGTCGGACACTCAGGGTCAGGGGAAAATCCAATATAGATCTGGTGATATCTCGGGTGCTATTACAGATAGCGCAATAAACCGAAGTGAATTATCTGCAGGAGGCCCTGGTGCATGAATCTGTGCAACGGGAACGACCTCGGACCACCAGGGGCCGAGAAAACCACAGTCTCATGGGGCCGGACACTCAGGGTCAGTGGAAAATCGAATATAGATCTGGTGATATCTCGGGTGCTATTACAGATAGCGCAATAAATCAAAGTGCATTACCTGTAGGAGGCCCTGGCGCATGAATCTGTGCAGCGGGGACGTCCTCGGACCGCCAGGGGCCGAGACAACGACCGTCTCATGGGGCCGGACACTCAGGGTCAGGGTAAAATCCAATATATATCTGGTGATATGTCGGGTGCTATTACAGATAGCGCAATAAATCAAAGTGCATTGTCTGTAGGAGGTCCTGGCGCATGAATCTGTGCAGCGGGAACGACCTCGGACCACCAGGGGCCGAGAAAAGCACAGTCTCATGGGGCCGGACACTCAGGGTCAGGGTAAAATCCAATATATATCTGGTGATATCTCGGGTGCTATTAGAGATAGCGCAATAAACCAAAGTGAGTTATCTGCAGGAGGCCCTGGCGCATGAATCTGTGCAGCGGCAACGACCTCGGATCACCAGGGGCCGAGAAAACGACCGTCTCATGGGGCCGGACACTCAGGGTCAGGGTAAAATCCAATATATATCTGGTGATATCTTGGGTGCTATTACAGATAGCGCAATAAATCAAAGTGCATTGTCTGTAGGAGGCCCTGGCGCATGAATCTGTGCAGCGGGAACGACCTCGGACCACCAGGGGCCGAGAAAACCACAGTCTCATGGGGCCGGACTCTCAGGGTCAGGGGAAAATCCAATATATATCTGGTGATATCTCGGGTGCTATTAGAGATAGCGCAATAAACCAAAGTGAATTATCTGCAGGATGCCCAGGCGCATGAATCTGTGCAGCGGGATCGACCTCGGACCACCAGGGGCCGAGAAAAGCACAGTCTCATGGGGCCGGACACTCAGGGTCAGGGTAAAATCCAATATATATCTGGTGATATCTCGGGTGCTATTAGAGATAGCGCAATAAACCAAAGTGAATTATCTGCAGGGGGCCCTGGCGCATGAATCTGTGCAGCGGGAACGACCTCGGACCACCAGGGGCCGAGAAAACGACCGTCTCATGGGGCCGGACACTCAGGGTCAGTGAAAAATCCAATATATATCTGGTGATATCTCGGGTACTATTACAGATAGCGCAATAAATCAAAGTGCATTGTCTGTAGGAGGCCCTGGCGCATGAACCTGTGCAGCGGGAACGACCTCGGACCACCAGGGGCCGAGAAAACCACAGTCTCATGGGGCCGGACTCTCAGGGTCAAGGGAAAATCCAATATATATCTGGTGATATCTCGGGTGCTAATAGAGATAGCGCAATAAACCAAAGTGAATTATCTGCAGGAGGCCCTGGCGCATGAATCTGTGCAGCGGGAACGACCTCGGACCACCAGGGGCCGAGAAAACGACCTTCTCATGGGGCCGGACACTCAGGGTCAGTGAAAAATCCAATATATATCTGGTGATATCTCGGGTGCTATTACAGATAGCGCAATAAATCAAAGTGCATTGTCTGTAGGAGGCCCTGGCGGATGAATCTGTGCAGCGGCAACGACCTCGGATCACCAGGGGCCGAGACAACCACCGTCTCATGGGGCCGGACACTCAGGGTCAGGGTAAAATCCAATATATATCTGGTGATATCTCGGGTGCTATTACAGATAGCGCAATAAATCAAAGAGCATTGTCTGTAGGAGGCCCTGGCGCATGAATCTGTGCAGCGGGAACGACCTCGGACCACCAGGGGCCGAGAAAACCACAGTCTCATGGGGCCGGACTCTCAGGGTCAGGGGAAAATCCAATATATATCTGGTGATATCTCGGGTGCTAATAGAGATAGCGCAATAAACCAAAGTGAATTATCTGCAGGAGGCCCTGGCGCATGAATCTGTGCAGCGGGAACGACCTCGGACCACCAGGGGCCGAGAAAACCACAGTCTCATGGGGCCGGACACTCAGGGTCAGGGGAAAATCCAATATATATCTGGTGATATCTCGGGTGCTATAACAGATAGCGCAATAAATCAAAGTGCATTGTCTGTAGGAGGCCCTGGCGCCTGAATCTGTGCAGCGGGAACGACCTCGGACCACCAGGGGCCGAGAAAAGCACAGTCTCATGGGGCCGGACACTCAGGGTCAGGGTAAAATCCAATATATATCTGGTGATATCTCGGGTGCTATTAGAGATAGCGCAATAAACCAAAGTGAATTATCTGCAGGGGGCCCTGGCGCATGAATCTGTGCAGCGGGAACGACCTCGGACCACCAGGGGCCGAGAAAACGACCGTCTCATGGGGCCGGACACTCAGGGTCAGTGAAAAATCCAATATATATCTGGTGATATCTCGGGTGCTATTACAGATAGCGCAATAAATCAAAGTGCATTGTCTGTAGGAGGCCCTGGCGCATGAACCTGTGCAGCGGGAACGACCTCGGACCACCAGGGGCCGAGAAAACCACAGTCTCATGGGGCCGGACTCTCAGGGTCAAGGGAAAATCCAATATATATCTGGTGATATCTCGGGTGCTAATAGAGATAGCGCAATAAACCAAAGTGAATTATCTGCAGGAGGCCCTGGCGCATGAATCTGTGCAGCGGGAACGACCTCGGACCACCAGGGGCCGAGAAAACGACCTTCTCATGGGGCCGGACACTCAGGGTCAGTGAAAAATCCAATATATATCTGGTGATATCTCGGGTGCTATTACAGATAGCGCAATAAATCAAAGTGCATTGTCTGTAGGAGGCCCTGGCGGATGAATCTGTGCAGCGGCAACGACCTCGGATCACCAGGGGCCGAGACAACCACCGTCTCATGGGGCCGGACACTCAGGGTCAGGGTAAAATCCAATATATATCTGGTGATATCTCGGGTGCTATTACAGATAGCGCAATAAATCAAAGAGCATTGTCTGTAGGAGGCCCTGGCGCATGAATCTGTGCAGCGGGAACGACGTCGGACCACCAGGGGCCGAGAAAACCACAGTCTCATGGGGCCGCACCCTCATGGTCAGGGTAAAATCCAATATATATCTGGTGATATCTCGTGTGCTATTACAGATAGCGCAATAAATCAAAGTGCATTGTCTGTAGGAGGCCCTGGCGCATGAATCTGTGCAGCGGGAACGACCTCGGACCACCAGGGGCCGAGAAAACCACAGTCTCATGGGGCCGGACACTCAGGGTCAGGGGAAAATCCAATATATATCTGGTGATATCTCGGGTGCTATTAGAGATAGCGCAATAAACCAAAGTGAATTATCTGCAGGATGCCCTGGCGCATGAATCTGTGCAGCGGGAACGACCTCGGACCACCAGGAGCCGAGACAACCACCGTCTCATGGGGCCGGACACTCAGGGTCAGGGTAAAATCCAATATATATCTGGTGATATCTCGGGTGCTATTACAGATAGCGCAATAAATCAAAGTGCATTGTCTGTAGGAGGCCCTGGCGCATGAATCTGTGAAGCGGCAACGACCTTGGACCACCAGGGGCCGAGGAAACCACAGTCTCATGGGGCCGGACACTCAGGGTCTGGGGAAAATCCAGTATATATCTGGTGATATCTCGGGTGCTATTAGAGATAGCGCAATAAACCAAAGTGAATTATCTGCAGGAGGCCCTGGCGCATGAATCTGTGCAGCGGGAACGACCTCGGACCACCAGGGGCCGAAAAAACCACAGTCTCATGGGGCCGGATACTCAGGGTCAGGGGAAAATCCAATATAGATCTGGTGATATCTCAGGTGCTATTACAGATAGCGCAATAAATCAAAGTGCATTGTCTGTAGGAGGCCCTGGCGCATGAATCTGTGCAGCGGGAACGACCTAGGACCACCCGGGGCCGAGACAACCACCGTCTCATGGGGCCGGACACTCAGGGTCAGGGGAAAATCCTATATATATCTGGTGATATCTCGGGTGCTATTACAGATAGCGCACTAAATCAAAGTGCATTGTCTGTAAGAGGCCCTGGCGCATGAATCTGTGAAGCGGCAACGACCTCGGACCACCAGGGGCCGAAAAAACCACAGACTCATGGGGCCGGACACTCAGGGTCTGGGGAAAATCCAATATAGATCTGGTGATATCTCGGGTGCTATTACAGATAGCGCAATAAACCAAAGTGAGTTATCTGCAGGAGGCCCTGGCGCATGAATCTGTGCAACGGGAACGACCTCGGACCACCAGGGGCCGAGAAAACCACAGTCTCATGGGGCCGGACACTCAGGGTCAGGGGAAAATCCAATATATATCTGGTGATATCTCGGGTGCTATTAGAGATAGCGCAATAAATCAAAGTGCATTGTCTGTAGGAGGCCCTGGCGCATGAATCTGTGCAGCGGGAACGACCTCGGACCACCAGGGGCCGAGACAACCACCGTCTCATGGGGCCGGACACTCAGGGTCAGGGTAAAATCCAATATATATCAGGTGATATCTCGGGTGCTATAACAGATAGCGCAATAAATCAAAGTGCATTGTCTGTAGGAGGCCCTGGCGCCTGAATCTGTGCAGCGGGAACGACCTCGGACCACCAGGGGCCGAGAAAACCACAGTCTCATGGGGCCGGACACTCAGGGTCAGGGGAAAATCCAATATATATCTGGTGATATCTCGGGTGCTATTACAGATAGAGCAATAAATCAAAGTGCATTGTCTGTAGGAGGCCCTGGCGCATGAATGTGTGCAGCGGGAACGACCTCGGACCACCAGGGGCCGAGAAATCCGCAGTCTCATGGGGCCGGACACTCAGGGTCAGGGAAAAATCCAATATATATCTGGTGATATCTCGGGCGCTATTAGAGATAGCGCAATAAGCCAAAGGGAATTATCTGCAGGAGGCCCTGGCGCATGCATCTGTGCAGCGGGAACGACCTAGGACCACCAGGGGCCGAGAAAACCACCGTCTCATGGGGCCGGACACTCAGGGTCAGGAAAAATCCAATATATATCTGGTGATATCTCGGGTGCTATTAGAGATAGCGCAATAAACGAAAGTGAATTATCTGCAGGAGGCCCTGGCGCATGAATCTGTGCAGCGGGAACGACCGCGGACCACCAGGGGCCGAGAAAACCACCGTCTCATGGGGCCGGACACTCAGGGTTAGGGGAAAATCCAATATATATCTGGTGATATCTCGGGTGCTATTAGAGATAGCGCAATAAATCAAAGTGCATTGTCTGTAGGAGGCCCTGGCGCATGAATCTGTGCAGCGGGAACGACC
This sequence comes from Nomia melanderi, assembly GCF_051020985.1. Classification (NCBI taxonomy): domain Eukaryota; kingdom Metazoa; phylum Arthropoda; class Insecta; order Hymenoptera; family Halictidae; genus Nomia; species Nomia melanderi. Next base: position 764,941 of record NW_027475147.1, on the reverse strand, counting down.
TCGGACCACCAGGGGCCGAGAAAAGCACAGTCTCATGGGGCCGGACACTCAGGGTCAGGGTAAAATCCAATATATATCTGGTGATATCTCGGGTGCTATTAGAGATAGCGCAATAAACCAAAGTGAGTTATCTGCAGGAGGCCCTGGCGCATGAATGTGTGCAGCGGGAACGACCTCGGACCACCAGGGGCCGAGAAAACGACCGTCTCATGGGGCCGGACACTCAGGGTCAGTGAAAAATCCAATATATATCTGGTGATATCTCGGGTGCTATTAGAGATAGCGCAATAAACCAAAGTGAATTATCTGCAGGAGGCCCTGGCGCATGATTCTGTGCAGCGGGAACGACCTCGGACCACCAGGGGCCGAGAAAACTACCGTCTCATGGGGCCGGTCACTCAGGGTCAGTGAAAAATCCAATATATATCTGCTGATATCTCGGGTGCTATTACAGATAGCGCAATAAATCAAAGTACATTGTCTGTAGGAGGTCCTGGCGCATGAATCTGTGCAGCGGGAACGACCTCGGACCACCAGGGGCCGAGAAAAGCACAGTCACATGGGGCCGGACACTCAGGGTCAGGGTAAAATCCAATATATATCTGGTGATATCTCGGGTGCTATTAGAGATAGCGCAATAAACCAAAGTGAGTTATCTGCAGGAGGCCCTGGCGCATGAATCTGTGCAGCGGCAACGACCTCGGATCACCAGGGGCCGAGAAAACGACCGTCTCATGGGGCCGGACACTCAGGGTCAGTGAAAAATCCAATATATATCTGCTGATATCTCGGGTGCTATTACAGATAGCGCAATAAATCAAAGTGCATTGTCTGTAGGAGGCCCTGGCACATGAATCTGTGCAGCGGGAACGACCTCGGACCACCAGGGGCCGAGAAAACCACAGTCTCATGGGGCCGGACACTCAGGGTCAGGGGAAAATCCAATATATATCTGGTGATATCTCGGGTGCTATTAGAGATAGCGCAAAAAACCAAGGTGAATTATCTGCAGGAGGCCCTGGCGCATGAATCTGTGCAGCGGGAACGACTTCGGACCACCAGGGGCCGAAAAAACCACAGTCTCATGGGGCCGGACACTCAGGGTCAGGGTAAAATCCAATATATATCTGGTGATATCTCGGGTGCTATTCCAGATAGCGCAATAAATCAAAGTGCATTGTCTGTAGGAGGCCCTGGCGCATGAATCTGTGCAGCGGGAACGACCTCGGACCACCAGGGGCCGAGAGAACGACCGCCTCATGGGGCCGGACACTCAGGGTCAGTGAAAAATCCAATATATATGTGGTGATATCTCGGGTGCTATTACAGATAGCGCAATAAATCAAAGTGCATTGTCTGTAGGAGACCCTGGCGCATGAACCTGTGCAGCGGGAACGACCTCGTACCACCAGGGGCCGAGAAAACGACCGTCTCATGGGTCCGGACGCTCAGGGTCAGTGAAAAATCCAATATATATCTGGTGATATCTCGGGTGCTATTAGAGATAGCGCAATAAACCAAGGTGAATTATCTGCAGGAGGCCCTGGCGCATGAATCTGTGCAACGGGAACGACCTCGGACCACCAGGGGCCGAGAAAACCACAGTCTCATGGGGCCGGGCTCTCAGACTCAGGGGAAAATCCAATATAGATCTGGTGATATCTCGGGTGCTATCACAGATAGCGCAATAAACCAAAGTGAATTATCTGCAGGAGGCCCTGGCGCATGAATCTGTGCAACGGGAACGTCCTCGGACCACCAGGGGCCGAGAAAACCACAGTCCCATGGGGCCGGACACTCAGGGTCAGGGGAAAATCCAATATATATCTGGTGATATCTCGGGTGCTATTAGAGATAGCGCAATAAACCAAAGTGAGTTATCTGCAGGAGGCCCTGGCGCATGAATCTGTGCAGCGGCAACGACCTCGGACCACCAGGGGCCGAGAAAACTACCGTCTCATGGGGCCGGTCACTCAGGGTCAGTGAAAAATCCAATATAGATCTGGTGATATCTCGGGTGCTATCACAGATAGCGCAATAAACCAAAGTGAATTATCTGCAGGAGGCCCTGGCGCATGAATCTGTGCAACGGGAACGTCCTCGGACCACCAGGGGCCGAGAAAACCACAGTCTCATGGGGCCGGACACTCAGGGTCAGGGGAAAATCCAATATAGATCTGGTGATATGTCGGGTGCTATTACAGATAGCGCAATAAATCAAAGTGCATTACCTGTAGGAGGCCCTGGCGCATGAAACTGTGCAGCGGGAACGTCGTCGGACCTCCAGGGGCCGAGACAACGACCGTCTCATGGGGCCGGACACTCAGGGTCAGGGTAAAATCCAATATATATCTGGTGATATCTCGGGTGCTATAACAGATAGCGCAATAAATCAAAGTGCATTGTCTGCAGGAGGCCCTGGCGCATGAATCTGTGCAGCGGGAACGACCTCGGACCACCAGGGGCCGAGAAAACGACCGTCTCATGGGGCCGGACGCTCAGGGTCAGTGAAAAATCCAATATATATCTGGTGATATCTCGGGTGCTATTAGAGATAGCGCAATAAACCAAAGTGAATTATCTGCAGGAGGCCCTGGCGCATGAATCTGTGCAGCGGGAACGACCTCGGACCACCAGGGGCCGAGAAAACCACCGTCTCATGGGGCCGGACACTCAGGGTCAGGGAAAAATCCAATATATATGTGGTGATATCTCGGGTGCTATTACAGATAGCGCAATAAATGAAAGTGCATTGTCTGTAGGAGGCCCTGGTGCATGAATCTGTGCAGCGGGGACGTCCTCGGACCGCCAGGGGCCGAGACAACGACCGTCTCATGGGGCCGGACACTCAGGGTCAGGGTAAAATCCAATATATATCTGGTGATATGTCGGGTGCTATTACAGATAGCGCAATAAATCAAAGTGCATTGTCTGTAGAAGGTCCTGGCGCATGAATCTGTGCAGCGGGAACGACCTCGGACCACCAGGGGCCGAGAAAAGCACAGTCTCATGGGGCCGGACACTCAGGGTCAGGGTAAAATCCAATATATATCTGGTGATATCTCGGGTGCTATTAGAGATAGCGCAATAAGCCAAAGTGAATTATCTGCAGGAGGCCCTGGCGCATGAATCTGTGCAGCGGGAACGACCTCGGACCACCAGGGGCCGAGAAAACCACAGTCTCATGGGGCCGGACACTCAGGGTCAGGGGAAAATCCAATATATATCTGGTGATATCTCGGGTGCTATCAGAGATAGCGCAATAAACCAAAGTGAATTATCTGCAGGAGGCCCTGGCGCATGAATGTGTGCAGCGGGAACGACCTCGGACCACGAGCGGCCGAGAAAACGATCGTCTCATGGGGCCGGACACTCAGGGTCAGTGAAAAATCCAATATATATCTGGTGATATCTCGGGTGCTATTACAGATAGCGCAATAAATCAAAGTGCATTGTCTGTAGGAGGCCCTGGCGCATGAATCTGTGCAGCGGGAACGACCTCGGACCACCAGGGGCCGAGAGAACCACAGTCTCATTGGGCCGGACACTCAGGGTCAGGGGAAAATCCAGTATATATCTCTTGATATCCCGGGTGCTATTACAGATAGCGCAATAAATCAAAGTGCATTGTCTGTAGGAGGCCCTGGCGCATGAATCTGTACAGCGGGAACGACCTCGGACCACCAGGGGCCGAGAAAACCACAGTCTCATTGGGCCGGACACTCAGGGTCAGGGAAAATCCAATATATATCTGGTGATATCTCGGGTGCTATTAGAGATAGCGCAATAAATCAAAGTGCATTGTCTGTAGGAGGCCCTGGCGTATGAATCTGTGCAACGGGAATGACCGCGGACCACCAGGGGCCGAGAAAACCACAGTCTCATTGGGCCGGACACTCAGGGTCAGGGGAAAATCCAATATAGACCTGGTGATATCTCGGGTGCTATTACAGATAGCGCAATAAATCAAAGTGCATTGCCTGTAGGAGGCCCTGGCGCATGTATCTGTGCAGCGGGAACGTCCTCGGACCTCCAGAGGCCGAGACAACGACCGTCTCATGGGGCCGGACCCTCAGGGTCAGGGTAAAATCCAATATATATCTGGTGATATCTCGGGTGCTATTACAGATAGCGCAATAAATCAAAGTGCATTGTCTGTAGAAGGCCCTGGCGCATGAATCTGTGCAGCGGGGACGTCCTCGGACCGCCAGGGGCCGAGACAACGACCGTCTCATGGGGCCGGACACTCAGGGTCAGGGTAAAATCCAATATATATCTGGTGATATGTCGGGTGCTATTACAGATAGCGCAATAAATCAAAGTGCATTGTCTGTAGGAGGTCCTGGCGCATGAATCTGTGCAGCGGGAACGACCTCGGACCACCAGGGGCCGAGAAAAGCACAGACTCATGGGGCCGGACACTCAGGGTCAGGGTAAAATCCAATATATATCTGGTGATATCTCGGGTGCTATTAGAGATAGCGCAATAAGCCAAAGTGAATTATCTGCAGGAGGCCCTGGCGCATGAATCTGTGCAGCGGGAACGACCTCGGACCACCAGGGGCCGAGAAAACCACAGTCTCATGGGGCCGGACACTCAGGGTCAGGGGAAAATCCAATATATGTCTGGTGATATCTCGGGTGCTATCAGAGATAGCGCAATAAACCAAAGTGAATTATCTGCAGGAGGCCCTGGCGCATGAATGTGGGCAGCGGGAACGACCTCGGACCACCAGGGGCCGAGAAAACGACCGTCTCATGGGGCCGGACACTCAGGGTCAGTGAAAAATCCAATATATATCTGGTGATATCTCGGGTGCTATTACAGATAGCGCAATAAATCAAAGTGCATTGTCTGTAGGAGGCCCTGGCGCATGAATCTGTGCAGCAGGAACGACCTCGGTCCACCAGGGGCCGAGGAAATTACAGATATCCGGAATCCGTCACCCAAGGTCATGTAAAAATCCCGCATATATCTGGTGATATCTCGGGTGCTATTAGAGATAGCGTAATAAACCAAAGTGCATTGTCTGTAGGAGGCCCTGGCGCATGAATCTGTGCAGCGGGAACGACCTCGGACCACCAGGGTCCGAAAAAACCACAGTCTCATGGGGCCGTACTCTCACGGTCAGGGTAAAATCCAATATATATCTGGTGATATCTCGGGTGCTATTACAGATAGCGCAATAAATCAAAGTGAATTATCTGCGGGAGGCCCTGGCGCATGAATCTGTGCAGCGGGAACGACCTCGGACCACCAGGGGCCGAGAAAACTACCGTCTCATGGGGCCGGTCACTCAGGGTCAGTGAAAAATCCAATATAGATCTGGTGATATCTCGGGTGCTATCACAGATAGCGCAATAAACCAAAGTGAATTATCTGCAGGAGGCCCTGGCGCATGAATCTGTGCAACGGGAACGTCCTCGGACCACCAGGGGCCGAGAAAACCACAGTCCCATGGGGCCGGACACTCAGGGTCAGGGGAAAATCCAATATATATCTGGTGATATCTCGGGTGCTATTAGAGATAGCGCAATAAACCAAAGTGAGTTATCTGCAGGAGGCCCTGGCGCATGAATCTGTGCAGCGGCAACGACCTCGGACCACCGGGGGCCGAGAAAACTACCGTCTCATGGGGCCGGTCACTCAGGGTCAGTGAAAAATCCAATATAGATCTGGTGATATCTCGGGTGCTATCACAGATAGCGCAATAAACCAAAGTGAATTATCTGCAGGAGGCCCTGGCGCATGAATCTGTGCAACGGGAACGTCCTCGGACCACCAGGGGCCGAGAAAACCACAGTCTCATGGGGCCGGACACTCAGGGTCAGGGGAAAATCCAATATAGATCTGGTGATATGTCGGGTGCTATTACAGATAGCGCAATAAATCAAAGTGCATTACCTGTAGGTGGCCCTGGCGCATGAAACTGTGCAGCGGGAACGTCGTCGGACCTCCAGGGGCCGAGACAACGACCGTCTCATGGGGCCGGACACTCAGGGTCAGGGTAAAATCCAATATATATCTGGTGATATCTCGGGTGCTATAACAGATAGCGCAATAAATCAAAGTGCATTGTCTGCAGGAGGCCCTGGCGCATGAATCTGTGCAGCGGGAACGACCTCGGACCACCAGGGGCCGAGAAAACGACCGTCTCATGGGGCCGGACGCTCAGGGTCAGTGAAAAATCCAATATATATCTGGTGATATCTCGGGTGCTATTAGAGATAGCGCAATAAACCAAAGTGAATTATCTGCAGGAGGCCCTGGCGCATGAATCTGTGCAGCGGGAACGACCTCGGACCACCAGGGGCCGAGAAAACCACCGTCTCATGGGGCCGGACACTCAGGGTCAGGGAAAAATCCAATATATATGTGGTGATATCTCGGGTGCTATTACAGATAGCGCAATAAATGAAAGTGCATTGTCTGTAGGAGGCCCTGGTGCATGAATCTGTGCAGCGGGGACGTCCTCGGACCGCCAGGGGCCGAGACAACGACCGTCTCATGGGGCCGGACACTCAGGGTCAGGGTAAAATCCAATATATATCTGGTGATATGTCGGGTGCTATTACAGATAGCGCAATAAATCAAAGTGCATTGTCTGTAGAAGGTCCTGGCGCATGAATCTGTGCAGCGGGAACGACCTCGGACCACCAGGGGCCGAGAAAAGCACAGTCTCATGGGGCCGGACACTCAGGGTCAGGGTAAAATCCAATATATATCTGGTGATATCTCGGGTGCTATTAGAGATAGCGCAATAAGCCAAAGTGAATTATCTGCAGGAGGCCCTGGCGCATGAATCTGTGCAGCGGGAACGACCTCGGACCACCAGGGGCCGAGAAAACCACAGTCTCATGGGGCCGGACACTCAGGGTCAGGGGAAAATCCAATATATATCTGGTGATATCTCGGTTGCTATCAGAGATAGCGCAATAAACCAAAGTGAATTATCTGCAGGAGGCCCTGGCGCATGAATGTGTGCAGCGGGAACGACCTCGGACCACGAGGGGCCGAGAAAACGATCGTCTCATGGGGCCGGACACTCAGGGTCAGTGAAAAATCCAATATATATCTGGTGATATCTCGGGTGCTATTACAGATAGCGCAATAAATCAAAGTGCATTGTCTGTAGGAGGCCCTGGCGCATGAATCTGTGCAGCGGGAACGACCTCGGACCACCAGGGGCCGAGAGAACCACAGTCTCATTGGGCCGGACACTCAGGGTCAGGGGAAAATCCAGTATATATCTCTTGATATCCCGGGTGCTATTACAGATAGCGCAATAAATCAAAGTGCATTGTCTGTAGGAGGCCCTGGCGCATGAATCTGTACAGCGGGAACGACCTCGGACCACCAGGGGCCGAGAAAACCACAGTCTCATTGGGCCGGACACTCAGGGTCAGGGAAAATCCAATATATATCTGGTGATATCTCGGGTGCTATTAGAGATAGCGCAATAAATCAAAGTGCATTGTCTGTAGGAGGCCCTGGCGTATGAATCTGTGCAACGGGAATGACCGCGGACCACCAGGGGCCGAGAAAACCACAGTCTCATTGGGCCGGACACTCAGGGTCAGGGGAAAATCCAATATAGACCTGGTGATATCTCGGGTGCTATTACAGATAGCGCAATAAATCAAAGTGCATTGCCTGTAGGAGGCCCTGGCGCATGTATCTGTGCAGCGGGAACGTCCTCGGACCTCCAGAGGCCGAGACAACGACCGTCTCATGGGGCCGGACCCTCAGGGTCAGGGTAAAATCCAATATATATCTGGTGATATCTCGGGTGCTATTACAGATAGCGCAATAAATCAAAGTGCATTGTCTGTAGAAGGCCCTGGCGCATGAATCTGTGCAGCGGGGACGTCCTCGGACCGCCAGGGGCCGAGACAACGACCGTCTCATGGGGCCGGACACTCAGGGTCAGGGTAAAATCCAATATATATCTGGTGATATGTCGGGTGCTATTACAGATAGCGCAATAAATCAAAGTGCATTGTCTGTAGGAGGTCCTGGCGCATGAATCTGTGCAGCGGGAACGACCTCGGACCACCAGGGGCCGAGAAAAGCGCAGTCTCATGGGGCCGGACACTCAGGGTCAGGGTAAAATCCAATATATATCTGGTGATATCTCGGGTGCTATTAGAGATAGCGCAATAAGCCAAAGTGAATTATCTGCAGGAGGCCCTGGCGCATGAATCTGTGCAGCGGGAACGACCTCGGACCACCAGGGGCCGAGAAAACCACAGTCTCATGGGGCCGGACACTCAGGGTCAGGGGAAAATCCAATATATGTCTGGTGATATCTCGGGTGCTATCAGAGATAGCGCAATAAACCAAAGTGAATTATCTGCAGGAGGCCCTGGCGCATGAATGTGTGCAGCGGGAACGACCTCGGACCACCAGGGGCCGAGAAAACGACCGTCTCATGGGGCCGGACACTCAGGGTCAGTGAAAAATCCAATATATATCTGGTGATATCTCGGGTGCTATTACAGATAGCGCAATAAATCAAATTGCATTGTCTGTAGGAGGCCCTGGCGCATGAATCTGTGCAGCAGGAACGACCTCGGTCCACCAGGGGCCGAGGAAATTACAGATATCCGGAATCCGTCACCCAAGGTCATGTAAAAATCCCGCATATATCTGGTGATATCTCGGGTGCTATTAGAGATAGCGTAATAAACCAAAGTGCATTGTCTGTAGGAGGCCCTGGCGCATGAATCTGTGCAGCGGGAACGACCTCGGACCACCAGGGTCCGAAAAAACCACAGTCTCATGGGGCCGTACTCTCACGGTCAGGGTAAAATCCAATATATATCTGGTGATATCTCGGGTGCTATTACAGATAGCGCAATAAATCAAAGTGAATTATCTGCGGGAGGCCCTGGCGCATGAATCTGTGCAGCGGGAACGACCTCGGACCACCAGGGTCCGAGAAAAACACCGTCTCATGGGGCCGCACACTCAGGGTCAGTGAAAAATCCAATATATATATGGTGATATCTCGGGTGCTATTACAGATAGCGCAAAAAATCAAAGTGCACTGTCTGTAGGAGGCCCTGGCGCATGAATCTGTGAAGCGGCAACGACCTCGGACCACCAGGGGCCGAGAAAACCACAGTCTCATGGGGCCGGACACTCAGGGTCAGGGGAAAATCCAGTATGTATCTGGTGATATCTCGGGTGCTATTAGAGATAGCCCAATAAACCAAAGTGAATTATCTGCAGGGGGCCCTGGCGCATGAATCTGTGCAGCGGGAACGACCTCGGACCACCAGGGGCCGAAAAAACCACAGTCTCATGGAGCCGGACACTCAGGGTCAGGGGAAAATCCAATATATATCTGGTGATATCTCGGGTGCTATTACAGATAGCGCAATAAATCAAAGTGTATTATCTGCAGGAGGCCCTGGCGCATGAATCTGTGCAGCGGGAACGACCTCGGACCACCAGGGGCCGAGAAAACCACAGTCTCATGGAGCCGGACACTCAGGGTCAGGGGAAAATCCAATATATATCTGGTGATATCTCGGGTGCTATTACAGATAGCGCAATAAATCAAAGTGAATTATCTGCAGGAGGCCCTGGCGCATGAATCTGTGCAGCGGGAACGACCTCGGACCACCAGGGTCCGAGAAAAACACCGTCTCATGGGGCCGCACACTCAGGGTCAGTGAAAAATCCAATATATATCTGGTGATATCTCGGGTGCTATTACAGATAGCGCAATAAATCAAAGTGCATTATCTGCAGGAGGCCCTGGCGCATGAATCTGTGCAGCGGGAACGACCTCGGACCACCAGGGGCCGAGAAAACCACAGTCTCATGGAGCCGGACACTCAGTGTCAGGGGAAAATCCAGTATATATCTCTTGATATCTCGGGTGCTATTAGAGATAGCGCAATAAACCAAATTGAATTATCTGCAGGAGGCCCTGGCGCATGAATCTGGACAGCGGGAACGACCTCGGACCACCAGGGGCCGAGAAAACCACAGTCTCATGGGGCCGGACACTCAGGGTCAGGGGAAAATCCAATATATATCTGGTGATATCTCGGGTGCTATTAGAGATAGCGCAATAAACCAAAGTGAATTATCTGAAGGAGGCCCTGGCGCATGCATCTGTGCAGCGGGAACGACGTCGGACCACCAGGGGACGAGAGAATCACCGTCTCATGGAGCCGGACACTCTGGGTCAGGGAAAAGTCCAATATATATCTGGTGATATCTCGGGTGCTATTACAGATAGCGCAATAAAGCAAAGTGCACTGTCTGTAGGAGGCCCTGGCGCATGAATCTGGGCAGCGGGAACGACCTCGGACCACCAGGGGCCGAGAAAACCACCGTCTCATGGGTCCGGACACTCAGGGTCAGGGGAAAATCCAATATATATCTGGTGATATCTCGGGTGCTATTACAGATAGCGCAATAAATCAAAGTGCATTGTCTGTAGGAGGCCCAGGTGAATGAATCTGTGCAGCGGGAACGACCTCGGACCACCAGAGGCCGAGAAAACCACCGTCTCATGGGTCCGGACACTCAGGGTCAGGGGAAAATCCAATATATATCTGGTGATATCTCGGGTGCTATTAGATATAGCGCAATAAACCAAAGTGAATTATCTGCAGGAGGCCCTGGTGCATGCATCTGTGCAGCGGGAACGACCACGGACCACCAGGGGCCGAGAAAACCACCGTCTCATTGGTGCGGACACACAGGGTCAGGGGAAAATCCAATATATATCTGGTCATATCTCTGGTGCTATTACAGATAGCGCAATGAACCAAAGTGCATTGTCTGTAGGAGGCCCTTGCGAATGAATCTGTGCCGCAGGAACGACCTCGGACCACCAGTGGCCGAGAAAACCACCGTCTCATGGGTCCGGACACTCAGGGTCAGGGGAAAACCCAATATATATCTGGTGATATCTCGGGTTCTATTACAGATAGCCCAATAAACCAAAGTGCATTGTCTGTAGGAGGCCCTGGCGCATGAATCTGGGCAGCGGGAACGACCTCGGACCACCAGGGGCCGAGAAAATTACAGATATTCGGAATCCGTCACCTAAGGTCATGTAAAAATCCAGCAAATATCTGGTGATATCTTGGGTGCTATTAGAGATAGCGCAAAAAACCAAAGTGCATTGTCTGTAGGAGGCCCTAGCGCATGAATCTGGGCAGCGGGAACGACCTCGGACCACCAGGGGCCGAGAAAATCACCATCTCATGGAGCCGGACACTCAGGGTCAGGGAGAAATCCAATATATATCTGGTGATATCTCGGGTGCTATTACAGATAGCGCAATAAATCAAAGTGCATTGTCTGTAGGAGGCCCAGGCGAATGAATCTGTGCAGCGGGAACGACCTCGGACCACCAGGGGCCGAGAAAACCACCGTCTCATGGCGCCGGACACTCAGGATGAGGGAAAAATCCAATATATATCTGGTGATATCTCGGGTGCTATTAGAGATAGCGCAATAAATCAAAGTGCATTGTCTGTAGGAGGCCCAGGCGCATGAATCTGGCCAGCGGGAACGACCTCGAACCACCAGGGGCCGAGAAAACCACAGTCTCATGGGGCCGGACACTCAGGGTCAGGGGAAAATCCAATATATATCTGGTGATATCTCGGGTGCTATTACAGATAGCGCAATAAATCAAAGTGCATTGTCTGTAGGAGGCCCTGGCGCATGAATCTGGCCAGCGGGAACGACCTCGAACCACCAGGGGCCGAGAAAACCACAGTCTCATGGGGCCGGACACTCAGGGTCAGGGAAAAATCCAATATATATCTGGTGATATCTCGGGTGCTATTACAGATAGCGCAATAAATCAAAGTGCATTGTCTGTAGGAGGCCCAGGCGAATGAATCTGTGCAGCGGGAACGACCTCGGACCACCAGGGGCCGAGAAAACCACCGTCTCATGGGTCCGGACACTCAGGGTCAGGGGAAAATCCAATATATATCTGGTTATATCTCGGGTGCTATTACAGATAGCGCAATCAACCAAAGTGCATTGTCTGTAGGAGGCCCTGGCGCATGAATCTGGGCAGCGGGAACGACCTCGGACAACCAGGGGCCGAAAAAACCACCGTCTCATGGGTCCGGACACTCAGGGTCAGGGGAAAACCCAATATATATCTGGTGATATCTCTGGTGCTATTACAGATAGCGCAATAAATCAAAGTGCATTGTCTGTAGGAGGCCCTTGCGAATGCATCTGTGCAGCGGGAACGACGTCGGACCACCAGGGGACGAGAAAATCACCGTCTCATGGAGCCGGACACTCAGGGTCAGGGAAAAATCCAATATATATCTGGTGATATCTCGGGTGCTATTACAGATAGCGCAATAAACCAAAGTGCACTGTCTGTAGGAGGCCCTTGCGAATGAATCTGTGCCGCAGGAACGACCTCGGACCACCAGTGGTCGAGAAAACCACCGTCTCATGGGTCCGGACACTCAGGGTCAGGGGAAAACCCAATATATATCTGGTGATATCTCGGGTGCTATTACAGATAGCGCAATAAATCAAAGTGCATTGTCTGTAGGAGGCCCTTGCGAATGAATCTGTGCCGCAGGAACGACCTCGGACCACCAGTGGCCGAGAAAATTACAGATATTCGGAATCCGTCACCTAAGGTCATGTAAAAATACAGCAAATATCTGGTGATATCTTGGGTGCTATTAGAGATAGCGCAAAAAACCAAAGTGCATTGTCTGTAGGAGGCCCTAGCGCATGAATCTGGGCAGCGGGAACGACCTCGGACCACCAGGGGCCGAGAAAATCACCGTCTCATGGAGCCGGACACTAAGGGTCAGGGAGAAATCCAATATATATCTGGTGATATCTCGGGTGCTATTACAGATAGCGCAATAAATCAAAGTGCATTGTCTGTAGGAGGCCCTGGCGCATGAATCTGGCCAGCGGGAACGACCACGGACCACCAGGGGCCGAGAAAACCACAGTCTCATGGGCCCGGACACTCAGGCTCAGGGGAAAATCCAATATATATCTGGTTATATCTCGGGTGCTATTACAGATAGCGCAATCAACCAAAGTGCATTGTCTGTAGGAGGCCCTGGCGCATGAATCTGGGCAGCGGGAACGACCTCGGACAACCAGGGGCCGAAAAAACCACCGTCTCATGGGTCCGGACACTCAGGGTCAGGGGAAAACCCAATATATATCTGGTGATATCTCTGGTGCTATTACAGATAGCGCAATAAATCAAAGTGCATTGTCTGTAGGAGGCCCTTGCGAATGCATCTGTGCAGCGGGAACGACGTCGGACCACCAGGGGACGAGAAAATCACCGTCTCATGGAGCCGGACACTCAGGGTCAGGGAAAAATCCAATATATATCTGGTGATATCTCGGGTGCTATTACAGATAGCGCAATAAACCAAAGTGCACTGTCTGTAGGAGGCCCTTGCGAATGAATCTGTGCCGCAGGAACGACCTCGGACCACCAGTGGTCGAGAAAACCACCGTCTCATGGGTCCGGACACTCAGGGTCAGGGGAAAACCCAATATATATCTGGTGATATCTCGGGTGCTATTACAGATAGCGCAATAAATCAAAGTGCATTGTCTGTAGGAGGCCCTTGCGAATGAATCTGTGCCGCAGGAACGACCTCGGACCACCAGTGGCCGAGAAAATTACAGATATTCGGAATCCGTCACCTAAGGTCATGTAAAAATACAGCAAATATCTGGTGATATCTTGGGTGCTATTAGAGATAGCGCAAAAAACCAAAGTGCATTGTCTGTAGGAGGCCCTAGCGCATGAATCTGGGCAGCGGGAACGACCTCGGACCACCAGGGGCCGAGAAAATCACCGTCTCATGGAGCCGGACACTAAGGGTCAGGGAGAAATCCAATATATATCTGGTGATATCTCGGGTGCTATTACAGATAGCGCAATAAATCAAAGTGCATTGTCTGTAGGAGGCCCTGGCGCATGAATCTGGCCAGCGGGAACGACCACGGACCACCAGGGGCCGAGAAAACTACAGTCTCATGGGCCCGGACACTCAGGGTCAGGGGAAAATCCAATATATATCTGGTGATATCTCGGGTGCTATTACAGATAGCGCAATAAATCAAAGTGCATTGTCTGTAGGAGGCCCTGGCGCATGAATCTGGACAGCGGGAACGACCTCGGACCACCAGGGGCCGAGAAAACCACAGTCTCATGGGGCCGGACACTCAGGGTCAGGGGAAAATCCAATATATATCTGGTGATATCTCGGGTGCTATTAGAGATAGCGCAATAAACCAAAGTGAATTATCTGAAGCAGGCCCTGGCGCATGCATCTGTGCAGCGGGAACGACGTCGGACCACCAGGGGACGAGAAAATCACCGTCTCATGGAGCCGGACTCTCAGGGTCAGGGGAAAATCCAATATATATCTGGTTATATCTCTGGTGCTATTACAGATAGCGCAATAAACCAAAGTGCATTGTCTGTAGGAGGCCCTTGCGAATGAATCTGTGCCGCAGGAACGACCTCGGACCACCAGTGGCCGAGAAAACCACCGTCTCGTGGGTCCGGACACTCAGGGTCAGGGGAAAACCCAATATATATCTGGTGATATCTCGGGTGCTATTACAGATAGCGCAATAAATCAAAGTGCATTGTCTGTAGGAGGCCCTTGCGAATGAATCTGTGCCGCAGGAACGACCTCGGACCACCAGTGGCCGAGAAAATTACAGATATTCGGAATACGTCACCTAAGGTCATGTAAAAATCCAGCAAATATCTGGTGATATCTTGGGTGCTATTAGAGATAGCGCAAAAAACCAAAGTGCATTGTCTGTAGGAGGCCCTAGCGCATGAATCTGGGCAGCGGGAACGACCTCGGACCACCAGGGGCCGAGAAAATCACCGTCTCATAGAGCCGGACACTCAGGGTCAGGGAGAAATCCAATATATATCTGGTGATATCTCGGGTGCTATTACAGATAGCGCAATAAATCAAAGTGCATTGTCTGTAGGAGGCCCAGGCGAATGAATCTGTGCTGCGGGAACGACCTCGGACCACCAGGGGCCGAGAAAACCACCGTCTCATGGCGCCGGACACTCAGGGTCAGGGAAAAATCCAATATATATCTGGTGATATCTCGGGTGCTATTAGAGATAGCGCAATAAATCAAAGTGCATTGTCTGTAGGAGGCCCAGGCGCATGAATCTGGCCAGCGGGAACGACCTCGAACCACCAGGGGCCGAGACAACGACCGTCTCATGGGGCCGGACACTCAGGGTCAGGGTAAAATCCAATATATATCTGGTGATATGTCGGGTGCTATTACAGATAGCGCAATAAATCAAAGTGCATTGTCTGTAGGAGGTCCTGGCGCATGAATCTGTGCAGCGGGAACGACCTCGGACCACCAGGGGCCGAGAAAAGCACAGTCTCATGGGGCCGGACACTCAGGGTCAGGGTAAAATCCAATATATATCTGGTGATATCTCGGGTGCTATTAGAGATAGCGCAATAAGCCAAAGTGAATTATCTGCAGGAGGCCCTGGCGCATGAATCTGTGCAGCGGGAACGACCTCGGACCACCAGGGGCCGAGAAAACCACAGTCTCATGGGGCCGGACACTAAGGGTCAGGGGAAAATCCAATATATATCTGGTGATATCTCGGGTGCTATTACAGATAGAGCAATAAATCAAAGTGCATTGTCTGGACGAGGCCCTGGCGCATGAATCTGTGCAGCGGGAACGACCTCGGACCACCAGGGGCCGAGAAAACCACAGTCTCATGGGGCCGGACTCTCAGGGTCAGGGGAAAATCCAATATATATCTGGTGATATCTCGGGTGCTATTAGAGATAGGGCAATAAACCAAAGTGAATTATCTGCAGCAGGCCCTGGCGCATGAATCTGTGCAGCGGGAACGACCTCGGACCACCAGGGGCCGAGAAAACCACAGTCTCATGGAGCCGGACACTCAGGGTCAGGGGAAAATCCAATATATATCTGGTGATATCTCGGGTGCTATTACAGATAGCGCAATAAATCAAAGTGAATTATCTGCAGGAGGCCCTGGCGCATGAATCTGTGCAGCGGGAACGACCTCGGACCACCAGGGTCCGAGAAAAACACCGTCTCATGGGGCCGCACACTCAGGGTCAGTGAAAAATCCAATATATATCTGGTGATATCTCGGGTGCTATTACAGATAGCGCAATAAATCAAAGTGCATTATCTGCAGGAGGCCCTGGCGCATGAATCTGTGCAGCGGGAACGACCTCGGACCACCAGGGGCCGAGAAAACCACAGTCTCATGGAGCCGGACACTCAGTGTCAGGGGAAAATCCAGTATATATCTCTTGATATCTCGGGTGCTATTAGAGATAGCGCAATAAACCAAAGTGAATTATCTGCAGGAGGCCCTGGCGCATGAATCTGTGCAGCGGGAACGACCTCGGACCACCAGGGGCCGAGAAAACCACAGTCTCATGGAGCCGGACACTCAGGGTCAGGGGAAAATCCAATATATATCTGGTGATATCTCGGGTGCTATTACAGATAGCGCAATAAATCAAAGTGAATTATCTGCAGGAGGCCCTGGCGCATGAATCTGTGCAGCGGGAACGACCTCGGGCCACCAGGGGCCGAGAAAACCACAGTCACATGGGGCCGGTCACTCAGGGTCAGGGGAAAATCCAATATATATCTGGTGATATCGCGGGTGCTATTAGAGATAGTGCAATAAATCAAAGTGAATTATCTGCAGGAGGCCCTGCCGCATGCATCTGTGCAGCGGGAACGACCTCGGAACACCAGGGGCCGAGAAAACCACCGTCTCATGGGGCAGGACACTCAGGGTCAGTGAAAAATCCAATATATATCTGCTGATATCTCGGGTGCTGTTACAGATAGCGCAATAAATCAAAGTGCATTGTCTGTAGGAGACCCTGGCACATGAATCTGTGCAGAGGGAACGACCTCGGACCACCAGGGGCCGAGAAAACCACAGTCTCATGGGGCCGGACTCTCAGGGTCAGGGGAAAATCCAATATATATCTGGTGATATCTCGGGTGCTATTAGAGATAGGGCAATAAACCAAAGTGAATTATCTGCAGCAGGCCCTGGCGCATGAATCTGTGCAGCGGGAACGACCTCGGACCACCAGGGGCCGAGAAAACCACAGTCTCATGGAGCCGGACACTCAGGGTCAGGGGAAAATCCAATATATATCTGGTGATATCTCGGGTGCTATTACAGATAGCGCAATAAATCAAAGTGAATTATCTGCAGGAGGCCCTGGCGCATGAATCTGTGCAGCGGGAACGACCTCGGACCACCAGGGTCCGAGAAAAACACCGTCTCATGGGGCCGCACACTCAGGGTCAGTGAAAAATCCAATATATATCTGGTGATATCTCGGGTGCTATTACAGATAGCGCAATAAATCAAAGTGCATTATCTGCAGGAGGCCCTGGCGCATGAATCTGTGCAGCGGGAACGACCTCGGACCACCAGGGGCCGAGAAAACCACAGTCTCATGGAGCCGGACACTCAGTGTCAGGGGAAAATCCAGTATATATCTCTTGATATCTCGGGTGCTATTAGAGATAGCGCAATAAACCAAACTGAATTATCTGCAGGAGGCCCTGGCGCATGAATCTGTGCAGCGGGAACGACCTCGGACCACCAGGGGCCGAGAAAACCACAGTCTCATGGAGCCGGACACTCAGGGTCAGGGGAAAATCCAATATATATCTGGTGATATCTCGGGTGCTATTACAGATAGCGCAATAAATCAAAGTGAATTATCTGCAGGAGGCCCTGGCGCATGAATCTGTGCAGCGGGAACGACCTCGGGCCACCAGGGGCCGAGAAAACCACAGTCACATGGGGCCGGTCACTCAGGGTCAGGGGAAAATCCAATATATATCTGGTGATATCGCGGGTGCTATTAGAGATAGTGCAATAAATCAAAGTGAATTATCTGCAGGAGGCCCTGCCGCATGCATCTGTGCAGCGGGAACGACCTCGGAACACCAGGGGCCGAGAAAACCACCGTCTCATGGGGCAGGACACTCAGGGTCAGTGAAAAATCCAATATATATCTGCTGATATCTCGGGTGCTGTTACAGATAGCGCAATAAATCAAAGTGCATTGTCTGTAGGAGACCCTGGCACATGAATCTGTGCAGAGGGAACGACCTCGGACCACCAGGGGCCGAGAAAACCACCGTCTCATGGCGCCGGACACTCAGGGTCAGGGGAAAATCCAATATATATCTGGTGATATCTCGGGTGCCATTACAGATAACGCAATAAATCAAAGTGAATTATCTGCAGGAGGCCCTGGCGCATGAATCTGTGCAGCGGGAACGACCTCGGACCACCAGGGGCCGAGAAAACCACAGTCTCATGGAGCCGGACACTCAGGGTCATGGGAAAATCCAATATATATCTGGTGATATCTCGGGTGCTATTACAGATAGCGCAATAAATCAAAGTGAATTATCTGCAGGAGGCCCTGGCGCATGAATCTGTGCAGCGGGAACGACCTCGGACCACCAGGGTCCGAGAAAAACACCGTCTCATGGGGCCGCACACTCAGGGTCAGTGAAAAATCCAATATATATCTGGTGATATCTCGGGTGCTATTACAGATAGCGCAATAAATCAAAGTGCATTATCTGCAGGAGGCCCTGGCGCATGAATCTGTGCAGCGGGAACGACCTCGGACCACCAGGGGCCGAGAAAACCACAGTCTCATGGAGCCGGACACTCAGTGTCAGGGGAAAATCCAGTATATATCTCTTGATATCTCGGGTGCTATTAGAGATAGCGCAATAAACCAAAGTGAATTATCTGCAGGAGGCCCTGGCGCATGAATCTGTGCAGCGGGAACGACCTCGGACCACCAGGGGCCGAGAAAACCACAGTCTCATGGAGCCGGACACTCAGGGTCAGGGGAAAATCCAATATATATCTGGTGATATCTCGGGTGCTATTACAGATAGCGCAATAAATCAAAGTGAATTATCTGCAGGAGGCCCTGGCGCATGAATCTGTGCAGCGGGAACGACCTCGGGCCACCAGGGGCCGAGAAAACCACAGTCACATGGGGCCGGTCACTCAGGGTCAGGGGAAAATCCAATATATATCTGGTGATATCTCGGGTGCTATTAGATACAGCGCAATAAACCAAATTGAATTATCTGCAGGAGGCCCTGGCGCATGAATCTGGGCAGCGGGAACGACCTCGGACCACCAGGGGCCGAGAAAACCACAGTCTAGTGGGGCCGGACACTCAGGGTCAGGGGAAAATGCAATATATATATCAGGTGATATCTCGGGTGCTATTAGATACAGCGCAATAAACCAAAGTGTATTATCTGCAAGAGGCCCTGGCGCATGCATCTCTGCAGCGGGAACGACCTCGGACCACCAGGGGCCGAGAAAACTAAAGTCTCATGGGGCCGGACACTCAGGGTCTGGGGAAAATCCATTATATATCTGGTGATATGTCGGGTGCCATTAGAGATAGCTCGATAAATCAAAGTGCATTGTCTGCAGGAGGCCCTGACGCATGAATCTGTGCAGCGGGAACGACCTCGGACAACGAGGGGCCGATAAAACCACCGTCTCATGGGGCCGGACACTCAGGGTCAGGGGAAAATCCAATATATATCTGGTGATATCTCGGGTGCTATTACAGATAGCGCAATAAATCAAAGTGCATTGTCTGTAGGAGGCCCTGGCGCATGAACCTGTGCAGCGGCAACGACCTCGGACCACCAGGGGCCGAGAAAACCACAGTCTCATGGGGCCGGACACTCTGGGTCAGGGGAAAATCCAATATATATCTGGTGATATCTCGGCTGCTATGTCAGATAGCGCAATAAATCAAAGTGCATTGTCTGTAGGAGGCCCTGGCGCATGAATCTGTGCAGCGGGAACGACCTCGGACCTCCAGGGGCCGAGAAAATCACAGTCTCATGGGGCCGGACACTCAGGGTCAGGGGAAAATCCAGTATATATCTGGTGATATCTCGGGTGCTATTAGAGATAGCGCAATAAACCAAAGTGAATTATCTGCAGGAGGCCCTGGCGCATGCATCTGTGCAGCGGGAACGACCTCGGACCACCAGGGGCCGAGAAAACCACCGTCTCATGGGGCCGGACGCTCAGGGTCGGGGAAAAATCCAATATATATCTGGTGATATCTCGGGTGCTATTACAGATAGCGCAATAAATCAAAGTGCAATGTCTGTAGGAGGCCCTGGCGCATGAATCTGTGCAGCGGGAACGACCTCGGGCCACCAGGGTCCGAGAAAACCACAGTCTCATGTGGCCGGACACTCAGGGTCAGGGAAAAATCCATTATATATCTGGTGATATATCGGGTGCCATTAGAGATAGCTCGATAAATCAAAGTGCATTGTCTGCAGGAGGCCCTGACGCATGAATCTGTGCAGCGGGAACGACCTCGGACAACGAGGGGCCGATAAAACCACCGTCTCATGGGGCCGGACACTCAGGGTCAGGGGAAAATCCAATATATATCTGGTGATATCTCGGGTGCTATTACAGATAGCGGAATAAACCAAAGTGCATTGTCTGTAGGAGGCCCTGGCGCATGAATCTGTCCAGCGGGAACGACCTCGGACCACCAGGGGCCGAGAAAACCACAGTCTCATGTGGCCGGACACTCAGGGTCAGGGAAAAATCCATTATATATCTGGTGATATATCGGGTGCCATTAGAGATAGCTCGATAAATCAAAGTGCATTGTCTGCAGGAGGCCCTGACGCATGAATCTGTGCAGCGGAAACGACCTCGGACCACCAGGGGCCGAGAAAACCACCGTCTCATGGGGCCGGGCACTCAGGGTCTGGGGAAAATCCAATATGTATCTGGTGATATCTCGGGTGCTATTAGAGATAGCGTAATAAACCAAAGTGCATTGTCTGTAGGAGGCCCTGGCGCATGAATCTGTGCAGCGGGAACGACCTCTGACCACAAGAGGCCGAGAAAACCACCGTCTCATGGGGCCGGACACTCAGGGTCGAGGAAAAATCCAATATATATCTGGTGATATCTCGGGTGCTATTAGAGATAGCGCGATAAATCAAAGTGAATTATCTGCAGGAGGCCCTGGCGCATGCATCTGTGCAGCGGGATCGACCTCGGACCACCAGGGGCCGAGAAAACCACCGACACATGGGGCGGAGACTCAGGGTCGGGCAAAAATCCAATATATATCTGGTGATATCTCGGGTGCTATTACAGATAGCGCGATAAATCAAAGTGCATTGTCTGTAGGAGGCACAGGCGAATGAGTCTGTGCAGCAGGAACGACCTCGAACCACCAGGGGCCGAGAAAATTACAGATATTCGGAATCCGTCACCCAAGGTCATGTGAAAATCCAGCATATATCTGGTGATATTTCGGGTGCTATTATAGATAGCGCAATAAACCAAAGTGAATTATCTGCAGGAGGCCCTGGCGCATGAATCTGTGCAGCGGGAACGTCCCCGGACCTCCAGGGGCCGAGACAACCACCGTCTCATGGGGCCGGACACTCAGGGTCAGGGTAAAATCCAATATATATCTGGTGATATCTCGGGTGCTATTACAGATAGCGCAATAAATCAATGTGCATTGTCTGTAGGAGGCCCTGGCGCATGAATCTGTGCAGCGGGAACGACCTCGGACCACCAGGGGCCGAAAAAACCACAGTCTCATGGGGCCGGACACTCAGGGTCAGGGTAAAATCCAATATATATCTGGTGATATCTCGGGTGCTATTACAGATCGCGCAATAATTCAAAGTGCATTGTCTGTAGGAGGCCCTGGCGCATGAATCTGTGCAGCGGGAACGACCTCGGACCACCAGGGGCAGAGAAAACGACCGCCTCATGGGGCCGGACACTCAGGGCCAGTGAAAAATCCAATATATATCTGGTGATATCTCGGGTGCTATTACAGATAGCGCAATAAATCAAAGTGCATTACCTGTAGGAGGCACTGGCGCATGAATCTGTTCAGCGGGAAGGCCCTCGGACCTCCAGGGGCCGAGACATCGACCGTCTCATGTGGCCGGACACTCAGGGTCAGGGTAAAATCCAATATATATCTGGTGAAATCTCGGGTGCTATTAGAGATAGCGCAATAAACCAAAGTGAATTATCTGCAGGAGGCCCTGGCGCATGAATCTGTGCAGCGGGAACGACCTCGGACCACCAGGGGCCGAGAAAACTACCGTCCCATGGGGCCGGTCACTCAGGGTCAGTGAAAAATCCAATATATGTCTGCTGATATCTCGGGTGCTATTAGAGATAGCGCAATAAACCAAAGTGAATTATCTGCAGGAGGCCCTGGCGCATGAATCTGTGCAGCGGGAACGACCACGGACCACCAGGCGCCGAGAAAACGACCGTCTCATGGGGCCGGACACTCAGGGTCACGGAAAAATCCAATATATATCTGCTGATATCTCGGGTGCTATTACAGATAGCGCGCATAAATCAAAGTTCATTGTCTGTAGGAGGCCCTGGCGCATGAATCTGTGCAGCGGGAACGACCTCGGACCACCAGGGGCCGAGAAAACTACCGTCTCATGGGGCCGGTCACTCAGGGTCAGTGAAAAATCCAATATATATCTGCTGATATCTCGGGTGCTATTAGAGATAGCGCAATAAACCAAAGTGCATTGTCTGTAGGAGGCCCTGGCGCATGAATCTGTGCAGCGGGAACGACCTCGGACCACCAGGGGCCGAAAAAACCACAGTCTCATGGGGCCGGACACTCAGTGTCAGGGTAAAATCCAATATATATCTGGTGATATCTCGGGTGCTATTACAGATAGCGCAATAAATCAAAGTGCATTGTCTGTAGGAGGCCCTGGCGCATGAATCTGTGCAGCGGGAACGACCTCGGACCACCAGGGGACGAGAAAACGACCGCCTCATGGGGCCGGACACTCAGGGTCAGTGAAAAATCCAATATATATCTGGTGATATCTCGGCTGCTATTACAGATAGCGCAATAAATCAAAGTGCATTGTCAGTAGGAGGCCCTGGCGCATGAATCTGTACTGCGGGAACGACCTCGGACCACCAGGGGCGAGACAACCACCTTCTCATGGGGCCGGACACTCAGGGTCAGGGAAAAATCCAATATATATCTGGTGATATCTCGGGTGCTATTACAGATAGCGCAATAAACCAAAGTGAATTATCTGCAGGAGGCCCTGGCGCATGCATCTGTGCAGCGGGAACGACCTCGGACCACCAGGGGCCGAGAAAACCACCGTCTCATGGGGCCGGACGCTCAGGGTCGGGGAAAAATCCAATATATATCTGGTGATATCTCGGGTGCTATTACAGATAGCGCAATAAATCAAAGTGCAATGTCTGTAGGAGGCCCTGGCGCATGAATCTGTGCAGCGGGAACGACCTCGGGCCACCAGGGTCCGAGAAAACCACAGTCTCATGTAGCCGGACACTCAGGGTCAGGGAAAAATCCATTATATATCTGGTGATATATCGGGTGCCATTAGAGATAGCTCGATAAATCAAAGTGCATTGTCTGCAGGAGGCCCTGACGCATGAATCTGTGCAGCGGGAACGACCTCGGACAACGAGGGGCCGATAAAACCACCGTCTCATGGGGCCGGACACTCAGGGTCAGGGGAAAATCCAATATATATCTGGTGATATCTCGGGTGCTATTACAGATAGCGGAATAAACCAAAGTGCATTGTCTGTAGGAGGCCCTGGCGCATGAATCTGTCCAGCGGGAACGACCTCGGACCACCAGGGGCCGAGAAAACCACAGTCTCATGTGGCCGGACACTCAGGGTCAGGGAAAAATCCATTATATATCTGGTGATATATCGGGTGCCATTAGAGATAGCTCGATAAATCAAAGTGCATTGTCTGCAGGAGGCCCTGACGCATGAATCTGTGCAGCGGAAACGACCTCGGACCACCAGGGGCCGAGAAAACCACCGTCTCATGGGGCCGGGCACTCAGGGTCTGGGGAAAATCCAATATGTATCTGGTGATATCTCGGGTGCTATTAGAGATAGCGTAATAAACCAAAGTGCATTGTCTGTAGGAGGCCCTGGCGCATGAATCTGTGCAGCGGGAACGACCTCTGACCACAAGAGGCCGAGAAAACCACCGTCTCATGGGGCCGGACACTCAGGGTCGAGGAAAAATCCAATATATATCTGGTGATATCTCGGGTGCTATTAGAGATAGCGCGATAAATCAAAGTGAATTATCTGCAGGAGGCCCTGGCGCATGCATCTGTGCAGCGGGAACGACCTCGGACCACCAGGGGCCGAGAAAACCACCGTCTCATGGGGCCGGACGCTCAGGGTCGGGGAAAAATCAAATATATATCTGGCGATATCTCGGGTGCTATTACAGATAGCGCAATAAATCAAAGTGCCTTATCTGTAGGAGGGCCTAGCGCATGAATCTGTGCAGCGGGATCGACCTCGGACCACCAGGGGCCGAGAAAACCACCGACACATGGGGCGGAGACTCAGGGTCGGGCAAAAATCCAATATATATCTGGTGATATCTCGGGTGCTATTACAGGTAGCGCGATAAATCAAAGTGCATTGTCTGTAGGAGGCACAGGCGAATGAGTCTGTGCAGCAGGAACGACCTCGAACCACCAGGGGCCGAGAAAATTACAGATATTCGGAATCCGTCACCCAAGGTCATGTGAAAATCCAGCATATATCTGGTGATATTTCGGGTGCTATTATAGATAGCGCAATAAACCAAAGTGAATTATCTGCAGGAGGCCCTGGCGCATGAATCTGTGCAGCGGGAACGTCCTCGGACCTCCAGGGGCCGAGACAACCACCGTCTCATGGGGCCGGACACTCAGGGTCAGGGTAAAATCCAATATATATCTGGTGATATCTCGGGTGCTATTACAGATAGCGCAATAAATCAATGTGCATTGTCTGTAGGAGGCCCTGGCGCATGAATCTGTGCAGCGGGAACGACCTCGGACCACCAGGGGCCGAAAAAACCACAGTCTCATGGGGCCGGACACTCAGGGTCAGGGTAAAATCCAATATATATCTGGTGATATCTCGGGTGCTATTACAGATCGCGCAATAATTCAAAGTGCATTGTCTGTAGGAGGCCCTGGCGCATGAATCTGTGCAGCGGGAACGACCTCGGACCACCAGGGGCAGAGAAAACGACCGCCTCATGGGGCCGGACACTCAGGGCCAGTGAAAAATCCAATATATATCTGGTGATATCTCGGGTGCTATTACAGATAGCGCAATAAATCAAAGTGCATTACCTGTAGGAGGCACTGGCGCATGAATCTGTTCAGCGGGAAGGCCCTCGGACCTCCAGGGGCCGAGACATCGACCGTCTCATGTGGCCGGACACTCAGGGTCAGGGTAAAATCCAATATATATCTGGTGAAATCTCGGGTGCTATTAGAGATAGCGCAATAAACCAAAGTGAATTATCTGCAGGAGGCCCTGGCGCATGAATCTGTGCAGCGGGAACGACCTCGGACCACCAGGGGCCGAGAAAACTACCGTCCCATGGGGCCGGTCACTCAGGGTCAGTGAAAAATCCAATATATGTCTGCTGATATCTCGGGTGCTATTAGAGATAGCGCAATAAACCAAAGTGAATTATCTGCAGGAGGCCCTGGCGCATGAATCTGTGCAGCGGGAACGACCACGGACCACCAGGGGCCGAGAAAACGACCGTCTCATGGGGCCGGACACTCAGGGTCACGGAAAAATCCAATATATATCTGCTGATATCTCGGGTGCTATTACAGATAGCGCGCATAAATCAAAGTTCATTGTCTGTAGGAGGCCCTGGCGCATGAATCTGTGCAGCGGGAACGACCTCGGACCACCAGGGGCCGAGAAAACCACAGTCTCATGGGGCCGGACACTCAGTGTCAGGGTAAAATCCAATATATATCTGGTGATATCTCGGGTGCTATTACAGATAGCGCAATAAATCAAAGTGCATTGTCTGTAGGAGGCCCTGGCGCATGAATCTGTGCAGCGGGAACGACCTCGGACCACCAGGGGACGAGAAAACGACCGCCTCATGGGGCCGGACACTCAGGGTCAGTGAAAAATCCAATATATATCTGGTGATATCTCGGCTGCTATTACAGATAGCGCAATAAATCAAAGTGCATTGTCAGTAGGAGGCCCTGGCGCATGAATCTGTACTGCGGGAACGACCTCGGACCACCAGGGGCGAGACAACCACCTTCTCATGGGGCCGGACACTCAGGGTCAGGGAAAAATCCAATATATATCTGGTGATATCTCGGGTGCTATTACAGATAGCGCAATAAACCAAAGTGAATTATCTGCAGGAGGCCCTGGCGCATGAATCTGTGCAGCGGGAACGACATCGGACCACCAGGGGCCGAGAAAACGACCGTCTCATGGGGCCGGACACTCAGGGTCAGTGAAAAATCCAATATATATCTGCTGATATCTCGGGTGCTATTACAGATAGCGCAATAAATCAAAGTGCATAGTCTGTAGGAGGCCCTGGCGCATGAATCTGTGCAGCGGGAACGACCTCGGACCACCAGGGGCCGAGAAAACCACAGTCTCATGGGCCCGGACACTCAGGGTCAGGGGAAAATCCAATATATATCTGGTGATATGTCGGGTGCTATTAGAGATAGCGCAATAAACCAAAGTGAATTATCTGCGGGAGGCCCTGGCGCATGAATCTGTGCAGCGGGAACGACTTCGGACCACCAGGGGCCGAAAAAACCACAGTCTCATGGGGCCGGACACTCAGGGTCAGGGGAAAATCCAATATGTATCTGGTGATATCTCGGGTGCTATTAGAGATAGCGCAATAAACTAAAGTGAATTATCTGCAGGAGGCCCCGGCGCATGAATCTGTGCAGCGGGAACGACCTCGGACCACCAGGGGCGAGACAACCACCTTCTCATGGGGCCGTACACTCAGGGTCTGGGAAAAATCCAAAATATATATGCGGTGATATCTCGGGTGCAATTACAGATAGCGCAATAAATCAAAGTGCATTGTCTGTAGGAGGCCCTGGCGCATGAATCTGTGCAGCGGGAACGACCTCGGACCACCAGGGGCCGAGAAAACCACAGTCCCAAGGGGCCGGACACTCAGGGTCAGGGGAAAATCCAATATATATGTGGTGATATCTCGGGTGCTATCAGAGATAGCGCAATAAACCAAAGTGAATTATCTGCAGGAGGCCCTGGCGCATGAATCTATGCAGCGGGAACGACCTCGGAACACCAGGGGCCGAGAAAACTACCGTCTCATGGGGCCGGTCACTCAGGGTCAGTGAAAAATCCAATATATATCTGGTGATATCTCGGGTGCTATTACAGATAGCGCAATAAACCAAAGTGAATTATCTGCAGGAGGCCCTGGCGCATGAATCTGTGCAGCGGGAACGACATCGGACCACCAGGGGCCGAGAAAACGACCGTCTCATGGGGCCGGACACTCAGGGTCAGTGAAAAATCCAATATATATCTGCTGATATCTCGGGTGCTATTACAGATAGCGCAATAAATCAAAGTGCATTGTCTGTAGGAGGCCCTGGCGCATGAATCTGTGTAGCGGGAACGACCTCGGACCACCAGGGGCCGAGAAAACCACAGTCTCATGGGCCCGGACACTCAGGGTCAGGGGAAAATCCAATATATATCTGGTGATATCTCGGGTGCTATTAGAGATAGCGCAATAAACCAAAGTGAATTATCTGCAGGAGGCCCTGGCGCATGAATCTGTGCAGCGGGAGCGACCTGGGACCACCAGGGGCCGAGAAAACGACCGTCTCATGGGGCCGGACACTCAGGGTCAGTGAAAAATCCAATATATATCTGCTGATATCTCGGGTGCTATTACAGATAGCGCAATAAATCAAAGTTCATTGTCTGTGGGAGGCCCTGGCGCATGAATCTGTGCAGCGGGAACGACCTCGGACCACCAGGGGCCGAGAAAACCACAGTCTCATGGGGCCGGACACACAGGGTCAGGGGAAAATCCAATATATATCTGGTGATATCTCGGGTGCTATTAGAGATATCGCAATAAACCAAAGTGAATTATCTGCAGGAGGCCCTGGCGCATGAATCTGTGCAGCGGGAACGACCTCGGACCACCAGGGGCCGAGAAAACTACCGTCTCATGGGGCCGGTCACTCAGGGTCAGTGAAAAATCCAATATATGTCTGCTGATATCTCGGGTGCTATTAGAGATAGCGCAATAAACCAAAGTGAATTATCTGCAGGAGGCCCTGGCGCATGAATCTGTGCAGCGGGAACGACCACGGACCACCAGGGGCCGAGAAAACGACCGTCTCATGGGGCCGGACACTCAGGGTCACGGAAAAATCCAATATATATCTGCTGATATCTCGGGTGCTATTACAGATAGCGCAATAAATCAAAGTGCATTGTCAGTAGGAGGCCCTGGCGCATGAATCTGTACTGCGGGAACGACCTCGGACCACCAGGGGCGAGACAACCACCTTCTCATGGGGCCGGACACTCAGGGTCAGGGAAAAATCCAATATATATCTGGTGATATCTCGGGTGCTATTACAGATAGCGCAATAAACCAAAGTGAATTATCTGCAGGAGGCCCTGGCGCATGAATCTGTGCAGCGGGAACGACATCGGACCACCAGGGGCCGAGAAAACGACCGTCTCATGGGGCCGGACACTCAGGGTCAGTGAAAAATCCAATATATATCTGCTGATATCTCGGGTGCTATTACAGATAGCGCAATAAATCAAAGTGCATAGTCTGTAGGAGGCCCTGGCGCATGAATCTGTGCAGCGGGAACGACCTCGGACCACCAGGGGCCGAGAAAACCACAGTCTCATGGGCCCGGACACTCAGGGTCAGGGGAAAATCCAATATATATCTGGTGATATGTCGGGTGCTATTAGAGATAGCGCAATAAACCAAAGTGAATTATCTGCGGGAGGCCCTGGCGCATGAATCTGTGCAGCGGGAACGACTTCGGACCACCAGGGGCCGAAAAAACCACAGTCTCATGGGGCCGGACACTCAGGGTCAGGGGAAAATCCAATATGTATCTGGTGATATCTCGGGTGCTATTAGAGATAGCGCAATAAACTAAAGTGAATTATCTGCAGGAGGCCCCGGCGCATGAATCTGTGCAGCGGGAACGACCTCGGACCACCAGGGGCGAGACAACCACCTTCTCATGGGGCCGTACACTCAGGGTCTGGGAAAAATCCAAAATATATATGCGGTGATATCTCGCGTGCAATTACAGATAGCGCAATAAATCAAAGTGCATTGTCTGTAGGAGGCCCTGGCGCATGAATCTGTGCAGCGGGAACGACCTCGGACCACCAGGGGCCGAGAAAACCACAGTCCCAAGGGGCCGGACACTCAGGGTCAGGGGAAAATCCAATATATATGTGGTGATATCTCGGGTGCTATCAGAGATAGCGCAATAAACCAAAGTGAATTATCTGCAGGAGGCCCTGGCGCATGAATCTATGCAGCGGGAACGACCTCGGAACACCAGGGGCCGAGAAAACTACCGTCTCATGGGGCCGGTCACTCAGGGTCAGTGAAAAATCCAATATATATCTGGTGATATCTCGGGTGCTATTACAGATAGCGCAATAAACCAAAGTGAATTATCTGCAGGAGGCCCTGGCGCATGAATCTGTGCAGCGGGAACGACATCGGACCACCAGGGGCCGAGAAAACGACCGTCTCATGGGGCCGGACACTCAGGGTCAGTGAAAAATCCAATATATATCTGCTGATATCTCGGGTGCTATTACAGATAGCGCAATAAATCAAAGTGCATTGTCTGTAGGAGGCCCTGGCGCATGAATCTGTGTAGCGGGAACGACCTCGGACCACCAGGGGCCGAGAAAACCACAGTCTCATGGGCCCGGACACTCAGGGTCAGGGGAAAATCCAATATATATCTGGTGATATCTCGGGTGCTATTAGAGATAGCGCAATAAACCAAAGTGAATTATCTGCAGGAGGCCCTGGCGCATGAATCTGTGCAGCGGGAGCGACCTGGGACCACCAGGGGCCGAGAAAACGACCGTCTCATGGGGCCGGACACTCAGGGTCAGTGAAAAATCCAATATATATCTGCTGATATCTCGGGTGCTATTACAGATAGCGCAATAAATCAAAGTTCATTGTCTGTGGGAGGCCCTGGCGCATGAATCTGTGCAGCGGGAACGACCTCGGACCACCAGGGGCCGAGAAAACCACAGTCTCATGGGGCCGGACACACAGGGTCAGGGGAAAATCCAATATATATCTGGTGATATCTCGGGTGCTATTAGAGATATCGCAATAAACCAAAGTGAATTATCTGCAGGAGGCCCTGGCGCATGAATCTGTGCAGCGGGAACGACCTCGGACCACCAGGGGCCGAGAAAACTACCGTCTCATGGGGCCGGTCACTCAGGGTCAGTGAAAAATCCAATATATGTCTGCTGATATCTCGGGTGCTATTAGAGATAGCGCAATAAACCAAAGTGAATTATCTGCAGGAGGCCCTGGCGCATGAATCTGTGCAGCGGGAACGACCACGGACCACCAGGGGCCGAGAAAACGACCGTCTCATGGGGCCGGACACTCAGGGTCACGGAAAAATCCAATATATATCTGCTGATATCTCGGGTGCTATTACAGATAGCGCGCATAAATCAAAGTTCATTGTCTGTAGGAGGCCCTGGCGCATGAATCTGTGCAGCGGGAACGACCTCGGACCACCAGGGGCCGAGAAAACTACCGTCTCATGGGGCCGGTCACTCCGGGTCAGTGAAAAATCCAATATATATCTGCTGATATCTCGGGTGCTATTAGAGATAGCGCAATAAACCAAAGTGCATTGTCTGTAGGAGGCCCTGGCGCATGAATCTGTGCAGCGGGAACGACCTCGGACCACCAGGGGCCGAAAAAACCACAGTCTCATGGGGCCGGACACTCAGTGTCAGGGTAAAATCCAATATATATCTGGTGATATCTCGGGTGCTATTACAGATAGCGCAATAAATCAAAGTGCATTGTCTGTAGGAGGCCCTGGCGCATGAATCTGTGCAGCGGGAACGACCTCGGACCACCAGGGGACGAGAAAACGACCGCCTCATGGGGCCGGACACTCAGGGTCAGTGAAAAATCCAATATATATCTGGTGATATCTCGGCTGCTATTACAGATAGCGCAATAAATCAAAGTGCATTGTCAGTAGGAGGCCCTGGCGCATGAATCTGTACTGCGGGAACGACCTCGGACCACCAGGGGCGAGACAACCACCTTCTCATGGGGCCGGACACTCAGGGTCAGGGAAAAATCCAATATATATCTGGTGATATCTCGGGTGCTATTACAGATAGCGCAATAAACCAAATTGAATTATCTGCAGGAGGCCCTGGCGCATGAATCTGTGCAGCGGGAACGACATCGGACCACCAGGGGCCGAGAAAACGACCGTCTCATGGGGCCGGACACTCAGGGTCAGTGAAAAATCCAATATATATCTGCTGATATCTCGGGTGCTATTACAGATAGCGCAATAAATCAAAGTGCATAGTCTGTAGGAGGCCCTGGCGCATGAATCTGTGCAGCGGGAACGACCTCGGACCACCAGGGGCCGAGAAAACCACAGTCTCATGGGCCCGGACACTCAGGGTCAGGGGAAAATCCAATATATATCTGGTGATATGTCGGGTGCTATTAGAGATAGCGCAATAAACCAAAGTGAATTATCTGCGGGAGGCCCTGGCGCATGAATCTGTGCAGCGGGAACGACTTCGGACCACCAGGGGCCGAAAAAACCACAGTCTCATGGGGCCGGACACTCAGGGTCAGGGGAAAATCCAATATGTATCTGGTGATATCTCGGGTGCTATTAGAGATAGCGCAATAAACTAAAGTGAATTATCTGCAGGAGGCCCCGGCGCATGAATCTGTGCAGCGGGAACGACCTCGGACCACCAGGGGCGAGACAACCACCTTCTCATGGGGCCGTACACTCAGGGTCTGGGAAAAATCCAAAATATATATGCGGTGATATCTCGGGTGCAATTACAGATAGCGCAATAAATCAAAGTGCATTGTCTGTAGGAGGCCCTGGCGCATGAATCTGTGCAGCGGGAACGACCTCGGACCACCAGGGGCCGAGAAAACCACAGTCCCAAGGGGCCGGACACTCAGGGTCAGGGGAAAATCCAATATATATGTGGTGATATCTCGGGTGCTATCAGAGATAGCGCAATAAACCAAAGTGAATTATCTGCAGGAGGCCCTGGCGCATGAATCTATGCAGCGGGAACGACCTCGGAACACCAGGGGCCGAGAAAACTACCGTCTCATGGGGCCGGTCACTCAGGGTCAGTGAAAAATCCAAAATATATCTGGTGATATCTCGGGTGCTATTACAGATAGCGCAATAAACCAAAGTGAATTATCTGCAGGAGGCCCTGGCGCATGAATCTGTGCAGCGGGAACGACATCGGACCACCAGGGGCCGAGAAAACGACCGTCTCATGGGGCCGGACACTCAGGGTCAGTGAAAAATCCAATATATATCTGCTGATATCTCGGGTGCTATTACAGATAGCGCAATAAATCAAAGTGCATTGTCTGTAGGAGGCCCTGGCGCATGAATCTGTGTAGCGGGAACGACCTCGGACCACCAGGGGCCGAGAAAACCACAGTCTCATGGGCCCGGACACTCAGGGTCAGGGGAAAATCCAATATATATCTGGTGATATCTCGGGTGCTATTAGAGATAGCGCAATAAACCAAAGTGAATTATCTGCGGGAGGCCCTGGTGCATGAATCTGTGCAGCGGGAACGACCTCGGAACACCAGGGGCCGAGAAAACTACCGTCTCATGGGGCCGGTCACTCAGGGTCAGTGAAAAATCCAATATATATCTGCTGATATCTCGGGTGCTATTAGATATAGCGCAATAAACCAAAGTGAATTATCTGCAGGAGGTCCTGGTGCATGAATCTGTGCAGCGGGAACGACCTCGGACCACCAGGGGCCTAGAAAACGACCGTCTCATGGGGCCGGACACTCAGGGTCAGTGAAAAATCGAATATATATCTGGTGATATCTCGGGTGCTATTACAGATAGCGCAATAAATCAAAGTGCATTGTCTGTAGGAGGCCCTGGCGCATGAATCTGTGCAGCGGGAACGACCTCGGAACACCAGGGGCCGAGAAAACCACCGTCTCATGGGGCCGGACACTCAGGGTCAGGGGAAAATCCAATATAGATCTGGTGATATCTCGGGTGCTATTACAGATAGCGCAATAAATCAAAGTGCATTGTCTGTAGGAGGCCCTGGCGCATGAATCTGTGCAGCGGGAACGTCCTCAGACCTCCAGCTGCCGAGACAACGACCGCCACATGGGGCCGGACACTCAGGGTCAGGGTAAAATCCAATATATATCTGGTGATATCTCGGCTGCTATTACAGATAGCGCAATAAATCAAAGTGCATTACCTGTAGGAGGCCCTGGCGCATGAATCTGTGCTGCGGGAACGACCTCGGACCACCAGGGGCGTGACAACCACCTTCTCATGTGGCCGGTCACTCAGGGTCAGGGAAAAATCCAATATATATCTGGTGATATCTCGGCTGCTATTACAGATAGCGCAATAAATCAAAGTGCATTGTCTGTAGGAGGCCCTGGCGCATGAATCTGTGCAGCGGGAACGACTTCGGACCACCAGGGGCCGAAAAAACCACAGTCTCATGGGGCCGGACACTCAGGGTCAGGGGAAAATCCAATATGTATCTGGTGATATCTCGGGTGCTATTAGAGATAGCGCAATAAACTAAAGTGAATTATCTGCAGGAGGCCCCGGCGCATGAATCTGTGCAGCGGGAACGACCTCGGACCACCAGGGGCGAGACAACCACCTTCTCATGGGGCCGTACACTCAGGGTCTGGGAAAAATCCAAAATATATATGCGGTGATATCTCGGGTGCAATTACAGATAGCGCAATAAATCAAAGTGCATTGTCTGTAGGAGGCCCTGGCGCATGAATCTGTGCAGCGGGAACGACCTCGGACCACCAGGGGCCGAGAAAACCACAGTCCCAAGGGGCCGGACACTCAGGGTCAGGGGAAAATCCAATATATATGTGGTGATATCTCGGGTGCTATCAGAGATAGCGCAATAAACCAAAGTGAATTATCTGCAGGAGGCCCTGGCGCATGAATCTATGCAGCGGGAACGACCTCGGAACACCAGGGGCCGAGAAAACTACCGTCTCATGGGGCCGGTCACTCAGGGTCAGTGAAAAATCCAAAATATATCTGGTGATATCTCGGGTGCTATTACAGATAGCGCAATAAACCAAAGTGAATTATCTGCAGGAGGCCCTGGCGCATGAATCTGTGCAGCGGGAACGACATCGGACCACCAGGGGCCGAGAAAACGACCGTCTCATGGGGCCGGACACTCAGGGTCAGTGAAAAATCCAATATATATCTGCTGATATCTCGGGTGCTATTACAGATAGCGCAATAAATCAAAGTGCATTGTCTGTAGGAGGCCCTGGCGCATGAATCTGTGTAGCGGGAACGACCTCGGACCACCAGGGGCCGAGAAAACCACAGTCTCATGGGCCCGGACACTCAGGGTCAGGGGAAAATCCAATATATATCTGGTGATATCTCGGGTGCTATTAGAGATAGCGCAATAAACCAAAGTGAATTATCTGCGGGAGGCCCTGGTGCATGAATCTGTGCAGCGGGAACGACCTCGGAACACCAGGGGCCGAGAAAACTACCGTCTCATGGGGCCGGTCACTCAGGGTCAGTGAAAAATCCAATATATATCTGCTGATATCTCGGGTGCTATTAGATATAGCGCAATAAACCAAAGTGAATTATCTGCAGGAGGTCCTGGTGCATGAATCTGTGCAGCGGGAACGACCTCGGACCACCAGGGGCCTAGAAAACGACCGTCTCATGGGGCCGGACACTCAGGGTCAGTGAAAAATCGAATATATATCTGGTGATATCTCGGGTGCTATTACAGATAGCGCAATAAATCAAAGTGCATTGTCTGTAGGAGGCCCTGGCGCATGAATCTGTGCAGCGGGAACGACCTCGGAACACCAGGGGCCGAGAAAACCACCGTCTCATGGGGCCGGACACTCAGGGTCAGGGGAAAATCCAATATAGATCTGGTGATATCTCGGGTGCTATTACAGATAGCGCAATAAATCAAAGTGCATTGTCTGTAGGAGGCCCTGGCGCATGAATCTGTGCAGCGGGAACGTCCTCAGACCTCCAGCTGCCGAGACAACGACCGCCACATGGGGCCGGACACTCAGGGTCAGGGTAAAATCCAATATATATCTGGTGATATCTCGGCTGCTATTACAGATAGCGCAATAAATCAAAGTGCATTACCTGTAGGAGGCCCTGGCGCATGAATCTGTGCTGCGGGAACGACCTCGGACCACCAGGGGCGTGACAACCACCTTCTCATGTGGCCGGACACTCAGGGTCAGGGAAAAATCCAATATATATCTGGTGATATCTCGGCTGCTATTACAGATAGCGCAATAAATCAAAGTGCATTGTCTGTAGGAGGCCCTGGCGCATGGATCTGTGCAGCGGGAACGACCTCGGACCACCAGAGGCCGAGAAAACGACCGTCTCATGGGCCCGGACACTCAGGGTCAGTGAAAAATCCAATACATATCTGGTGATATCTCGGCTGCTATTACAGATAGCGCAATAAATCAAAGTGAATTATCTGCAGGAGGCCCTGGCGCATGAATCTCTGCAACGGGAACGACCTCGGACCACCAGGGGCCGAGAAAACCACAGTCTCATGGGGCCGGACACTCAGGGTCAGGGGAAAATCCAATATATATCTGGTGATATCTCGGGTGCTATTTGAGATAGCGCAAAAAATCAAAGTGCCTTGTCTGTAGGAGGCCCTGGCGCATGAATCTGTGCAGCGGGAACGACCTCGGAACACCAGGGGCCGAGAAAACCACCGTCTCATGGGGCCGGACACTCAGGGTCTGGGAGAAATCCAATATATATCCGGTGATATCTCGGGTGCTATTACAGATAGCGTAATAAATCAAAGTGCACTGTCTGTAGGAGACCCTGGCGCATGAACCTGTGCAGCGGGAAGAACCTCGGACCACCAGGGGCCGAGAAAACCACAGTCTCATGGGGCCGGACACTCAGGGTCAGGGGAAAATCCAATATGTATCTGGTGATATCTCGGGTGCTATTAGAGATAGCGCAATAAACCAAAGTGAATTATCTGCAGGAGGCCCTGGCGCATGAATCTGTGCAGCGGGAACGACCTCGGACCACCAGGGGCGAGACAACCACCTTCTCATGGGGCCGTACACTCAGGGTCAGGGAAAAATCCAATATAGATCTGGTGATATCTCGGGTACTATTAGAGACAGCGCAATAAATCAAAGTGCATTGTCTGCAGGATGCCCTGGCGCATGAATCTGTGCAGCGGGAACGACCTCGGACCACCAGGGGCCGAGAAAACCACAGTCTCATGGAGCCGGACACTCAGGGTCAGGGGAAAATCCAATATATATCTGGTGATATCTCGGGTGCTATTACAGATAGCGCAATAAATCAAAGTGAATTATCTGCAGGAGGCCCTGGCGCATGAATCTGTGCAGCGGGAACGACCTCGGACCACCAGGGTCCGAGAAAAACACCGTCTCATGGGGCCGCACACTCAGGGTCAGTGAAAAATCCAATATATATCTGGTGATATCTCGGGTGCTATTACAGATAGCGCAATAAATCAAAGTGCATTATCTGCAGGAGGCCCTGGCGCATGAATCTGTGCAGCGAGAACGACCTCGGACCACCAGGGGCCGAGAAAACCACAGTCTCATGGAGCCGGACACTCAGTGTCAGGGGAAAATCCAGTATATATCTCTTGATATCTCGGGTGCTATTAGAGATAGCGCAATAAACCAAAGTGAATTATCTGCAGGAGGCCCTGGCGCATGAATCTGTGCAGCGGGAACGACCTCGGACCACCAGGGGCCGAGAAAACCACAGTCTCATGGAGCCGGACACTCAGGGTCAGGGGAAAATCCAATATATATCTGGTGATATCTCGGGTGCTATTAGAGATAGCGCAATAAACCAAGGTGAATTATCTGCAGGAGGCCCTGGCGCATGAATCTGTGCAACGGGAACGACCTCGGACCACCAGGGGCCGAGAAAATCACCGTCTCATGGAGCCGGACACTCAGGGTCAGGGAAAAATCCAATATATATCTGGTGATATCTCGGGTGCTATTACAGATAGCGCAATAAACCAAAGTGCACTGTCTGTAGGAGGCCCTTGCGAATGAATCTGTGCCGCAGGAACGACCTCGGACCACCAGTGGTCGAGAAAACCACCGTCTCATGGGTCCGGACACTCAGGGTCAGGGGAAAACCCAATATATATCTGGTGATATCTCGGGTGCTATTACAGATAGCGCAATAAATCAAAGTGCATTGTCTGTAGGAGGCCCTTGCGAATGAATCTGTGCCGCAGGAACGACCTCGGACCACCAGTGGCCGAGAAAATTACAGATATTCGGAATCCGTCACCTAAGGTCATGTAAAAATACAGCAAATATCTGGTGATATCTTGGGTGCTATTAGAGATAGCGCAAAAAACCAAAGTGCATTGTCTGTAGGAGGCCCTAGCGCATGAATCTGGGCAGCGGGAACGACCTCGGACCACCAGGGGCCGAGAAAATCACCGTCTCATGGAGCCGGACACTAAGGGTCAGGGAGAAATCCAATATATATCTGGTGATATCTCGGGTGCTATTACAGATAGCGCAATAAATCAAAGTGCATTGTCTGTAGGAGGCCCTGGCGCATGAATCTGGCCAGCGGGAACGACCACGGACCACCAGGGGCCGAGAAAACCACAGTCTCATGGGCCCGGACACTCAGGCTCAGGGGAAAATCCAATATATATCTGGTGATATCTCGGGTGCTATTACAGATAGCGCAATAAATCAAAGTGCATTGTCTGTAGGAGGCCCTGGCGCATGAATCTGGACAGCGGGAACGACCTCGAACCACCAGGGGCCGAGAAAACCACAGTCTCATGGGGCCGGACACTCAGGGTCAGGGGAAAATCCAATATATATCTGGTGATATCTCGGGTGCTATTAGAGATAGCGCAATAAACCAAAGTGAATTATCTGAAGCAGGCCCTGGCGCATGCATCTGTGCAGCGGGAACGACGTCGGACCACCAGGGGACGAGAAAATCACCGTCTCATGGAGCCGGACACTCAGGGTCAGGGGAAAATCCAATATATATCTGGTTATATCTCTGGTGCTATTACAGATAGCGCAATAAACCAAAGTGCATTGTCTGTAGGAGGCCCTTGCGAATGAATCTGTGCCGCAGGAACGACCTCGGACCACCAGTGGCCGAGAAAACCACCGTCTCATGGGTCCGGACACTCAGGGTCAGGGGAAAACCCAATATATATCTGGTGATATCTCGGGTGCTATTACAGATAGCGCAATAAATCAAAGTGCATTGTCTGTAGGAGGCCCTTGCGAATGAATCTGTGCCGCAGGAACGACCTCGGACCACCAGTGGCCGAGAAAATTACAGATATTCGGAATCCGTCACCTAAGGTCATGTAAAAATCCAGCAAATATCTGGTGATATCTTGGGTGCTATTAGAGATAGCGCAAAAAACCAAAGTGCATTGTCTGTAGGAGGCCCTAGCGCATGAATCTGGGCAGCGGGAACGACCTCGGACCACCAGGGGCCGAGAAAATCACCGTCTCATGGAGCCGGACACTCAGGGTCAGGGAGAAATCCAATATATATCTGGTGATATCTCGGGTGCTATTACAGATAGCGCAATAAATCAAAGTGCATTGTCTGTAGGAGGCCCTGGCGCATGAATCTGGACAGCGGGAACGACCTCGGACCACCAGGGGCCGAGAAAACCACAGTCTCATGGGGCCGGACACTCAGGGTCAGGGGAAAATCCAATATATATCTGGTGATATCTCGGGTGCTATTAGAGATAGCGCAATAAACCAAAGTGAATTATCTGAAGCAGGCCCTGGCGCATGCATCTGTGCAGCGGGAACGACGTCGGACCACCAGGGGACGAGAAAATCACCGTCTCATGGAGCCGGACACTCAGGGTCAGGGGAAAATCCAATATATATCTGGTTATATCTCTGGTGCTATTACAGATAGCGCAATAAACCAAAGTGCATTGTCTGTAGGAGGCCCTTGCGAATGAATCTGTGCCGCAGGAACGACCTCGGACCACCAGTGGCCGAGAAAACCACCGTCTCGTGGGTCCGGACACTCAGGGTCAGGGGAAAACCCAATATATATCTGGTGATATCTCGGGTGCTATTACAGATAGCGCAATAAATCAAAGTGCATTGTCTGTAGGAGGCCCTTGCGAATGAATCTGTGCCGCAGGAACGACCTCGGACCACCAGTGGCCGAGAAAATTACAGATATTCGGAATACGTCACCTAAGGTCATGTAAAAATCCAGCAAATATCTGGTGATATCTTGGGTGCTATTAGAGATAGCGCAAAAAACCAAAGTGCATTGTCTGTAGGAGGCCCTAGCGCATGAATCTGGGCAGCGGGAACGACCTCGGACCACTAGGGGCCGAGAAAATCACCGTCTCATGGAGCCGGACACTCAGGGTCAGGGAGAAATCCAATATATATCTGGTGATATCTCGGGTGCTATTACAGATAGCGCAATAAATCAAAGTGCATTGTCTGTAGGAGGCCCTGGCGCATGAATCTGTGCAGCGGGAACGACCTCGGACCACCAGGGGCCGAGAGAACCACAGTCTCATTGGGCCGGACACTCAGGGTCAGGGGAAAATCCAGTATATATCTCTTGATATCCCGGGTGCTATTACAGATAGCGCAATAAATCAAAGTGCATTGTCTGTAGGAGGCCCTGGCGCATGAATCTGTACAGCGGGAACGACCTCGGACCACCAGGGGCCGAGAAAACCACCGTCTCATGGCGCCGGACACTCAGGGTCAGGGAAAAATCCAATATATATCTGGTGATATCTCGGGTGCTATTAGAGATAGCGCAATAAATCAAAGTGCATTGTCTGTAGGAGGCCCAGGCGCATGAATCTGGCCAGCGGGAACGACCTCGAACCACCAGGGGCCGAGACAACGACCGTCTCATGGGGCCGGACACTCAGGGTCAGGGTAAAATCCAATATATATCTGGTGATATGTCGGGTGCTATTACAGATAGCGCAATAAATCAAAGTGCATTGTCTGTAGGAGGTCCTGGCGCATGAATCTGTGCAGCGGGAACGACCTCGGACCACCAGGGGCCGAGAAAAGCACAGTCTCATGGGGCCGGACACTCAGGGTCAGGGTAAAATCCAATATATATCTGGTGATATCTCGGGTGCTATTAGAGATAGCGCAATAAGCCAAAGTGAATTATCTGCAGGAGGCCCTGGCGCATGAATCTGTGCAGCGGGAACGACCTCGGACCACCAGGGGCCGAGAAAATCACAGTCTCATGGGGCCGGACACTAAGGGTCAGGGGAAAATCCAATATATATCTGGTGATATCTCGGGTGCTATCAGAGATAGCGCAATAAACCAAAGTGAATTATCTGCACGAGGCCCTGGCGCATGAATGTGTGCAGCGGGAACGACCTCGGACCACCAGGGGCCGAGAAAACGATCGTCTCATGGGGCCGGACACTCAGGGTCAGTGAAAAATCCAATATATATCTGGTGATATCTCGGGTGCTATTACAGATAGCGCAATAAATCAAAGTGCATTGTCTGTAGGAGGCCCTGGCGCATGAATCTGTGCAGCGGGAACGACCTCGGACCACCAGGGGCCGAGAGAACCACAGTCTCATTGGGCCGGACACTCAGGGTCAGGGGAAAATCCAGTATATATCTCTTGATATCCCGGGTGCTATTACAGATAGCGCAATAAATCAAAGTGCATTGTCTGTAGGAGGCCCTGGCGCATGAATCTGTACAGCGGGAACGACCTCGGACCACCAGGGGCCGAGAAAACCACAGTCTCATTGGGCCGGACACTCAGGGTCAGGGAAAATC
The DNA here is from genome assembly GCF_051020985.1 of Nomia melanderi. Classification (NCBI taxonomy): domain Eukaryota; kingdom Metazoa; phylum Arthropoda; class Insecta; order Hymenoptera; family Halictidae; genus Nomia; species Nomia melanderi. The sequence continues at coordinate 723,752 of NW_027475147.1, read as the reverse complement.
CAATATATATCTGGTGATATCTCGGGTGCTATTAGAGATAGCGCAATAAATCAAAGTGCATTGTCTGTAGGAGGCCCTGGCGTATGAATCTGTGCAACGGGAATGACCGCGGACCACCAGGGGCCGAGAAAACCACAGTCTCATGGGGCCGGACACTCAGGGTCAGGGGAAAATCCAATATAGACCTGGTGATATCTCGGGTGCTATTACAGATAGCGCAATAAATCAAAGTGCATTGTCTGTAGAAGGCCCTGGCGCATGAATCTGTGCAGCGGGGACGTCCTCGGACCGCCAGGGGCCGAGACAACGACCGTCTCATGGGGCCGGACACTCAGGGTCAGGGTAAAATCCAATATATATCTGGTGATATGTCGGGTGCTATTACAGATAGCGCAATAAATCAAAGTGCATTGTCTGTAGGAGGTCCTGGCGCATGAATCTGTGCAGCGGGAACGACCTCGGACCATCAGGGGCCGAGAAAAGCACAGTCTCATGGGGCCGGACACTCAGGGTCAGGGTAAAATCCAATATATATCTGGTGATATCTCGGGTGCTATTAGAGATAGCGCAATAAGCCAAAGTGAATTATCTGCAGGAGGCCCTGGCGCATGAATCTGTGCAGCGGGAACGACCTCGGACGACCAGGGGCCGAGAAAACCACAGTCTCATGGGGCCGGACACTCAGGGTCAGGGGAAAATCCAATATATATCTGGTGATATCTCGGGTGCTATTACAGATAGAGCAATAAACCAAAGTGAATTATCTGCAGGAGGCCCTGGCCCATGCATCTGTGCAGCGGGAACGACCTCGGACCACCAGGGGCCGAGAAAACCACCGTCTCATGGGGCCGGACACTCAGGGTCAGGGAAAAATGCAATATATATCTGGTGATATGTCGGGTGCTATTACAGATAGCACAATAAATCAAAGTGCATTGTCTGGACGAGGCCCTGGCGCATGAATCTGTGCAGCGGGAACGACCTCGGACCACCAGGGGCCGAGAAAACCACAGTCTCATGGGGCCGGACTCTCAGGGTCAGGGGAAAATCCAATATATATCTGGTGATATCTCGGGTGCTATTAGAGATAGGGCAATAAACCAAAGTGAATTATCTGCAGCAGGCCCTGGCGCATGAATCTGTGCAACGGGAACGACCTCGCACCACCAGGGGCCGAGAAAACCACAGTCTCATGGGGCCGGACACTCAGGGTCAGGGGAAAATCCAATATATATCTGGTGATATCTCGGGTGCTATTACAGATAGAGCAATAAATCAAAGTGCATTGTCTGCAGGAGGCCCTGGCGCATGAATCTCTGCAGCGGGAACATCCTCGGACCACCAGGGGCCGAGAAAACCACAGTCTCATGGGGCCGGACACTCAGGGTCAGGGGAAAATCCAATATATATCTGGTGATATCTCGGGTGCTATTAGATACAGCGCAATAAACCAAAGTGAATTATCTGCAGGAGGCCCTGGCGCATGAATCTGTGCAGCGGGAACGACCTCGGACCACCAGGGGCCGAGAAAACCACAGTCTCATGGAGCCGGACACTCAGGGTCAGGGGAAAATCCAATATATATCTGGTGATATCTCGGGTGCTATTACAGATAGCGCAATAAATCAAAGTGAATTATCTGCAGGAGGCCCTGGCGCATGAATCTGTGCAGCGGGAACGACCTCGGGCCACCAGGGGCCGAGAAAACCACAGTCACATGGGGCCGGTCACTCAGGGTCAGGGGAAAATCCAATATATATCTGGTGATATCGCGGGTGCTATTAGAGATAGTGCAATAAATCAAAGTGAATTATCTGCAGGAGGCCCTGCCGCATGCATCTGTGCAGCGGGAACGACCTCGGAACACCAGGGGCCGAGAAAACCACCGTCTCATGGGGCAGGACACTCAGGGTCAGTGAAAAATCCAATATATATCTGCTGATATCTCGGGTGCTGTTACAGATAGCGCAATAAATCAAAGTGCATTGTCTGTAGGAGACCCTGGCACATGAATCTGTGCAGAGGGAACGACCTCGGACCACCAGGGGCCGAGAAAACCACCGTCTCATGGCGCCGGACACTCAGGGTCAGGGGAAAATCCAATATATATCTGGTGATATCTCGGGTGCTATTACAGATAACGCAATAAATCAAAGTGAATTATCTGCAGGAGGCCCTGGCGCATGAATCTGTGCAGCGGGAACGACCTCGGACCACCAGGGGCCGAGAAAACCACAGTCTCATGGAGCCGGACACTCAGGGTCAGGGGAAAATCCAATATAAATCTGGTGATATCTCGGGTGCTATTACAGATAGCGCAATAAATCAAAGTGAATTATCTGCAGGAGGCCCTGGCGCATGAATCTGTGCAGCGGGAACGACCTCGGACCACCAGGGTCCGAGAAAAACACCGTCTCATGGGGCCGCACACTCAGGGTCAGTGAAAAATCCAATATATATCTGGTGATATCTCGGGTGCTATTACAGATAGCGCAATAAATCAAAGTGCATTATCTGCAGGAGGCCCTGGCGCATGAATCTGTGCAGCGGGAACGACCTCGGACCACCAGGGGCCGAGAAAACCACAGTCTCATGGAGCCGGACACTCAGTGTCAGGGGAAAATCCAGTATATATCTCTTGATATCTCGGGTGCTATTAGAGATAGCGCAATAAACCAAAGTGAATTATCTGCAGGAGGCCCTGGCGCATGAATCTGTGCAGCGGGAACGACCTCGGACCACCAGGGGCCGAGAAAACCACAGTCTCATGGAGCCGGACACTCAGGGTCAGGGGAAAATCCAATATATATCTGGTGATATCTCGGGTGCTATTACAGATAGCGCAATAAATCAAAGTGAATTATCTGCAGGAGGCCCTGGCGCATGAATCTGTGCAGCGGGAACGACCTCGGACCACCAGGGGCCGAGAAAACCACAGTCACATGGGGCCGGTCACTCAGGGTCAGGGGAAAATCCAATATATATCTGGTGATATCTCGGGTGCTATTAGATACAGCGCAATAAACCAAATTGAATTATCTGCAGGAGGCCCTGGCGCATGAATCTGGGCAGCGGGAACGACCTCGGACCACCAGGGGCCGAGAAAACCACAGTCTAGTGGGGCCGGACACTCAGGGTCAGGGGAAAATGCAATATATATATCAGGTGATATCTCGGGTGCTATTAGATACAGCGCAATAAACCAAAGTGTATTATCTGCAAGAGGCCCTGGCGCATGCATCTCTGCAGCGGGAACGACCTCGGACCACCAGGGGCCGAGAAAACTAAAGTCTCATGGGGCCGGACACTCAGGGTCTGGGGAAAATCCATTATATATCTGGTGATATGTCGGGAGCTATTACAGATAGCGCAATAAATCAAAGTTCATTGTCTGGAGGAGGCCCTGGCGCATGAATCTGTGCAGCGGGAACGACCTCGGTCCACCAGGGGCCGAGAAAACCACCGTCTCATGGGGCTGGACACTCAGGGTGAGGGTAATATCCAATATATATCTGGTGATATCTCGGGTGCTATTACAGATAGCGCAATAAATCAAAGTGCATTGTCTGTAGGAGGCCCTGGCGCATGAACCTGTGCAGCGGCAACGACCTCGGACCACCAGGGGCCGAGAAAACCACAGTCTCATGGGGCCGGACACTCTGGGTCAGGGGAAAATCCAATATATATCTGGTGATATCTCGGCTGCTATGTCAGATAGCGCAATAAATCAAAGTGCATTGTCTGTAGGAGGCCCTGGCGCATGAATCTGTGCAGCGGGAACGACCTCGGACCTCCAGGGGCCGAGAAAACCACAGTCTCATGGGGCCGGACACTCAGGGTCAGGGGAAAATCCAGTATATATCTGGTGATATCTCGGGTGCTATAAGAGATAGCGCAATAAACCAAAGTGAATTATCTGCAGGAGGCCCTGGCGCATGCATCTGTGCAGCGGGAACGACCTCGGACCACCAGGGGCCGAGAAAACCACCGTCTCATGGGGCCGGACGCTCAGGGTCGGGGAAAAATCCAATATATATCTGGTGATATCTCGGGTGCTATTACAGATAGCGCAATAAATCAAAGTGCAATGTCTGTAGGAGGCCCTGGCGCATGAATCTGTGCAGCGGGAACGACCTCGGGCCACCAGGGGCCGAGAAAACCACAGTCTCATGTGGCCGGACACTCAGGGTCAGGGAAAAATCCATTATATATCTGGTGATATATCGGGTGCCATTAGAGATAGCTCGATAAATCAAAGTGCATTGTCTGCAGGAGGCCCTGACGCATGAATCTGTGCAGCGGGAACGACCTCGGACAACGAGGGGCCGATAAAACCACCGTCTCATGGGGCCGGACACTCAGGGTCAGGGGAAAATCCAATATATATCTGGTGATATCTCGGGTGCTATTACAGATAGCGGAATAAACCAAAGTGCATTGTCTGTAGGAGGCCCTGGCGCATGAATCTGTCCAGCGGGAACGACCTCGGACCACCAGGGGCCGAGAAAACCACAGTCTCATGTGGCCGGACACTCAGGGTCAGGGAAAAATCCATTATATATCTGGTGATATATCGGGTGCCATTAGAGATAGCTCGATAAATCAAAGTGCATTGTCTGCAGGAGGCCCTGACGCATGAATCTGTGCAGCGGAAACGACCTCGGACCACCAGGGGCCGAGAAAACCACCGTCTCATGGGGCCGGGCACTCAGGGTCTGGGGAAAATCCAATATGTATCTGGTGATATCTCGGGTGCTATTAGAGATGGCGTAATAAACCAAAGTGCATTGTCTGTAGGAGGCCCTGGCGCATGAATCTGTGCAGCGGGAACGACCTCTGACCACAAGAGGCCGAGAAAACCACCGTCTCATGGGGCCGGACACTCAGGGTCGAGGAAAAATCCAATATATATCTGGTGATATCTCGGGTGCTATTAGAGATAGCGCGATAAATCAAAGTGAATTATCTGCAGGAGGCCCTGGCGCATGCATCTGTGCAGCGGGAACGACCTCGGACCACCAGGGGCCGAGAAAACCACCGTCTCATGGGGCCGGACGCTCAGGGTCGGGGAAAAATCAAATATATATCTGGCGATATCTCGGGTGCTATTACAGATAGCGCAATAAATCAAAGTGCCTTATCTGTAGGAGGGCCTAGCGCATGAATCTGTGCAGCGGGATCGACCTCGGACCACCAGGGGCCGAGAAAACCACCGACACATGGGGCGGAGACTCAGGGTCGGGCAAAAATCCAATATATATCTGGTGATATCTCGGGTTCTATTACAGATAGCGCGATAAATCAAAGTGCATTGTCTGTAGGAGGCACAGGCGAATGAGTCTGTGCAGCAGGAACGACCTCGAACCACCAGGGGCCGAGAAAATTACAGATATTCGGAATCCGTCACCCAAGGTCATGTGAAAATCCAGCATATATCTGGTGATATTTCGGGTGCTATTATAGATAGCGCAATAAACCAAAGTGAATTATCTGCAGGAGGCCCTGGCGCATGAATCTGTGCAGCGGGAACGACCTCGGACCACCAGGGGCCGAGAAAACTACCGTCCCATGGGGCCGGTCACTCAGGGTCAGTGAAAAATCCAATATATGTCTGCTGATATCTCGGGTGCTATTAGAGATAGCGCAATGAACCAAAGTGAATTATCTGCAGGAGGCCCTGGCGCATGAATCTGTGCAGCGGGAACGACCACGGACCACCAGGGGCCGAGAAAACGACCGTCTCATGGGGCCGGACACTCAGGGTCACGGAAAAATCCAATATATATCTGCTGATATCTCGGGTGCTATTACAGATAGCGCGCATAAATCAAAGTTCATTGTCTGTAGGAGGCCCTGGCGCATGAATCTGTGCAGCGGGAACGACCTCGGACCACCAGGGGCCGAGAAAACTACCGTCTCATGGGGCCGGTCACTCAGGGTCAGTGAAAAATCCAATATATATCTGCTGATATCTCGGGTGCTATTAGAGATAGCGCAATAAACCAAAGTGCATTGTCTGTAGGAGGCCCTGGCGCATGAATCTGTGCAGCGGGAACGACCTCGGACCACCAGGGGCCGAAAAAACCACAGTCTAGTGGGGCCGGACACTCAGGGTCAGGGGAAAATGCAATATATATATCAGGTGATATCTCGGGTGCTATTAGATACAGCGCAATAAACCAAAGTGTATTATCTGCAAGAGGCCCTGGCGCATGCATCTCTGCAGCGGGAACGACCTCGGACCACCAGGGGCCGAGAAAACTAAAGTCTCATGGGGCCGGACACTCAGGGTCTGGGGAAAATCCATTATATATCTGGTGATATGTCGGGAGCTATTACAGATAGCGCAATAAATCAAAGTTCATTGTCTGGAGGAGGCCCTGGCGCATGAATCTGTGCAGCGGGAACGACCTCGGTCCACCAGGGGCCGAGAAAACCACCGTCTCATGGGGCTGGACACTCAGGGTGAGGGTAATATCCAATATATATCTGGTGATATCTCGGGTGCTATTACAGATAGCGCAATAAATCAAAGTGCATTGTCTGTAGGAGGCCCTGGCGCATGAACCTGTGCAGCGGCAACGACCTCGGACCACCAGGGGCCGAGAAAACCACAGTCTCATGGGGCCGGACACTCTGGGTCAGGGGAAAATCCAATATATATCTGGTGATATCTCGGCTGCTATGTCAGATAGCGCAATAAATCAAAGTGCATTGTCTGTAGGAGGCCCTGGCGCATGAATCTGTGCAGCGGGAACGACCTCGGACCTCCAGGGGCCGAGAAAACCACAGTCTCATGGGGCCGGACACTCAGGGTCAGGGGAAAATCCAGTATATATCTGGTGATATCTCGGGTGCTATAAGAGATAGCGCAATAAACCAAAGTGAATTATCTGCAGGAGGCCCTGGCGCATGCATCTGTGCAGCGGGAACGACCTCGGACCACCAGGGGCCGAGAAAACCACCGTCTCATGGGGCCGGACGCTCAGGGTCGGGGAAAAATCCAATATATATCTGGTGATATCTCGGGTGCTATTACAGATAGCGCAATAAATCAAAGTGCAATGTCTGTAGGAGGCCCTGGCGCATGAATCTGTGCAGCGGGAACGACCTCGGGCCACCAGGGGCCGAGAAAACCACAGTCTCATGTGGCCGGACACTCAGGGTCAGGGAAAAATCCATTATATATCTGGTGATATATCGGGTGCCATTAGAGATAGCTCGATAAATCAAAGTGCATTGTCTGCAGGAGGCCCTGACGCATGAATCTGTGCAGCGGGAACGACCTCGGACAACGAGGGGCCGATAAAACCACCGTCTCATGGGGCCGGACACTCAGGGTCAGGGGAAAATCCAATATATATCTGGTGATATCTCGGGTGCTATTACAGATAGCGGAATAAACCAAAGTGCATTGTCCGTAGGAGGCCCTGGCGCATGAATCTGTCCAGCGGGAACGACCTCGGACCACCAGGGGCCGAGAAAACCACAGTCTCATGTGGCCGGACACTCAGGGTCAGGGAAAAATCCATTATATATCTGGTGATATATCGGGTGCCATTAGAGATAGCTCGATAAATCAAAGTGCATTGTCTGCAGGAGGCCCTGACGCATGAATCTGTGCAGCGGAAACGACCTCGGACCACCAGGGGCCGAGAAAACCACCGTCTCATGGGGCCGGGCACTCAGGGTCTGGGGAAAATCCAATATGTATCTGGTGATATCTCGGGTGCTATTAGAGATGGCGTAATAAACCAAAGTGCATTGTCTGTAGGAGGCCCTGGCGCATGAATCTGTGCAGCGGGAACGACCTCTGACCACAAGAGGCCGAGAAAACCACCGTCTCATGGGGCCGGACACTCAGGGTCGAGGAAAAATCCAATATATATCTGGTGATATCTCGGGTGCTATTAGAGATAGCGCGATAAATCAAAGTGAATTATCTGCAGGAGGCCCTGGCGCATGCATCTGTGCAGCGGGAACGACCTCGGACCACCAGGGGCCGAGAAAACCACCGTCTCATGGGGCCGGACGCTCAGGGTCGGGGAAAAATCAAATATATATCTGGCGATATCTCGGGTGCTATTACAGATAGCGCAATAAATCAAAGTGCCTTATCTGTAGGAGGGCCTAGCGCATGAATCTGTGCAGCGGGATCGACCTCGGACCACCAGGGGCCGAGAAAACCACCGACACATGGGGCGGAGACTCAGGGTCGGGCAAAAATCCAATATATATCTGGTGATATCTCGGGTTCTATTACAGATAGCGCGATAAATCAAAGTGCATTGTCTGTAGGAGGCACAGGCGAATGAGTCTGTGCAGCAGGAACGACCTCGAACCACCAGGGGCCGAGAAAATTACAGATATTCGGAATCCGTCACCCAAGGTCATGTGAAAATCCAGCATATATCTGGTGATATTTCGGGTGCTATTATAGATAGCGCAATAAACCAAAGTGAATTATCTGCAGGAGGCCCTGGCGCATGAATCTGTGCAGCGGGAACGACCTCGGACCACCAGGGGCCGAGAAAACTACCGTCCCATGGGGCCGGTCACTCAGGGTCAGTGAAAAATCCAATATATGTCTGCTGATATCTCGGGTGCTATTAGAGATAGCGCAATGAACCAAAGTGAATTATCTGCAGGAGGCCCTGGCGCATGAATCTGTGCAGCGGGAACGACCACGGACCACCAGGGGCCGAGAAAACGACCGTCTCATGGGGCCGGACACTCAGGGTCACGGAAAAATCCAATATATATCTGCTGATATCTCGGGTGCTATTACAGATAGCGCGCATAAATCAAAGTTCATTGTCTGTAGGAGGCCCTGGCGCATGAATCTGTGCAGCGGGAACGACCTCGGACCACCAGGGGCCGAGAAAACTACCGTCTCATGGGGCCGGTCACTCAGGGTCAGTGAAAAATCCAATATATATCTGCTGATATCTCGGGTGCTATTAGAGATAGCGCAATAAACCAAAGTGCATTGTCTGTAGGAGGCCCTGGCGCATGAATCTGTGCAGCGGGAACGACCTCGGACCACCAGGGGCCGAAAAAACCACAGTCTCATGGGGCCGGACACTCAGTGTCAGGGTAAAATCCAATATATATCTGGTGATATCTCGGGTGCTATTACAGATAGCGCAATAAATCAAAGTGCATTGTCTGTAGGAGGCCCTGGCGCATGAATCTGTGCAGCGGGAACGACCTCGGACCACCAGGGGCCGAGAAAACCACCGTCTCATGGGGCCGGACGCTCAGGGTCGGGGAAAAATCAAATATATATCTGGCGATATCTCGGGTGCTATTACAGATAGCGCAATAAATCAAAGTGCCTTATCTGTAGGAGGGCCTAGCGCATGAATCTGTGCAGCGGGATCGACCTCGGACCACCAGGGGCCGAGAAAACCACCGACACATGGGGCGGAGACTCAGGGTCGGGCAAAAATCCAATATATATCTGGTGATATCTCGGGTGCTATTACAGATAGCGCGATAAATCAAAGTGCATTGTCTGTAGGAGGCACAGGCGAATGAGTCTGTGCAGCAGGAACGACCTCGAACCACCAGGGGCCGAGAAAATTACAGATATTCGGAATCCGTCACCCAAGGTCATGTGAAAATCCAGCATATATCTGGTGATATTTCGGGTGCTATTATAGATAGCGCAATAAACCAAAGTGAATTATCTGCAGGAGGCCCTGGCGCATGAATCTGTGCAGCGGGAACGACCTCGGACCACCAGGGGCCGAGAAAACTACCGTCCCATGGGGCCGGTCACTCAGGGTCAGTGAAAAATCCAATATATGTCTGCTGATATCTCGGGTGCTATTAGAGATAGCGCAATAAACCAAAGTGAATTATCTGCAGGAGGCCCTGGCGCATGAATCTGTGCAGCGGGAACGACCACGGACCACCAGGAGCCGAGAAAACGACCGTCTCATGGGGCCGGACACTCAGGGTCACGGAAAAATCCAATATATATCTGCTGATATCTCGGGTGCTATTACAGATAGCGCGCATAAATCAAAGTTCATTGTCTGTAGGAGGCCCTGGCGCATGAATCTGTGCAGCGGGAACGACCTCGGACCACCAGGGGCCGAGAAAACTACCGTCTCATGGGGCCGGTCACTCAGGGTCAGTGAAAAATCCAATATATATCTGCTGATATCTCGGGTGCTATTAGAGATAGCGCAATAAACCAAAGTGCATTGTCTGTAGGAGGCCCTGGCGCATGAATCTGTGCAGCGGGAACGACCTCGGACCACCAGGGGCCGAAAAAACCACAGTCTCATGGGGCCGGACACTCAGTGTCAGGGTAAAATCCAATATATATCTGGTGATATCTCGGGTGCTATTACAGATAGCGCAATAAATCAAAGTGCATTGTCTGTAGGAGGCCCTGGCGCATGAATCTGTGCAGCGGGAACGACCTCGGACCACCAGGGGACGAGAAAACGACCGCCTCATGGGGCCGGACACTCAGGGTCAGTGAAAAATCCAATATATATCTGGTGATATCTCGGCTGCTATTACAGATAGCGCAATAAATCAAAGTGCATTGTCAGTAGGAGGCCCTGGCGCATGAATCTGTACTGCGGGAACGACCTCGGACCACCAGGGGCGAGACAACCACCTTCTCATGGGGCCGGACACTCAGGGTCAGTGAAAAATCCAATATATATCTGGTGATATCTCGGCTGCTATTACAGATAGCGCAATAAATCAAAGTGCATAGTCTGTAGGAGGCCCTGGCGCATGAATCTGTGCAGCGGGAACGACCTCGGACCACCAGGGGCCGAGAAAACCACAGTCTCATGGGCCCGGACACTCAGGGTCAGGGGAAAATCCAATATATATCTGGTGATATGTCGGGTGCTATTAGAGATAGCGCAATAAACCAAAGTGAATTATCTGCGGGAGGCCCTGGCGCATGAATCTGTGCAGCGGGAACGACTTCGGACCACCAGGGGCCGAAAAAACCACAGTCTCATGGGGCCGGACACTCAGGGTCAGGGGAAAATCCAATATGTATCTGGTGATATCTCGGGTGCTATTAGAGATAGCGCAATAAACTAAAGTGAATTATCTGCAGGAGGCCCCGGCGCATGAATCTATGCAGCGGGAACGACCTCGGACCACCAGGGGCGAGACAACCACCTTCTCATGGGGCCGTACACTCAGGGTCTGGGAAAAATCCAAAATATATATGCGGTGATATCTCGGGTGCAATTACAGATAGCGCAATAAATCAAAGTGCATTGTCTGTAGGAGGCCCTGGCGCATGAATCTGTGCAGCGGGAACGACCTCGGACCACCAGGGGCCGAGAAAACCACAGTCCCAAGGGGCCGGACACTCAGGGTCAGGGGAAAATCCAATATATATGTGGTGATATCTCGGGTGCTATCAGAGATAGCGCAATAAACCAAAGTGAATTATCTGCAGGAGGCCCTGGCGCATGAATCTATGCAGCGGGAACGACCTCGGAACACCAGGGGCCGAGAAAACTACCGTCTCATGGGGCCGGTCACTCAGGGTCAGTGAAAAATCCAATATATATCTGGTGATATCTCGGGTGCTATTACAGATAGCGCAATAAACCAAAGTGAATTATCTGCAGGAGGCCCTGGCGCATGAATCTGTGCAGCGGGAACGACATCGGACCACCAGGGGCCGAGAAAACGACCGTCTCATGGGGCCGGACACTCAGGGTCAGTGAAAAATCCAATATATATCTGCTGATATCTCGGGTGCTATTACAGATAGCGCAATAAATCAAAGTGCATTGTCTGTAGGAGGCCCTGGCGCATGAATCTGTGTAGCGGGAACGACCTCGGACCACCAGGGGCCGAGAAAACCACAGTCTCATGGGCCCGGACACTCAGGGTCAGGGGAAAATCCAATATATATCTGGTGATATCTCGGGTGCTATTAGAGATAGCGCAATAAACCAAAGTGAATTATCTGCAGGAGGCCCTGGCGCATGAATCTGTGCAGCGGGAGCGACCTGGGACCACCAGGGGCCGAGAAAACGACCGTCTCATGGGGCCGGACACTCAGGGTCAGTGAAAAATCCAATATATATCTGCTGATATCTCGGGTGCTATTACAGATAGCGCAATAAATCAAAGTTCATTGTCTGTGGGAGGCCCTGGCGCATGAATCTGTGCAGCGGGAACGACCTCGGACCACCAGGGGCCGAGAAAACCACAGTCTCATGGGGCCGGACACACAGGGTCAGGGGAAAATCCAATATATATCTGGTGATATCTCGGGTGCTATTAGAGATATCGCAATAAACCAAAGTGAATTATCTGCAGGAGGCCCTGGCGCATGAATCTGTGCAGCGGGAACGACCTCGGACCACCAGGGGCCGAGAAAACTACCGTCTCATGGGGCCGGTCACTCAGGGTCAGTGAAAAATCCAATATATGTCTGCTGATATCTCGGGTGCTATTAGAGATAGCGCAATAAACCAAAGTGAATTATCTGCAGGAGGCCCTGGCGCATGAATCTGTGCAGCGGGAACGACCACGGACCACCAGGGGCCGAGAAAACGACCGTCTCATGGGGCCGGACACTCAGGGTCACGGAAAAATCCAATATATATCTGCTGATATCTCGGGTGCTATTACAGATAGCGCGAATAAATCAAAGTTCATTGTCTGTAGGAGGCCCTGGCGCATGAATCTGTGCAGCGGGAACGACCTCGGACCACCAGGGGCCGAAAAAACCACAGTCTCATGGGGCCGGACACTCAGGGTCAGTGAAAAATCCAATATATATCTGCTGATATCTCGGGTGCTATTAGAGATAGCGCAATAAACCAAAGTGCATTGTCTGTAGGAGGCCCTGGCGCATGAATCTGTGCAGCGGGAACGACCTCGGACCACCAGGGGCCGAAAAAACCACAGTCTCATGGGGCCGGACACTCAGTGTCAGGGTAAAATCCAATATATATCTGGTGATATCTCGGGTGCTATTACAGATAGCGCAATAAATCAAAGTGCATTGTCTGTAGGAGGCCCTGGCGCATGAATCTGTGCAGCGGGAACGACCTCGGACCACCAGGGGACGAGAAAACGACCGCCTCATGGGGCCGGACACTCAGGGTCAGTGAAAAATCCAATATATATCTGGTGATATCTCGGCTGCTATTACAGATAGCGCAATAAATCAAAGTGCATTGTCAGTAGGAGGCCCTGGCGCATGAATCTGTACTGCGGGAACGACCTCGGACCACCAGGGGCGAGACAACCACCTTCTCATGGGGCCGGACACTCAGGGTCAGGGAAAAATCCAATATATATCTGGTGATATCTCGGGTGCTATTACAGATAGCGCAATAAACCAAAGTGAATTATCTGCAGGAGGCCCTGGCGCATGAATCTGTGCAGCGGGAACGACATCGGACCACCAGGGGCCGAGAAAACGACCGTCTCATGGGGCCGGACACTCAGGGTCAGTGAAAAATCCAATATATATCTGCTGATATCTCGGGTGCTATTACAGATAGCGCAATAAATCAAAGTGCATAGTCTGTAGGAGGCCCTGGCGCATGAATCTGTGCAGCGGGAACGACCTCGGACCACCAGGGGCCGAGAAAACCACAGTCTCATGGGCCCGGACACTCAGGGTCAGGGGAAAATCCAATATATATCTGGTGATATGTCGGGTGCTATTAGAGATAGCGCAATAAACCAAAGTGAATTATCTGCGGGAGGCCCTGGCGCATGAATCTGTGCAGCGGGAACGACTTCGGACCACCAGGGGCCGAAAAAACCACAGTCTCATGGGGCCGGACACTCAGGGTCAGGGGAAAATCCAATATGTATCTGGTGATATCTCGGGTGCTATTAGAGATAGCGCAATAAACTAAAGTGAATTATCTGCAGGAGGCCCCGGCGCATGAATCTGTGCAGCGGGAACGACCTCGGACCACCAGGGGCGAGACAACCACCTTCTCATGGGGCCGTACACTCAGGGTCTGGGAAAAATCCAAAATATATATGCGGTGATATCTCGGGTGCAATTACAGATAGCGCAATAAATCAAAGTGCATTGTCTGTAGGAGGCCCTGGCGCATGAATCTGTGCAGCGGGAACGACCTCGGACCACCAGGGGCCGAGAAAACCACAGTCCCAAGGGGCCGGACACTCAGGGTCAGGGGAAAATCCAATATATATGTGGTGATATCTCGGGTGCTATCAGAGATAGCGCAATAAACCAAAGTGAATTATCTGCAGGAGGCCCTGGCGCATGAATCTATGCAGCGGGAACGACCTCGGAACACCAGGGGCCGAGAAAACTACCGTCTCATGGGGCCGGTCACTCAGGGTCAGTGAAAAATCCAAAATATATCTGGTGATATCTCGGGTGCTATTACAGATAGCGCAATAAACCAAAGTGAATTATCTGCAGGAGGCCCTGGCGCATGAATCTGTGCAGCGGGAACGACATCGGACCACCAGGGGCCGAGAAAACGACCGTCTCATGGGGCCGGACACTCAGGGTCAGTGAAAAATCCAATATATATCTGCTGATATCTCGGGTGCTATTACAGATAGCGCAATAAATCAAAGTGCATTGTCTGTAGGAGGCCCTGGCGCATGAATCTGTGTAGCGGGAACGACCTCGGACCACCAGGGGCCGAGAAAACCACAGTCTCATGGGCCCGGACACTCAGGGTCAGGGGAAAATCCAATATATATCTGGTGATATCTCGGGTGCTATTAGAGATAGCGCAATAAACCAAAGTGAATTATCTGCGGGAGGCCCTGGTGCATGAATCTGTGGAGCGGGAACGACCTCGGAACACCAGGGGCCGAGAAAACTACCGTCTCATGGGGCCGGTCACTCAGGGTCAGTGAAAAATCCAATATATATCTGCTGATATCTCGGGTGCTATTAGATATAGCGCAATAAACCAAAGTGAATTATCTGCAGGAGGTCCTGGTGCATGAATCTGTGCAGCGGGAACGACCTCGGACCACCAGGGGCCTAGAAAACGACCGTCTCATGGGGCCGGACACTCAGGGTCAGTGAAAAATCGAATATATATCTGGTGATATCTCGGGTGCTATTACAGATAGCGCAATAAATCAAAGTGCATTGTCTGTAGGAGGCCCTGGCGCATGAATCTGTGCAGCGGGAACGACCTCGGAACACCAGGGGCCGAGAAAACCACCGTCTCATGGGGCCGGACACTCAGGGTCAGGGGAAAATCCAATATAGATCTGGTGATATCTCGGGTGCTATTACAGATAGCGCAATAAATCAAAGTGCATTGTCTGTAGGAGGCCCTGGCGCATGAATCTGTGCAGCGGGAACGTCCTCAGACCTCCAGCTGCCGAGACAACGACCGCCACATGGGGCCGGACACTCAGGGTCAGGGTAAAATCCAATATATATCTGGTGATATCTCGGCTGCTATTACAGATAGCGCAATAAATCAAAGTGCATTACCTGTAGGAGGCCCTGGCGCATGAATCTGTGCTGCGGGAACGACCTCGGACCACCAGGGGCGTGACAACCACCTTCTCATGTGGCCGGACACTCAGGGTCAGGGAAAAATCCAATATATATCTGGTGATATCTCGGCTGCTATTACAGATAGCGCAATAAATCAAAGTGCATTGTCTGTAGGAGGCCCTGGCGCATGGATCTGTGCAGCGGGAACGACCTCGGACCACCAGGGGCCGAGAAAACGACCGTCTCATGGGCCCGGACACTCAGGGTCAGTGAAAAATCCAATACATATCTGGTGATATCTCGGCTGCTATTACAGATAGCGCAATAAATCAAAGTGAATTATCTGCAGGAGGCCCTGGCGCATGAATCTCTGCAACGGGAACGACCTCGGACCACCAGGGGCCGAGAAAACCACAGTCTCATGGGGCCGGACACTCAGGGTCAGGGGAAAATCCAATATATATCTGGTGATATCTCGGGTGCTATTTGAGATAGCGCAATAAATCAAAGTGCCTTGTCTGTAGGAGGCCCTGGCGCATGAATCTGTGCAGCGGGAACGACCTCGGAACACCAGGGGCCGAGAAAACCACCGTCTCATGGGGCCGGACACTCAGGGTCTGGGAGAAATCCAATATATATCCGGTGATATCTCGGGTGCTATTACAGATAGCGTAATAAATCAAAGTGCACTGTCTGTAGGAGACCCTGGCGCATGAACCTGTGCAGCGGGAAGAACCTCGGACCACCAGGGGCCGAGAAAACCACAGTCTCATGGGGCCGGACACTCAGGGTCAGGGGAAAATCCAATATGTATCTGGTGATATCTCGGGTGCTATTAGAGATAGCGCAATAAACCAAAGTGAATTATCTGCAGGGGGCCCTGGCGCATGAATCTGTGCAGCGGGAACGACCTCGGACCACCAGGGGCGAGACAACCACCTTCTCATGGGGCCGTACACTCAGGGTCAGGGAAAAATCCAATATAGATCTGGTGATATCTCGGGTGCTATTAGAGACAGCGCAATAAATCAAAGTGCATTGTCTGCAGGATGCCCTGGCGCATGAATCTGTGCAGCGGGAACGACCTCGGACCACCAGGGGCCGAGAAAACCACAGTCTCATGGAGCCGGACACTCAGGGTCAGGGGAAAATCCAATATATATCTGGTGATATCTCGGGTGCTATTACAGATAGCGCAATAAATCAAAGTGAATTATCTGCAGGAGGCCCTGGCGCATGAATCTGTGCAGCGGGAACGACCTCGGACCACCAGGGTCCGAGAAAAACACCGTCTCATGGGGCCGCACACTCAGGGTCAGTGAAAAATCCAATATATATCTGGTGATATCTCGGGTGCTATTACAGATAGCGCAATAAATCAAAGTGCATTATCTGCAGGAGGCCCTGGCGCATGAATCTGTGCAGCGGGAACGACCTCGGACCACCAGGGGCCGAGAAAACCACAGTCTCATGGAGCCGGACACTCAGTGTCAGGGGAAAATCCAGTATATATCTCTTGATATCTCGGGTGCTATTAGAGATAGCGCAATAAACCAAAGTGAATTATCTGCAGGAGGCCCTGGCGCATGAATCTGTGCAGCGGGAACGACCTCGGACCACCAGGGGCCGAGAAAACCACAGTCTCATGGAGCCGGACACTCAGGGTCAGGGGAAAATCCAATATATATCTGGTGATATCTCGGGTGCTATTAGAGATAGCGCAATAAACCAAGGTGAATTATCTGCAGGAGGCCCTGGCGCATGAATCTGTGCAACGGGAACGACCTCGGACCACCAGGGGCCGAGAAAACCACAGTCTCATGGGGCCGGGCTCTCAGAGTCAGGGGAAAATCCAATATAGATCTGGTGATATCTCGGGTGCTATTAGAGATAGCGCAATAAACCAAATTGAATTATCTGCAGGAGGCCCTGGCGCATGAATCTGGGCAGCGGGAACGACCTCGGACCACCAGGGGCCGAGAAAACCACAGTCTAGTGGGGCCGGACACTCAGGGTCAGGGGAAAATGCAATATATATATCAGGTGATATCTCGGGTGCTATTAGATACAGCGCAATAAACCAAAGTGTATTATCTGCAAGAGGCCCTGGCGCATGCATCTCTGCAGCGGGAACGACCTCGGACCACCAGGGGCCGAGAAAACTAAAGTCTCATGGGGCCGGACACTCAGGGTCTGGGGAAAATCCATTATATATCTGGTGATATGTCGGGAGCTATTACAGATAGCGCAATAAATCAAAGTTCATTGTCTGGAGGAGGCCCTGGCGCATGAATCTGTGCAGCGGGAACGACCTCGGTCCACCAGGGGCCGAGAAAACCACCGTCTCATGGGGCTGGACACTCAGGGTGAGGGTAATATCCAATATATATCTGGTGATATCTCGGGTGCTATTACAGATAGCGCAATAAATCAAAGTGCATTGTCTGTAGGAGGCCCTGGCGCATGAACCTGTGCAGCGGCAACGACCTCGGACCACCAGGGGCCGAGAAAACCACAGTCTCATGGGGCCGGACACTCTGGGTCAGTGGAAAATCCAATATATATCTGGTGATATCTCGGCTGCTATGTCAGATAGCGCAATAAATCAAAGTGCATTGTCTGTAGGAGGCCCTGGCGCATGAATCTGTGCAGCGGGAACGACCTCGGACCTCCAGGGGCCGAGAAAACCACAGTCTCATGGGGCCGGACACTCAGGGTCAGGGGAAAATCCAGTATATATCTGGTGATATCTCGGGTGCTATTAGAGATAGCGCAATAAACCAAAGTGAATTATCTGCAGGAGGCCCTGGCGCATGCATCTGTGCAGCGGGAACGACCTCGGACCACCAGGGGCCGAGAAAACCACCGTCTCATGGGGCCGGACGCTCAGGGTCGGGGAAAAATCAAATATATATCTGGCGATATCTCGGGTGCTATTACAGATAGCGCAATAAATCAAAGTGCCTTATCTGTAGGAGGGCCTAGCGCATGAATCTGTGCAGCAGGATCGACCTCGGACCACCAGGGGCCGAGAAAACCACCGACACATGGGGCGGAGACTCAGGGTCGGGGGAAAATCCAATATATATCTGGTGATATCTCGGGTGCTATTACAGATAGCGCGATAAATCAAAGTGCATTGTCTGTAGGAGGCACAGGCGAATGAGTCTGTGCAGCAGGAACGACCTCGAACCACCAGGGGCCGAGAAAATTACAGATATTCGGAATCCGTCACCCAAGGTCATGTGAAAATCCAGCATATATCTGGTGATATTTCGGGTGCTGTTATAGATAGCGCAATAAACCAAAGTGAATTATCTGCAGTAGGCCCTGGCGCATGCATCTGTGCAGCGGGAACGACCTCGGACAACCAGGGGCCGAGAAAGCCACAGTCCCATGGGGCTGGACACTCAGGGTTAGGGAAAAATCCAATATATATCTGGTGATATCTCGGGTGCTATTACAGATAGTACAATAAATCAAAGTGCACTGTCTGTTGGAGGCCCTGGCGCATGAACCTGTGCAGCGGGAACGACCTCGGACCACCAGGGGCCGAGAAAACGACCGTCTCATGGGGACGGACGCTCAGGGTCAGTGAAAAATCCAATATATATCTGGTGATATTTCGGGTGCTATTATAGATAGCGCAATAAACCAAAGTGAATTATCTGCAGGAGGCCCTGGCGCATGAATCTGTGCAGCGGGAACGTCCTCGGACCTCCAGGGGCCGAGACAACCACCGTCTCATGGGGCCGGACACTCAGGGTCAGGGTAAAATCCAATATATATCTGGTGATATCTCGGGTGCTATTACAGATAGCGCAATAAATCAATGTGCATTGTCTGTAGGAGGCCCTGGCGCATGAATCTGTGCAGCGGGAACGACCTCGGACCACCAGGGGCCGAAAAAACCACAGTCTCATGGGGCCGGACACTCAGGGTCAGGGTAAAATCCAATATATATCTGGTGATATCTCGGGTGCTATTACAGATCGCGCAATAATTCAAAGTGCATTGTCTGTAGGAGGCCCTGGCGCATGAATCTGTGCAGCGGGAACGACCTCGGACCACCAGGGGCAGAGAAAACGACCGCCTCATGGGGCCGGACACTCAGGGCCAGTGAAAAATCCAATATATATCTGGTGATATCTCGGGTGCTATTACAGATAGCGCAATAAATCAAAGTGCATTACCTGTAGGAGGCACTGGCGCATGAATCTGTTCAGCGGGAAGGCCCTCGGACCTCCAGGGGCCGAGACATCGACCGTCTCATGTGGCCGGACACTCAGGGTCAGGGTAAAATCCAATATATATCTGGTGATATCTCGGGTGCTATTAGAGATAGCGCAATAAACCAAAGTGAATTATCTGCAGGAGGCCCTGGCGCATGAATCTGTGCAGCGGGAGCGACCTGGGACCACCAGGGGCCGAGAAAACGACCGTCTCATGGGGCCGGACACTCAGGGTCAGTGAAAAATCCAATATATATCTGCTGATATCTCGGGTGCTATTACAGATAGCGCAATAAATCAAAGTTCATTGTCTGTAGGAGGCCCTGGCGCATGAATCTGTGCAGCGGGAACGACCTCGGACCACCAGGGGCCGAGAAAACCACAGTCTCATGGGGCCGGACACACAGGGTCAGGGGAAAATCCAATATATATCTGGTGATATCTCGGGTGCTATTAGAGATATCGCAATAAACCAAAGTGAATTATCTGCAGGAGGCCCTGGCGCATGAATCTGTGCAGCGGGAACGACCTCGGAACACCAGGGGCCGAGAAAACTACCGTCTCATGGGGCCGGTCACTCAGGGTCAGTGAAAAATCCAATATATGTCTGCTGATATCTCGGGTGCTATTAGAGATAGCACAATAAACCAAAGTGAATTATCTGCAGGAGGCCCTGGCGCATGAATCTGTGCAGCGGGAACGACCACGGACCACCAGGGGCCGACAAAACGACCGTCTCATGGGGCCGGACACTCAGGGTCACGGAAAAATCCAATATATATCTGCTGATATCTCGGGTGCTATTACAGATAGCGCGAATAAATCAAAGTTCATTGTCTGTAGGAGGCCCTGGCGCATGAATCTGTGCAGCGGGAACGACCTCGGACCACCAGGGGCCGAGAAAACTACCGTCTCATGGGGCCGGTCACTCAGGGTCAGTGAAAAATCCAATATATATCTGCTGATATCTCGGGTGCTATTAGAGATAGCGCAATAAACCAAAGTGAATTATCTGCAGGAGGCCCTGGCGCATGAATCTGTGCAGCGGGAGCGACCTGGGACCACCAGGGGCCGAGAAAACGACCGTCTCATGGGGCCGGACACTCAGGGTCAGTGAAAAATCCAATATATATCTGCTGATATCTCGGGTGCTATTACAGATAGCGCAATAAATCAAAGTTCATTGTCTGTAGGAGGCCCTGGCGCATGAATCTGTGCAGCGGGAACGACCTCGGACCACCAGGGGCCGAGAAAACCACAGTCTCATGGGGCCGGACACACAGGGTCAGGGGAAAATCCAATATATATCTGGTGATATCTCGGGTGCTATTAGAGATATCGCAATAAACCAAAGTGAATTATCTGCAGGAGGCCCTGGCGCATGAATCTGTGCAGCGGGAACGACCTCGGAACACCAGGGGCCGAGAAAACTACCGTCTCATGGGGCCGGTCACTCAGGGTCAGTGAAAAATCCAATATATGTCTGCTGATATCTCGGGTGCTATTAGAGATAGCACAATAAACCAAAGTGAATTATCTGCAGGAGGCCCTGGCGCATGAATCTGTGCAGCGGGAACGACCACGGACCACCAGGGGCCGACAAAACGACCGTCTCATGGGGCCGGACACTCAGGGTCACGGAAAAATCCAATATATATCTGCTGATATCTCGGGTGCTATTACAGATAGCGCGAATAAATCAAAGTTCATTGTCTGTAGGAGGCCCTGGCGCATGAATCTGTGCAGCGGGAACGACCTCGGACCACCAGGGGCCGAGAAAACTACCGTCTCATGGGGCCGGTCACTCAGGGTCAGTGAAAAATCCAATATATATCTGCTGATATCTCGGGTGCTATTAGAGATAGCGCAATAAACCAAAGTGAATTATCTGCAGGAGGCCCTGGCGCATGAATCTGTGCAGCGGGAACGACATCGGACCACCAGGGGCCGAGAAAACGACCGTCTCATGGGGCCGGACACTCAGGGTCAGTGAAAAATCCAATATATATCTGCTGATATCTCGGGTGCTATTACAGATAGCGCAATAAATCAAAGTGCATAGTCTGTAGGAGGCCCTGGCGCATGAATCTGTGCAGCGGGAACGACCTCGGACCACCAGGGGCCGAGAAAACCACAGTCTCATGGGCCCGGACACTCAGGGTCAGGGGAAAATCCAATATATATCTGGTGATATGTGTGGTGCTATTAGAGATAGCGCAATAAACCAAAGTGAATTATCTGCGGGAGGCCCTGGCGCATGAATCTGTGCAGCGGGAACGACTTCGGACCACCAGGGGCCGAAAAAACCACAGTCTCATGGGGCCGGACACTCAGGGTCAGGGGAAAATCCAATATGTATCTGGTGATATCTCGGGTGCTATTAGAGATAGCGCAATAAACTAAAGTGAATTATCTGCGGGAGGCCCTGGCGCATGAATCTGTGCAGCGGGAACGACTTCGGACCACCAGGGGCCGAAAAAACCACAGTCTCATGGGGCCGGACACTCAGGGTCAGGGGAAAATCCAATATGTATCTGGTGATATCTCGGGTGCTATTAGAGATAGCGCAATAAACTAAAGTGAATTATCTGCAGGAGGCCCCGGCGCATGAATCTGTGCAGCGGGAACGACCTCGGACCACCAGGGCCGAGACAACGACCGTCTCATGGGGCCGGACACTCAGGGTCAGTGAAAAATCCAATATATATCTGCTGATATCTCGGGTGCTATTACAGATAGCGCAATAAATCAAAGTGCATTGTCTGTAGGAGGCCCTGGCGCATGAATCTGTGTAGCGGGAACGACCTCGGACCACCAGGGGCCGAGAAAACCACAGTCTCATGGGCCCGGACACTCCCGGTCAGGGGAAAATCCAATATATATCTGGTGATATCTCGGGTGCTATTAGAGATAGCGCAATAAACCAAAGTGAATTATCTGCGGGAGGCCCTGGCGCATGAATCTGTGCAGCGGGAACGACCTCGGAACACCAGGGGCCGAGAAAACTACCGTCTCATGGGGCCGGTCACTCAGGGTCAGTGAAAAATCCAATATATATCTGCTGATATCTCGGGTGCTATTAGATATAGCGCAATAAACCAAAGTGAATTATCTGCAGGAGGTCCTGGTGCATGAATCTGTGCAGCGGGAACGACCTCGGACCACCAGGGGCCTAGAAAACCACAGTCTCATGGGGCCGGACACTCAGGGTCAGGGGAAAATCCAATATGTATCTGGTGATATCTCGGGTGCTATTAGAGATAGCGCAATAAACCAAAGTGAATTATCTGCAGGAGGCCCTGGCGCATGAATCTGTGCAGCGGGAACGACCTCGGACCACCAGGGGCGAGACAACCACCTTCTCATGGGGCCGTACACTCAGGGTCAGGGAAAAATCCAATATAGATCTGGTGATATCTCGGGTGCTATTAGAGACAGCGCAATAAATCAAAGTGCATTGTCTGCAGGATGCCCTGGCGCATGAATCTGTGCAGCGGAAACGACCTCGGACCACCAGGGGCGAGAAAACCACAGTCTCATGGGGCCGGACGCTCAGTGTCAGAGGAAAATCCAATATATATCCGGTGATATCTCGGGTGCTATTACAGATAGCGCAATAAATCAAAGAGAATTGTCTGTAGGAGGCCCTGGCGCATGAATCTGTGTAGCGGGTATGACCTCGGATGACCAGGGGCCGAGAAAACCACCGTCTCATGGGGCCGGACACTCAGGGTCGAATAAAGTCCAATATATAGCTGGTGATATGTCGGGTGCTATTAGAGATAGCACAATAAACCAAAGTGAATTGTCTGCAGGAGGCCCTGGCGCATGAATCTGTGCAGCGGCAACGACCTCGGACCACCAGGGGCCGAGAAAACCACCGTCTTATGGTGCCGTACTCTCAGGGTCAGGGAAAAATCCTATATATATCTGGTGATATCTCGGGTGCTATTAGAGATAGTGCAATAAATCAACGTGCATTGTCTGTAGGAGGCCTTGGCGCATGAATCTGTGCAGCGGGAACGACCTCGGACCACCAGGGGCCGAGAAAACCACCGTCTCATGGGGCCGGACACTCACGGTCGGGGAAAAATCCAATATACATCTGGTGATATCTCGGGTGCTATTAGAGATAGCGCAATAAATCAAAGTGCATTGTCTGCAGGAAGCCCTGGCGCATGATTCTGTGCAGCGGAAACGACCTCGGACCTCCAGGGGCCGAGAAAATCAGCGTCTCATGCGGCCGGACTGTCAGGGTCAGGGGAAAATCCAATATATATCTGGTGATATCTGGGGTGCTGTTAGAGATAGCTCATCAAACCAAAGTGAATTATCTGCAGGAGGTCCTGGCGCATGAATCTCTGCAGCGGCAACGACCTCGGACCACCAGGGCCGAGAAAACCACCGTCTCATGGGGCCGGACTCTCAGGGTCAGGGAAAAATCCAATATATATCTGGTGATATCTCGGGTGCTATTAGAGAGAGCGCAATAAACCAAAGTGAATTATCTGCAGGAGACCCTGGCGCATGCACCTGTGCAGCGGGAACGACCTCGGAACACCAGGGGCCGAGAAAACCACCGTCTCATGGGGCCAGACACTCAGGGTCAGGGGAAAATCCAATATATATCTGGTGATATCTCGGGTGCTATTAGAGATAGCGCAATAAATCAAAGTGCATTGTCTGCAGGAAGCCCAGACGCATGAAGCTGTGCAGCGGGAACGACCTCGGACCACCAGGGGCTGAGAAAACCACCGACACATGGCGCCGGACACCCAAGGTCATGTAAATACCCAGGATGTATCTGATGATATCTCGGGTGCTATTAGAGATAGCGCAATAAATCAAAGTGCATTGTCTGCAGGAAGCCCTGGCGCATGATTCTGTGCAGCGGGAACGACCTCGGACCACCAGGGGCCGAGAAAACCACCGTCTCATAGGGTCGGACACTCAGTGTCAGGGAAAAATCCAATATATATCTGGTGATATCTCGGGTGCTATTACAGATAGCGCAATAAATCAAAGTGCATTATCTGCAGGGGGCCCTGGCGCATGAACCTGTGCAGCGGGTACGATCTCGGACCACCGGGGGCCGAGAAAACCACCGTCTAATGGGCCGGACACTCGGGGTCATGGAAGAATCCAATATATACCTGGTGATATCTCGGGTGCTATTAGAGATAGCGCAATAAATCAAAGTGCATTGTCTGTAGGAGGCCCTGGCGCATGAATCTGTGCAGCGGGAACGACCTGGGACAACCAGGGGCCGAGAAAACGACCGTCTCATGGGGCCGGACACTCAGGGACAGTGAAAAATCCAATATATATCTGCTGATATCTCGGGTTCTAATACAGATAGCGCAATAAATCAAAGTTCATTGTCTGTAGGAGGCCCTGGCGCATGAATCTGTGCAGCGGGAACGACCTCGGACCACCAGGGGCCGAGAAAACCACAGTCTCATGGGGCCGGACACACAGGATCAGGGGATAATCCAATATATATCTGGTGATATCTCGGGTGCTATTAGAGATAGCGCAATAAACCAAAGTGAATTATCTGCAGGAGGCCCTGGCGCATGAATCTGTGCAGCGGGAACGACCTCGGACCACCAGGGGCCGAGAAAACTACCGTCTCATGGGGCCGGTCACTCAGGGTCAGTGAAAAATCCAATATATATCTGCTGATATCTCGGGTGCTATTAGAGATAGCGCAATAAACCAAAGTGAATTATCTGCAGGAGGCCCTGGCGCATGAATCTGTGCAGCGGGAACGACCTCGGACCACCAGGGGCCGAGAAAACGACCGTCTCATGGGGCCGGACACTCAGGGTCAGTGAAAAATCCAATATATATCTGCTGATATCTCGGGTGCTATTACAGATAGCGCAATAAATCAAAGTTCATTGTCTGTAGGATGCCCTGGCGCATGAATCTGTGCAGCGGGAACGACCTCGGAACACCAGGAGCCGAGAAAACCACCGTCTCATGGGGCCGGACACTCAGGGTCAGGGGAAAATCCAATATAGATCTGGTGATATCTCGGGTGCTATTACAGATAGCGCAATAAATCAAAGTGCATTGTCTGTAGGAGGCCCTGGCGCATGAATCTGTGCAGCGGGAACGACCTCGGACCACCAGGGAACGAGAAAACCACAGTCTCATGGGGCCGGACACTCAGGGTCAGGGGAAAATCCAATATATATCTGGTGATATCTCGGGTGCTATTACAGATAGCGCAATAAATCAAAGTGCATTGTCTGTAGGAGGCCCTGGCGCATGAATCTGTGCAGCGGGAACGACCTCGGACCACCAGGGGCCGAAAAAACCACAGTCTCATGGGGCCGGACACTCAGGGTCAGGGTAAAATCCAATATATATCTGGTGATATCTCGGGTGCTATTACAGATAGCGCAATAAACCACAGTGAATTATCTGCAGGAGGCCCTGGCGCATGAATCTGTGCAGCGGGAACGACCTCGGACCACCAAGGGCCGAGAAAACGACCGTCTCATGGGGCCGGACACTCAGGGTCAGTGAAAAATCCAATATATATCTGCTGATATCTCGGGTGCTATTACAGATAGCGCAATAAATCAAAGTTCATTGTCTGTAGGAGTCCCTGGCGCATGAATCTGTGCAGCGGGAACGACCTCGGAACACCAGGGGCCGAGAAAACCACCGTCTCATGGGGCCGGACACTCAGGGTCAGGGGAAAATTCAATATAGATCTGGTGATATCTCGGGTGCTTTTACAGATAGCGCAATAAATCAAAGTGCATTGTCTGTAGGAGGCCCTGGCGCATGAATCTGTGCAGCGAGAACGACCTCGGACCACCAGGGGCCGAAAAAACCACAGTCTCATGGGGCCGGACACTCAGGGTCAGGGTAAAATCCAATATATATCTGGTGATATCTCGGGTGCTATTACAGATAGCGCAATAAATCAAAGTGCATTGTCTGTAGGAGGCCCTGGCGCATGAATCTGTGCAGCGGGAACGACCTGGGACCACCAGGGGCCGAGAAAACGACCGTCTCATGGGGCCGGGCACTCAGGGTCAGGGAAAAATCGAATATATATATGGTGTTATCTCGGGTTCTATTACTGACACCGCGATAAATCAAAGTGCATTGTCTGCAGGAAGCCCTGGCGCATGAATCTGTGCAGCAGCAACGACGTCGGAACACCAGGGGCCAAAAAAATTACAGATTTTCGGTATCCGTCACCCAAGGTCATGTAAAAATCCAGCATATATCTGGTGATATCTCGGGTGCTATTAGAGAGAGCGCAATAAACCAAAGTGAATTATCTGCAGGGGGCCCTGGCGCATGAATCTGTGCAGCGGGAACGACCTCGGACCACCAGGGGCCGAGAAAACCACCGTCTCATGGGGTCGGACACTCAGGGTCAGGGAAAAATCCCATATATATCTGGTGATATCTCGGGTGCTATTACAGATAGCGCAATAAATCAATGTGCATTGTCTGCAGGAGGCCCTTGCGCATGAATCTGTGCAGCGAGATCGATCTCTGACCACCAGGGGCCGAGAAAACCACCGACGCATGGGGCCGGGCACTCAGGGTTAGGGAAAAATCCAATATATATCTGGTGATATCTCGGGTGCTATTACAGATAGCGCAATAAATCAAAGTGCATTGTCTGTAGGAGGCCCGGCCGCGTCAATCTGGGCAGCGGGAATGACCTCGGACCACCAGGGGCCGAGACAACCACAGTCTCATGGGGCCGGACACTCAGAGTCAGTGAAAAATCGAATATATATCTGGTGATATCTCGGGTGCTATTACAGATAGCGCAATAAATCAAAGTGCATTGTCTGTAGGAGGCCCTGCCGCGTCAATCTGGGCAGCGGGAACGACCTCGGACCACCAGGGGCCGAGACAACCACAGTCTCATGGGGCCGGACATTCAGGGTCAGGGGAAAATCCAATATATATCTGGTGATATCTCGGGTGCTATTACAGATAGCGCAATAAATCAAAGTGCATTGTCTGTAGGAGGCCCTGCCGCGTCAATCTGGGCAGTGGGAACGACCTCGGACCACCAGGGGCCGAGAAATCCACAGTCCCATGGGGCCGGACACACAGGGTCAGGGGAAAATCCAATATATATCTGATGATATCTCGGGTGCTATTACGGATAGCGCAATAAATCAAAGTGAATTATCTGCACGCGGCCCTGGCGCATGATTCTGTGCAGCAGGAACGACCTCGGACCACCAGGGGCCGAGAAAATCACCGTCTCGTGGGGCCGGACTGTCAGGGTCGGGGAAAAATCCATTATATATCTGGTGATATCTCGGGTGTTATTAGAGATAGCGCAATAAATCAAAGTGCATTGTCTGTAGGAGGCACTGGCGAATGAATCTGTGCAGCGGCAACGACCTCGGTCCACCAGGGGCCGAGGAAATTACAGATATCCGGAATCCGTCACCCAAGGTCATGTAAAAATCCCGCATATATCTGGTGATATCTCGGGTGCTATTACAGATAGCGCAATAAACCAAAGTGCTTTGTCTGCGGGAGGCCCTGGCGCATGAATCTGTGCAGCGGCAACGACCTCGGACCACCAGGGGCCGAAAAAACCACAGTCTCATGGGGCCGGACACTCAGGGTCAGGGAAAAATCCAATATATATCTGGTGATATCTCTGCTGTTATTAGAGACAGCGCAATAAATCAAAGTGAATTATCTGCAGGCGGCCCTGGGGCATGAATCTGTGAAGCGGGATTGACCTCGGACCACCACGGGCCGAGAAAATCACCGCCTCATGGGGCCGGACTGTCAGGGTCAGGGTAATGTCCAATATATATCCGGTGATATCTCGGGTGCTATTAGAGATAGCGCAATAAATCAAAGTGAATTATCTGCAGGGGGCCCTGTCGCATGAATCTGTGCACCGGGAACCGCCTTGGACCACCAGGGGCCGAGAAAACCACCGTCTCATGGAGCTGGACTGTCAGGGCCAGGGAAAAATCCATTATATATCAGGTGATATCTCGGGTGCTATTTGAGATAGCGCAATAAATCAAAGTGAATTATCTGCAGGCGGCCCTGGCGCATGAATCTGTGCAGCGGGATCGACCTCGGACCACCAGGGGCCGAGAAAATTACAGATATTCGTAATCCGTCACCCAAGGTCATGTAATAATCCAGCATATATCTGGTGATATCTCAGGTGCTATTAGAGATAGCCCAATAAACCAAAGTGAATTATCTGCAGGAGGCCCTGGCGCATGAATCTGTTCAGCGGGAACGACCTCGGATCACCAGGGTCCGAGAAAACCATCGACACATGGCACCGGACACTCAGGGTCAGGGAAAAATCCAATATATATCGGGTGATATCTCCGGTGCTATTATCGATAGCGCAATAAACCAAAGTGAATTATCTGCAGGAGGCCCGGGCGCATGAATCTGTGCAGCGGGAACGACCTCGGACCACCAGGGGGCGAGAAAACCACCGTCTCATAGGGCCGGACTGTCGGGGTCAGGGAAAAATCCATTATATATCTGGTGATATCTCGGGGGCTATTAGAGATAGCGCGATAAATCAAAGTGCATTGTCTGTAGGAGGCACTGGCGAATGAATCTGTGGAGCAGGAACTACCTCGGACCACCAGGGGCCGAGAAAATTACAGTTATTCGGAATCCGTCACCCATGGTCATGTAAAAATCCAGCATATATCTGGTGATATCTCGGGTGCTATTACAGATAGCGCAATAAACCAAAGTGAATTGTCTGCAGGAAACCCTGGCGCATGAATCTTTTCAGCGGGATCGAACTCGGACCACGAGGGAACGAGAAAACCATCGACACATGGGACCGGACACTCAAGGTCAGGGAAAAATCCAATATATATCTGGAGATATCTCGGGTGCTATTAGAGATAGCGCAATAAACCAAAGTGAATTATCTGCAGGAGGCCCTTGCGCATGAATCTGTGCCGCCGGAACGACGTGGGACCGCCAGGGGCCGAGAAAACCACCGACACATGAGGCCGGACACCCAAGGTCATGTAAAAATACAGAATATATCTGGTGATGTCTCGGGTGCTCTTACAGATACCGCACTAAACCAAACTGAATTATCTGCAGTGGGCCCTGGCGTATGAATCTGTGCAGCGGCAACGACCTCGGACCACCAGGGTCCGGGAAAACCACCGTCTCATGGGGCCGGACACTCAGGGTCGGGGAAAAATCCAATATATATCTGGTGATATCTCGGGTGCTATTAGAGATAGCGCAATAACTCAAAGTGCATTGACTGTAGGAGGCACTGGCGAATGAATCTGTGCAGCGGCAACGACCTCGGATCACCAGGGGCCGAGAAAACCACCGACACATGGGGCCGCACTCCCAAGGTCATGTAAAAACCCAGGATGTATCTGATGATATCTCGGGTGCTATTAGTGATAGCGCAATAAATCAATGTGCATTGTCTGTAGGAGGCACTGACGAATGAATCTGTGGAGCAGGAACTACCTCGGACCACCAGGGGCCGAGAAAATCACAGTTATTCGGAATCCGTCACACATGGTCATGTAAAAATCCAGCATATATCTGGTGATATCTCGGGTGTTATTACAGATAGCGCAATAAACCAAAGTGCATTGTCTGTAGGAGGCACTGGCGAATGAATCTGTGCAGCAGGAACGACCTCGGTCCACCAGGGGCCGAGGAAATTACAGATATCCGGAATCCGTCACCCAAGGTCATGTAAAAATCCCGCATATATCTGGTGATATCTCGGGTGCTATTACAGATAGCGCAATAAACCAAAGTGCTTTGTCTGCGGGAGGCCCTGGCGCATGAATCTGTGCAGCGGCAACGACCTCGGACCACCAGGGGCCGAAAAAACCACAGTCTCATGGGGCCGGACACTCAGGGTCAGGGAAAAATCCAATATATATCTGGTGATATCTCTGCTGTTATT
Organism: Nomia melanderi; assembly: GCF_051020985.1. NCBI lineage: Eukaryota > Metazoa > Arthropoda > Insecta > Hymenoptera > Halictidae > Nomia > Nomia melanderi. The sequence goes on along the minus strand of NW_027475147.1, from coordinate 693,094 downwards.
AGAGATAGCGCAATAAATCAAAGTGAATTATCTGCAGGCGGCCCTGGGGCATGAATCTGTGAAGCGGGATCGACCTCGGACCACCAGGGGCCGAGAAAATCACCGCCTCATGGGGCCGGACTGTCAGGGTCAGGGTAATGTCCAATATATATCCGGTGATATCTCGGGCGCTATTAGAGATAGCGCAATAAATCAAAGTGAATTATCTGCAGGCGGCCCTGGCGCATGAATCTGTGCAGCGGGATCGACCTCGGACCACCAGGGGCCGAAAAAACCACAGTCTCATGGGGCCGGACACTCAGGGTCAGGGAAAAATCCAATATATATCTGGTGATATCTCTGCTGTTATTAGAGACAGCGCAATAAATCAAAGTGAATTATCTGCAGGCGGCCCTGGGGCATGAATCTGTGAAGCGGGATTGACCTCGGACCACCACGGGCCGAGAAAATCACCGCCTCATGGGGCCGGACTGTCAGGGTCAGGGTAATGTCCAATATATATCCGGTGATATCTCGGGTGCTATTAGAGATAGCGCAATAAATCAAAGTGAATTATCTGCAGGGGGCCCTGTCGCATGAATCTGTGCAGCGGGAACGACCTCGGACCACCAGGGGCCGAGAAAACCACCGACACATGAGGCCGGACACACAAGGTCATGTAAAAATCCAGAATATATCTGGTGATATCTCGGGTGCTATTATAGATAGCGCAATAACTCAAAGTGTATTGTCTGCAGGAGGCCCTGTCGCATGAATCTGTGCAGCGGGATCTACCTCGGAGCACCAGGGACCCAGAAAATCACCGACACATGGGGCCGGACTGTCAAGGTCAGGGTAAAATCCAATATATATCTGGTGATATCTCGGGTGCTATTAGAGATAGCCTAATAAATCAAAGTGCATTGTCCGTATGAGACCCTTGCGCATGAATCTGTGCAGCGGGTACGACCTCGGACCACCAGGGACCGAGAAAACCACAGACTCATGGGGCCGGATACTAAGGGGAAGGGAAAAATCCAATATATATCTGGTGATATCTCGGGTGCTATTAGAGATAGCGCAATAAATCAAAGTGCATTGCCTGTAGGAGGCACTGGCGAATGAATCTGTGCAGCAGGAACGACCTCGGACCACCAGGGGCCGAGAAAATTACAGATATTCGGAATCCGTCACCCAAGGTCATGTGATAATCCAGCATATATATGGTGATATCTCGGGTGCTATTACAGATAGCGCAATAAACCAAAGTGCATTGTCTGTAGGAGGCCCTGGCGCATGAATCTGGGCAGCAGGAACGACCTCGGACCACCAGGGGCCGAGAAGACCACCGACACATGAGGCCGGACACCCAAGGTCATGCAAAAATCCAGTATATATCTGGTGATATCTCGGGTGCTATTAGAGATAGCGCGATAAATCAAAGTGAATTATCTGCAGGAGGCCCTTGCGCATGAATCTGTGCCGCGGGAACGACGTGGGACCACCAGGGGCCGAGAAAACCACCGACACATGAGGCCGGACACCCAAGGTCATGTAAAAATCCAGAATATATCTGGTTATATCCCGGGTGCTATTATAGATAGCGCAATAAACCAAAGTGAATTGTCTGCAAGAGGCCCTGGCGCATGCATCTGTGCAGCGGGAACGACCTCGGACCACCAGGGGCCGAGAAAACCACCGTCTCATGGGGCCGGACACTCAGGGTCGGGGAAAAATCCAATATATATCTGGTGATATCTCGGGTGCTATTACAGATAGCGCAATAAATCAGAGTGCATTGTCTGTAGGAGGCCCAGGCGAATGAATCTGTGCAGCGGGAAGGACCTCGGACCACCAGGGGCCGAGAAAATCACCGACTCATGGAGCCGGACACTCAGGGTCAGGGAAAAATTCAATATATGTCTGGTGATATCTCGGGTGCTATTACAGATAGCGCAATAAACCAAAGTGCATTGTCTGCAGGAGGCCCTTGCGAATGAATCTGTGCCGCAGGAACGACCTCGGACCACCAGTGGCCGAGAAAATTACAGATATTCGGAATCCGTCACCCAAGGTCATGTAAAAATCCATTAAATATCTGGTGATATCTCGGGTGCTATTAGAGATGGCGCAATAAACCAAAGTGCATTGTCTGTAGGAGGCCCTGGCGCATGAATCTGGGCAGCGGGAACTACCTCGGACCACCAGGGGCCGAGAAAACCACCGACTCACGGGGCCGGACACTCATGGTCAGGGGAAAATCCAATATATATCTGGTGATATCTCGGGTGCTATTAGAGATAGCGCAATAAACCAAAGTGCATTGTCTGTAGGAGGCCCAGGCGCATGAATCTGGCCAGCGGGAACGACCTCCGACCACCAGGGGCCGAGAAAACCACCGTCTCATGGGGCCGGACACTCAGGGTCAGGGGAAAATCCAATATATATCTGGTGATATCTCGGGTGCTATTACAGATAGCCCAACAAATCAAAGTGCATTGTCTGTAGGAGGCACTGGCGAATGAATCTGTGCAGCGGGATCGACCTCGGACCACGAGGGACCGAGAAAACCATCGACGCATGGGGCCGGACTGTCAGGGTCAGGGAAAAATCCATTATATATCAGGTGATATCTCGGGTGCTATTAGAGATAGCGCGATAAATCAAAGTGCATTGTCTGTAGGAGGCACTGGCGAATGAATCTGTGGAGCAGGAACTACCTCGGACCACCAGGGGCCGAGAAAATTACAGTTATTCGGAATCCGTCACCCATGGTCATGTAAAAATCCAGCATATATCTGGTGATATCTCGGGTGCTATTACAGATAGCGCAATAAACCAAAGTGAATTGTCTGCAGGAAACCCTGGCGCATGAATCTTTTCAGCGGGATCGAACTCGGACCACGAGGGAACGAGAAAACCATCGACACATGGGACCGGACACTCAGGGTCAGGGAAAAATCCAATATATATCTGGAGATATCTCGGGTGCTATTAGAGATAGCGCAATAAACCAAAGTGAATTATCTGCAGGAGGCCCTTGCGCATGAATCTGTGCCGCGGGAACGACGTGGGACCGCCAGGGGCCGAGAAAACCACCGACACATGAGGCCGGACACCCAAGGTCATGTAAAAATCCAGAATATATCTGGTTATATCTCGGGTGCTATTACAGATAGCGCAATAAATCAAAGTGCATTGTCTGTAGGAGGCCCCGGTGCATGAATCTTTGCAGCGGGATCGACCTCGGACCACCAGGGGCCGAGAAAACCACCGACACATGGGGCCGGACACTCAGCGTGAGGGAAAAATCCAATATATATCTGGTGATGTCTCGGGTGCTCTTACAGATACCGCACTAAACCAAACTGAATTATCTGCAGTGAGCCCTGGCGTATGAATCTGTGCAGCGGCAACGACCTCGGACCACCAGGGGCCGAGAAAACCATCGTCTCATGGGGCCGGACGCTCAGGGTCGGGGAAAAATCCAATATATATCTGGTGATATATCGGGTGCTATTAGAGATAGCGCAATAAACCAAAGTGAATTATCTGTAGGAGGCCCTGGCGCATGAATCTGTTCAGCGGGATCGTTCTCGGACCACGAGGGAACGAGAAAACCATCGACACATGGGGCCGGACTGTCAGGGTCAGGGAAAAATCCAATATATATCTGGTGATATCTCGGGTGCTATTAGAGGTAGCGCAATAAATCATAGTGCATTATCTGTTGGAGGCCCTGGCGCATGAATCTGTGCAGCAGGAACGACCTCGGACCACCAGGGGCCGAGAAAACCACCGTCTCATGGGGCCGGACGCTCAGGTTTGGGGAAAAATCCAATATATATCTGGTGATATCTCGGGTGCTATTAGAGATAGCGCAATAAAGCAAAGTGAATTGTCTGCAAGAGGCCCTGGCGCATGCATCTGTGCAGCGGGAACGACCTCGGACCACCAGGGGCCGAGAAAACCATCGTCTCATGGGGCCGGACGCTCAGGGTCGGGGAAAAATCCAATATATATCTGGTGATATATCGGGTGCTATTAGAGATAGCGCAATAAACCAAAGTGAATTATCTGTAGGAGGCCCTGGCGCATGAATCTGTCCAGCAGGAACGACCTCGGACCACCAGGGGCCGAGAAAACCACCGTCTCATGGGGCCGGACACTCAGGGTCGGGGAAAAATCCAATCTATATCTGGCGATATCTCGGGTGCTATTAGAGGTAGCGCGATAAATCCAAGTGCATTGTCTGCGGGAGGCCCTGGCGCATGAATCTGTGCTGCGGCAACGACCTCGGACCACCAGGGTCCGAGAAAACCACCGTCTCATGGGGCCGGACACTCAGGGTCAGGGAAAAATCCAATATATATCTGATGATATCTCGGGTGCTATTAGTGATAGCGCAATAAACCAAAGTGAATTGTCTGCAAGAGGCCCTGGCGCATGCATCTGTGCAGCGGGAACGACGTCGGACCACCAGGGGCCGAGAAAACCACCGACACATGAGGCCGGACACCCAAGGTCATGTAAAAATCCAGAATATATCTGGTGATATCTCGGGTGCTATTATAGATAGCGCAATAAATCAAAGTGCATTGTCTGCAGGAGGCCCTGTCGCATGAATCTGTGCAGCGGGATCTACCTCGGACCACCAGGGACCCAGAAAATCACCGACACATGGGGCCGGACTGTCAAGGTCAGGGTAAAATCCAATATATATCTGGTGATATCTCGGGTGCTATTAGAGATAGCCTAATAAATCAAAGTGCATTGTCCGTATGAGACCCTTGCGCATGAATCTGTGCAGCGGGTACGACCTCGGACCACCAGGGACCGAGAAAACCACAGACTCATGGGGCCGGATACTAAGGGGAAGGGAAAAATCCAATATATATCTGGTGATATCTCGGGTGCTATTAGAGATAGCGCAATAAATCAAAGTGCATTGCCTGTAGGAGGCACTGGCGAATGAATCTGTGCAGCAGGAACGACCTCGGACCACCAGGGGCCGAGAAAATTACAGATATTCGGAATCCGTCACCCAAGGTCATGTGATAATCCAGCATATATATGGTGATATCTCGGGTGCTATTACAGATAGCGCTATAAACCAAAGTGCATTGTCTGTAGGAGGCCCTGGCGCATGAATCTGGGCAGCAGGAACGACCTCGGACCACCAGGGGCCGAGAAGACCACCGACACATGAGGCCGGACACCCAAGGTCATGCAAAAATCCAGTATATATCTGGTGATATCTCGGGTGCTATTAGAGATAGCGCGATAAATCAAAGTGAATTATCTGCAGGAGGCCCTTGCGCATGAATCTGTGCCGCGGGAACGACGTGGGACCACCAGGGGCCGAGAAAACCACCGACACATGAGGCCGGACACCCAAGGTCATGTAAAAATCCAGAATATATCTGGTTATATCCCGGGTGCTATTATAGATAGCGCAATAAACCAAAGTGAATTGTCTGCAAGAGGCCCTGGCGCATGCATCTGTGCAGCGGGAACGACCTCGGACCACCAGGGGCCGAGAAAACCACCGTCCCATGGGGCCGGACACTCAGGGTCGGGGAAAAATCCAGCAAATATCTGGTGATATCTCGGGTGCTATTAGAGATAGCGCAATAAACCAAAGTGCATTGTCTGTAGGAGGCCCTGGCGCATGAATCTGGGCAGCGGGAACTACCTCGGACCACCAGGGGCCGAGAAAACCACCGACTCACGGGGCCGGACACTCAGGGTCAGGGGAAAATCCAATATATATCTGGTGATATCTCGGGTGCTATTAGAGATAGCGCAATAGACCAAAGTGAATTATCTGCAGCAGGCCCTGGCGCATGAATCTGTGCAGCGGGAACGACCTCGGATCACCAGGGTCCGAGAAAACCACCGTCTCATGGGGCCGGACACTCAGGGTCGGGGAAAAATCCAATATATATCTGGTGATATCTCGGGTGCTATTACAGATAGCGCAATAAATCAAAGTGCATTGTCTGTAGGAGGCCCAGGCGAATGAATCTGTGCAGCGGGAAGGACCTCGGACCACCAGGGGCCGAGAAAATCACCGACTCATGGAGCCGGACACTCAGGGTCAGGGAAAAATTCAATATATGTCTGGTGATATCTCGGGTGCTATTACAGATAGCGCAATAAACCAAAGTGCATTGTCTGCAGGAGGCCCTTTCGAATGAATCTGTGCCGCAGGAACGACCTCGGACCACCAGTGGCCGAGAAAATTACAGATATTCGGAATCCGTCACCCAAGGTCATGTAAAAATCCAGCAAATATCTGGTGATATCTCGGGTGCTATTAGAGATGGCGCAATAAACCAAAGTGCATTGTCTGTAGGAGGCCCTGGCGCATGAATCTGGGCAGCGGGAACTACCTCGGACCACCAGGGGCCGAGAAAACCACCGACTCACGGGGCCGGACACTCATGGTCAGGGGAAAATCCAATATATATCTGGTGATATCTCGGGTGCTATTAGAGATAGCGCAATAAACCAAAGTGCATTGTCTGTAGGAGGCCCAGGCGCATGAATCTGGCCAGCGGGAACGACCTCCGACCACCAGGGGCCGAGAAAACCACCGTCTCATGGGGCCGGACACTCAGGGTCAGGGGAAAATCCAATATATATCTGGTGATATCTCGGGTGCTATTACAGATAGCCCAACAAATCAAAGTGCATTGTCTGTAGGAGGTCCTGCCGCATGAATCTGTGCAGCGGGAACGACCTCGGCCCACCAGGGGCCGGGAAAACCACAGTCTCATGGGGCCGGACACTCAGGGTCAGGGGAAAATTCAATATATATCTGGTGATATCTCGGGTGCTATTAGAGATAGCGCAATAAATCAAAGTGCATTGTCTGTAGGAGGCACTGGCGAATGAATCTGTGCCGCAGGAACGACCTCGGACCACCAGTGGCCGAGAAAATTACAGATATTCGGAATCCGTCACCCAAGGTCATGTAAAAATCCAGCATATATCTGGTGATATCTCGGGTGCTATTACAGATAGCGCAATAAACCAAAGTGCATTGTCTGTAGGAGGCCCTGGCGCATGAATCTGGGCAGCGGGAACGACGTCGGACCACCAGGGGACGAGAAAATCACCGTCTCATGGAGCCGGACACTCAGGGTCAGGGAAAAATCCAATATATATCTGGTGATATCTCGGGTGCTATAACAGATAGCGCAATAAACCAAAGTGCATTGTCTGTAGGAGGCCCAGGCGAATGAATCTGTGCAGCGGGAACGACCTCGGACCACCAAGGGCCGAGAAAATTACAGATATTCGGAATCCGTCACCCAAGGTCATGTAAAAATCCAGCATATATCTGGTGATATCTCGGGTGCTATTACAGATAGCGCAATAACCCAAAGTGCATTGTCTGTAGGAGGCCCTGGCGCATGAATCTGGGCAGCGGGAACGACCTCGGACCACCAGGGACCGAGAAAATCACCGTCTCATGGAGCCGGACACTCAGGGTCAGGGAAAAATCCAATATATATCTGGTGATATCGCGGGTGCTATTACAGATATGCGCAATAAATCAAAGTGCATTGTCTGTAGGAGGCCCAGGCGAATGAATCTGTGCAGCGGGAACGGCCTCGGACCACCAGGGGCCGAGAAAACCACAGTCTCATGGCGCCGGACACTCAGGGTCAGGGAAAAATCCAATATATATCTGGTGATATCTCGGGTGCTATTTGAGATAGCGCAATAAATCAAAGTGCATTGTCTGTAGGAGGCCCAGGCGCATGAATCTGGCCAGCGGGAACGATCTCGGACCACCAGGGGCCGAGAAAACCACAGTCTCATGGGGCCGGACACTCAGGGTCAGGGGAAAATCCAATATATATCTGGTGATATCTCGGGTGCTATTACAGATAGCGCAATAAACCAAAGTGCATTGTCTGTAGGAGGCCCTTGCGAATGAATCTGTACCGCAGGAACGACCTCGGACCACCAGTGGCTGAGAAAATTACAGATATTCGGAATCCGTCACCAAAGGTCATGTAAAAATCTAGCAAATATCTGGTGATATCTCGGGTGCTATTAGAGATAGCGCAATAAACCAAAGTGCATTGTCTGTAGGAGGCCCTGGCGCATGAATCTGGGCAGCGGGAACGACCTAGGACCACCAGGGGCCGAGAAAACCACCGACTCACGGGGCCGGACACTCAGGGTCAGGGGAAAATCCAATATATATCTGGTGATATCTCGGGTGCTATTAGTGATAGCGCAATAAACCAAAGTGAATTGTCTGCAAGAGGCCCTGGCGCATGCATCTGTGCAGCGGGAACGACCTCGGTCCACCAGGAGCCGAGAAAACCACCGTTTCATGGGGCCGGACTGTCAGGGTCAGGGAAAAATCCATTATATATCTGGTGATATCTCGGGTGCTATTACAGATAGCGCGATAAATCACAGTGAATTATCTGCACGAGGCCCTTGCGCATGAATCTGAGCAGCGGGAACGACGTCGGACCACCAGGGGCCGAGAAAACCACCGACACATGAGGCCGGACACCCAAGGTCATGCAAAAATCCAGTATATATCTGGTGATATCTCGGGTGCTATTAGAGATAGCGCGATAAATCAAAGTGAATTATCTGCAGGAGGCCCTGGCGCATGAATCTGTGCCGCGGGAACGACGTGGGACCACCAGGGGCCGAGAAAACCACCGACACATGAGGCCGGACACCCAAGATCATGTAAAAATCCAGAATATATCTGGTTATATCCCGGGTGCTATTATAGATAGCGCAATAAACCAAAGTGACTTGTCTGCAAGAGGCCCTGGCGCATGCATCTGTGCAGCGGGAACGACCTCGGACCACCAGGGGCCGAGAAAACCACCGTCCCATGGGGCCGGACACTCAGGGTCGGGGAAAAATCCAACAAATATCTGGTGATATCTCGGGTGCTATTAGAGATAGCGCAATAAACCAAAGTGCATTGTCTGTAGGAGGCCCTGGCGCATGAATCTGGGCAGCGGGAACTACCTTGGACCACCAGGGGCCGAGAAAATCACCGTCTCATGGAGCCGGACACTCAGGGTCAGGGAAAAATCCAATATATATCTGGTGATATCTCGGGTGCTATTACAGATATGCGCAATAAATCAAAGTGCATCTTCTGTAGGAGGCCCTGGCGCATGAATCTGTGCAACGGGAACGGCCTCGGACCACCAGGGGCCGAGAAAACCACAGTCTCATGGCGCCGGACACTCAGGGTCAGGGAAAAATCCAATATATATCTGGTGATATCTCGGGTGCTCTTTGAGATAGCGCAATAAATCAAAGTGCATTGTCTGTAGGAGGCCCAGGCGCATGAATCTGGCCAGCGGGAACGATCTCGGACCACCAGGGGCCGAGAAAACCACAGTCTCATGGGGCCGGACACTCAGGGTCAGGGGAAAATCCAATATATATCTGGTGATATCTCGGGTGCTATTACAGATAGCGCAATAAACCAAAGTGCATTGTCTGTAGGAGGCCCTTGCGAATGAATCTGTACCGCAGGAACGACCTCGGACCACCAGTGGCTGAGAAAATTACAGATATTCGGAATCCGTCACCAAAGGTCATGTAAAAATCCAGCAAATATCTGGTGATATCTCGGGTGCTATTACAGATAGCGCAATAAACCAAAGTGCATTGTCTGTAGGAGGCCCAGGCGCATGAATCTGGCCAGCGGGAACGACCTCGGACCACCAGGGGCCGAGAAAACCACCGTCTCATGGGTCCGGACACTCAGGGTCAGGGGAAAGTCCAATATATATCTGGTGATATCTCGGGTGCTATTACAGATAGCGCAATAAATCAAAGTGCATTGTCTGTAGGAGGCCCAGGCGAATGAATCTGGCCAGCAGGAACGACCTCCGACCACCAGGGGCCGAGAAAACCACCGTCTCATGGGGCCGGACACTCAGGGTCAGGGGAAAATCCAATATATATCTGGTGATATCTCGGGTGCTATTACAGATAGCCCAACAAATCAAAGTGCATTGTCTGTAGGAGGCCCTGCCGCATGAATCTGTGCAGCGGGAACGACCGCGGACCACCAGGGGCCGGGAAAACCACAGTCTAATGGGGCCGGACACTCAGGGTCAGGGGAAAATTCAATATATATCTGGTGATATCTCGGGTGCTATTAGAGATAGCGCAATAAATCAAAGTGCATTGTCTGTAGGAGGCCCTGGCGCATGCATCTGTGCAGCGGGAACGACCTCAGAGCACCAGGGGCCGAGAAAACCACCGTCTCATGGGGCCGGAAACTCAGGGTCTGGGAAAAATCCGATATATATCTGGTGATATCTCGGGTGCTATTACAGATAGCCCAATAAATCAAAGTGCATTGTCTGTAAGCTGCTCTGGCGCATGAATATGGGCAGCGGGAACGACCTCGGATCACCAGGGGCCGGGAAAACCACAGTCTCATGGGGCCGGACACTCAGGGTCAGGGGAAAATTCAATATATATCTGGTGATATCTCGGGTGCTATTAGAGATAGCGCAATAAATCAAAGTGCATTGTCTGTAGGAGGCACTGGCGAATGAATCTGTGCCGCAGGAACGACCTCGGACCACCAGTGGCCGAGAAAATTACAGATATTCGGAATCCGTCACCCAAGGTCATTTAAAAATCCAGCATATATCTGGTGATATCTCGGGTGCTATTACAGATAGCGCAATAAACCAAAGTGCATTGTCTGTAGGAGGCCCTGGCGCATGAATCTGGGCAGCGGGAACGACGTCGGACCACCAGGGGACGAGAAAATCACCGTCTCATGGAGCCGGACACTCAGGGTCAGGGAAAAATCCAATATATATCTGGTGATATCTCGGGTGCTATAACAGATAGCGCAATAAACCAAAGTGCATTGTCTGTAGGAGGCCCAGGCGAATGAATCTGTGCAGCGGGAACGACCTCGGACCACCAAGGGCCGAGAAAATTACAGATATTCGGAATCCGTCACCCAAGGTCATGTAAAAATCCAGCATATATCTGGTGATATCTCGGGTGCTATTACAGATAGCGCAATAACCCAAAGTGCATTGTCTGTAGGAGGCCCTGGCGCATGAATCTGGGCAGCGGGAACGACCTCGGACCACCAGGGACCGAGAAAATCACCGTCTCATGGAGCCGGACACTCAGGGTCAGGGAAAAATCCAATATATATCTGGTGATATCTCGGGTGCTATTACAGATATGCGCAATAAATCAAAGTGCATTGTCTGTAGGAGGCCCAGGCGAATGAATCTGTGCAGCGGGAACGGCCTCGGACCACCAGGGGCCGAGAAAACCACAGTCTCATGGCGCCGGACACTCAGGGTCAGGGAAAAATCCAATATATATCTGGTGATATCTCGGGTGCTATTTGAGATAGCGCAATAAATCAAAGTGCATTGTCTGTAGGAGGCCCAGGCGCATGAATCTGGCCAGCGGGAACGATCTCGGACCACCAGGGGCCGAGAAAACCACAGTCTCATGGGGCCGGACACTCAGGGTCAGGGGAAAATCCAATATATATCTGGTGATATCTCGGGTGCTATTACAGATAGCGCAATAAACCAAAGTGCATTGTCTGTAGGAGGCCCTTGCGAATGAATCTGTACCGCAGGAACGACCTCGGACCACCAGTGGCTGAGAAAATTACAGATATTCGGAATCCGTCACCAAAGGTCATGTAAAAATCTAGCAAATATCTGGTGATATCTCGGGTGCTATTAGAGATAGCGCAATAAACCAAAGTGCATTGTCTGTAGGAGGCCCTGGCGCATGAATCTGGGCAGCGGGAACGACCTAGGACCACCAGGGGCCGAGAAAACCAGCGACTCACGGGGCCGGACACTCAGGGTCAGGGGAAAATCCAATATATATCTGGTGATATCTCGGGTGCTATTAGTGATAGCGCAATAAACCAAAGTGAATTGTCTGCAAGAGGCCCTGGCGCATGCATCTGTGCAGCGGGAACGACCTCGGTCCACCAGGAGCCGAGAAAACCACCGTTTCATGGGGCCGGACTGTCAGGGTCAGGGAAAAATCCATTATATATCTGGTGATATCTCGGGTGCTATTACAGATAGCGCGATAAATCACAGTGAATTATCTGCACGAGGCCCTTGCGCATGAATCTGAGCAGCGGGAACGACGTCGGACCACCAGGGGCCGAGAAAACCACCGACACATGAGGCCGGACACCCAAGGTCATGCAAAAATCCAGTATATATCTGGTGATATCTCGGGTGCTATTAGAGATAGCGCGATAAATCAAAGTGAATTATCTGCAGGAGGCCCTGGCGCATGAATCTGTGCCGCGGGAACGACGTGGGACCACCAGGGGCCGAGAAAACCACCGACACATGAGGCCGGACACCCAAGATCATGTAAAAATCCAGAATATATCTGGTTATATCCCGGGTGCTATTATAGATAGCGCAATAAACCAAAGTGACTTGTCTGCAAGAGGCCCTGGCGCATGCATCTGTGCAGCGGGAACGACCTCGGACCACCAGGGGCCGAGAAAACCACCGTCCCATGGGGCCGGACACTCAGGGTCGGGGAAAAATCCAACAAATATCTGGTGATATCTCGGGTGCTATTAGAGATAGCGCAATAAACCAAAGTGCATTGTCTGTAGGAGGCCCTGGCGCATGAATCTGGGCAGCGGGAACTACCTTGGACCACCAGGGGCCGAGAAAATCACCGTCTCATGGAGCCGGACACTCAGGGTCAGGGAAAAATCCAATATATATCTGGTGATATCTCGGGTGCTATTACAGATATGCGCAATAAATCAAAGTGCATCTTCTGTAGGAGGCCCTGGCGCATGAATCTGTGCAACGGGAACGGCCTCGGACCACCAGGGGCCGAGAAAACCACAGTCTCATGGCGCCGGACACTCAGGGTCAGTGAAAAATCCAATATATATCTGGTGATATCTCGGGTGCTCTTTGAGATAGCGCAATAAATCAAAGTGCATTGTCTGTAGGAGGCCCAGGCGCATGAATCTGGCCAGCGGGAACGATCTCGGACCACCAGGGGCCGAGAAAACCGCAGTCTCACGGCTCCGGACACTCAGGGTCAGGGGAAAATCCAATATATATCTGGTGATATCTCGGGTTCTATTACAGATAGCGCAATAAATCAAAGTGCATTGTCTGTAGGAGGCCCTGGGGCATGAAACTGGCCAGCGGGAACGACCTCGGACCACCAGGGGCCGAGAAATCCACCGTCTCAGGGGGCCGGACACTCAGGGTCAGGGGAAAAGCCAATATATATCTGGTGATATCACGGGTGCTATTAGAGATAGCGCAATAAACCAAAGTGAATTATCTGCAGGAGGCCCTGGCGCATGCATCTGTGCAGCGGGAACGACCTCAGAGCACCAGGGGCCGAGAAAACCACCGTCTCATGGGGCCGGAAACTCAGGGTCAGGGAAAAATCCGATATATATCTGGTGATATCTCGGGTGCTATTACAGATAGCCCAATAAATCAAAGTGCATTGTCTGTAAGCTGCCCTGGCGCATGAATATGGGCAGCGGGAACGACCTCGGATCACCAGGGGCCGAGAAAACCACCGTCTCATGGGGCCGGACACTCAGGGTCAGGAAAAAATCCAATATATATCTGGTGATATCTTGGGCGCTATTACAGATAGCGCAATAAACCAAAGTGAATTATCTGCAGGAGGCCCTGGCGCATGCATCTGTGCAGCGGGAACGACCTCAGACCACCAGGGGCCGAGAAAACCACCGTCTCATGGGGCCGGAAACTCAGGGTCAGGGAAAAATCCGATATATATCTGGTGATATCTCGGGTGCTATTACAGATAGCCCAATAAATCAAAGTGCATTGTCTGTAAGCTGCCCTGGCGCATGGATATGGGCAGCGGGAACGACCTCGGACCACCAGGGGCCGAGAAAACCACCGTCTCATGGGGCCGGACACTCAGGGTCAGGGAAAAATCCAATATATATCTGGTGATATCTTGGGTGCTATTACAGATAGCGCAATAAACCAAAGTGAATTATCTGCAGGAGGCCCTGGCGCATGCATCTGTGCAGCGGGAACAACCTCAGACCACCAGGGGCCGAGAAAACCACCGTCTCATGGGGCCGGACACTCAGGGTCAGGGGAAAATTCAATATATATCTGGTGATATCTCGGGTGCTATTAGAGATAGCGCAATAAATCAAAGTGCATTGTCTGTAGGAGGCACTGGCGAATGAATCTGTGCCGCAGGAACGACCTCAGACCACCAGGGGCCGAGAAAACCACCGTCTCATGGGGCCGGACACTCAGGGTCAGGGGAAAATCCAATATATATCTGGTGATATCTCGGCTGCTATTAGAGATAACGCAATAAACCAAAGTGAATTATTTGCAGGAGGCCCTGGCGCATGAATCTGTACAGCGGGAACGACCTCGGACAACCAGGGGCCGAGAAAACCGCAGTCTCACGGCTCCGGACACTCAGGGTCAGGGGAAAATCCAATATATATCTGGTGATATCTCGGGTGCTATTACAGATAGCGCAATAAATCAAAGTGCATTGTCTGTAGGAGGCCCAGGTGAATGAATCTGTGCAGCGGGAACGACCTCGGACCACCAGAGGCCGAGAAAACCACCGTCTCATGGGTCCGGACACTCAGGGTCAGGGGAAAATCCAATATATATCTGGTTATATCTCGGGTGCTATTACAGATAGCGCAATCAACCAAAGTGCATTGTCTGTAGGAGGCCCTGGCGCATGAATCTGGGCAGCGGGAACGACCTCGGACCACCAGGGGCCGAGAAAACGACCGTCTCATGGGGCCGGACACTCAGGGTCAGGGAAAAATCCAATATATATCTGGTGATATCTTGGGTGCTATTACAGATAGCGCAATAAACCAAAGTGAATTATCTGCAGGAGGCCCTGGCGCATGCATCTGTGCAGCGGGAACGACCTCAGACCACCAGGGGCCGAGAAAACCACCGTCTCATTGGGCCGGAAACTCAGGGTCAGGGAAAAATCCGATATATATCTGGTGATATCTCGGGTGCTATTACAGATAGCCCAATAAATCAAAGTGCATTGTCTGTAAGCTGCCCTGGCGCATGAATATGGGCAGCGGGAACGACCTCGGACCACCAGGGGCCGAGAAAACCACCGTCACATGGGGCCGGACACTCAGGGTCAGGGGAAAATCCAATATATATCTGGTGATATCTCGGGCACTATTACAGATAGCGCAATAAATCAGAGTCCATTGTCTGTAGGAGGCCCTGGCGCATGAATCTGTGCAGCGGGAACGACCTCGGACAACCAGGGGCCGAGAAAACCGCAGTCTCACGGCTCCGGACACTCAGGGTCAGGGGAAAATCCAATATATATCTGGTGATATCTCGGGTGCTATTAGAGATAGCGCAATAAACCAAAGTGAATTATCTGCAGGAGGCCCTGGCGCATGAATCTGTACAGCGGGAACGACCTCGGACCACCAGGGGCCGAGAAAACCACCGTCTCATGGGGCCGGACATTCAGGTTCAGGGAAAAATCCAATATATATCTGGTGATATCTCGGGTGCTATTACAGATAGCGCAATAAATCAAAGTGCATTGTCTGTAGGAGGCCCTGGGGCATGAACTTGGCCAGCGGGATCGACCTCGGACCACCAGGGGCCGAGAAAACCACCGTCTCAGGGGGCCGGACACTCAGGGTCAGGGGAAAAGCCAATATATATCTGGTGATATCTCGGGTGCTATTAGAGATAGCGCAATAAACCAAAGTGAATTATCTGCAGGAGGCCCTGGCGCATGCATCTGTGCAGCGGGAACGACGTCGGACCACCAGGGGCCGAGAAAACAACCGTCTCATGGGGCCGGACACTGAGGGTCAGGGGAAAATCCAATATATATCTGGTGATATCTCGGGTGCTATTAGAGATAGCGCAATAAACGAAAGTGAATTATCTGCAGGAGGCCCTGGCGCATGAATCTGTACAGCAGGAACGACCTCGGACCACCAGGGGCCGAGAAAACCACCGTCTCATGGGGCCGGACATTCAGGTTCAGGGAAAAATACAATATATATCTGGTGATATCTCGGGTGCTATTACAGATAGCCCAATAAATCAAAGTGCATTGTCTGTAAGCTGCCCTGGCGCATGAATATGGGCAGCGGGAACGACCTCAGAGCACCAGGGGCCGAAAGAACCACCGTCACATGGGGCCGGACACTCAGGGTCAGGGGAAAATCCAATATATATCTGGTGATATCTCGGGCACTATTACAGATAGCGCAATAAATCAGAGTCCATTGTCTGTAGGAGGCCCTGGCGCATGAATCTGTGCAGCGGGAACGACCTCGGACAACCAGGGGCCGAGAAAACCGCAGTCTCACGGCTCCGGACACTCAGGGTCAGGGGAAAATCCAATATATATCTGGTGATATCTCGGGTGCTATTAGAGATAGCGCAATAAACCAAAGTGAATTATCTGCAGGAGGCCCTGGCGCATGAATCTGTACAGCGGGAACGACCTCGGACCACCAGGGGCCGAGAAAACCACCGTCTCATGGGGCCGGACATTCAGGTTCAGGGAAAAATCCAATATATATCTGGTGATATCTCGGGTGCTATTACAGATAGCGCAATAAATCAAAGTGCATTGTCTGTAGGAGGCCCTGGGGCATGAACTTGGCCAGCGGGATCGACCTCGGACCACCAGGGGCCGAGAAAACCACCGTCTCAGGGGGCCGGACACTCAGGGTCAGGGGAAAAGCCAATATATATCTGGTGATATCTCGGGTGCTATTAGAGATAGCGCAATAAACCAAAGTGAATTATCTGCAGGAGGCCCTGGCGCATGCATCTGTGCAGCGGGAACGACGTCGGACCACCAGGGGCCGAGAAAACAACCGTCTCATGGGGCCGGACACTGAGGGTCAGGGGAAAATCCAATATATATCTGGTGATATCTCGGGTGCTATTAGAGATAGCGCAATAAACGAAAGTGAATTATCTGCAGGAGGCCCTGGCGCATGAATCTGTACAGCAGGAACGACCTCGGACCACCAGGGGCCGAGAAAACCACCGTCTCATGGGGCCGGACATTCAGGTTCAGGGAAAAATACAATATATATCTGGTGATATCTCGGGTGCTATTACAGATAGCCCAATAAATCAAAGTGCATTGTCTGTAAGCTGCCCTGGCGCATGAATATGGGCAGCGGGAACGACCTCAGAGCACCAGGGGCCGAAAGAACCACCGTCTCATGGGGCCGGAAACTCAGGGTCAGGGAAAAATCCGATATATATCTGGTGATATCTCGGGTGCTATTACAGATAGCCCAATAAATCAAAGTGCATTGTCTGTAAGCTGCCCTGGCGCATGAATATGGGCAGCGGGAACGACCTCGGATCACCAGGGGCCGAGAAAACCACCGTCTCATGGGGCCGGACACTCAGGGTCAGGGAAAAATCCAATATATATCTGGTGATATCTTGGGTGCTATTACAGATAGCGCAATAAACCAAAGTGAATTATCTGCAGGAGGCCCTGGCGCATGCATCTGTGCAGCGGGAACGACCTCAGACCACCAGGGGCCGAGAAAACCACCGTCTCATGGGGCCGGAAACTCAGGGTCATGGAAAAATCCAATATATATCTGGTGATATCTCGGGTGCTATTAGAGATAACGCAATAAACCAAAGTGAATTATCTGCAGGAGGCCCTGGCGCATGAATCTGTACAGCGGGAACGACCTCGGACAACCAGGGGCCGAGAAAACCGCAGTCTCACGGCTCCGGACACTCAGGGTCAGGGGAAAACCCAATATATATCTGGTGATATCTCGGGTTCTATTACAGATAGCGCAATAAATCAAAGTGCATTGTCTGTAGGAGGCCCTGGGGCATGAAACTGGCCAGCGGGAACGACCTCGGACCACCAGGGGCCGAGAAATCCACCGTCTCAGGGGGCCGGACACTCAGGGTCAGGGGAAAAGCCAATATATATCTGGTGATATCTCGGGTGCTATTAGAGATAGCGCAATAAACCAAAGTGAATTATCTGCAGGAGGCCCTGGCGCATGCATCTGTGCAGCGGGAACGACCTCAGAGCACCAGGGGCCGAGAAAACCACCGTCTCATGGGGCCGGAAACTCAGGGTCAGGGAAAAATCCGATATATATCTGGTGATATCTCGGGTGCTATTACAGATAGCCCAATAAATCAAAGTGCATTGTCTGTAAGCTGCCCTGGCGCATGAATATGGGCAGCGGGAACGACCTCGGATCACCAGGGGCCGAGAAAACCACCGTCTCATGGGGCCGGACACTCAGGGTCAGGGAAAAATCCAATATATATCTGGTGATATCTTGGGCGCTATTACAGATAGCGCAATAAACCAAAGTGAATTATCTGCAGGAGGCCCTGGCGCATGCATCTGTGCAGCGGGAACGACCTCAGACCACCAGGGGCCGAGAAAACCACCGTCTCATGGAGCCGGAAACTCAGGGTCAGGGAAAAATCCGATATATATCTGGTGATATCTCGGGTGCTATTACAGATAGCCCAATAAATCAAAGTGCATTGTCTGTAAGCTGCCCTGGCGCATGAATATGGGCAGCGGGAACGACCTCGGACCACCAGGGGCCGAGAAAACCACCGTCTCATGGGGCCGGACACTCAGGGTCAGGGAAAAATCCAATATATATCTGGTGATATCTCGGGTGCTATTACAGATAGCGCAATAAATCAAAGTGCATTGTCTGTAGGAGGCCCTGGGGCATGAATCTGGCCAGCGGGAACGACCTCGGACCACCAGGGGCCGAGAAATCCACCGTCTCAGGGGGCCGGACACTCAGGGTCAGGGGAAAAGCCAATATATATCTGGTGATATCTCGGGTGCTATTAGAGATAGGGCAATAAACCAAAGTGAATTATCTGCAGGAGGCCCTGGCGCATGCATCTGTGCAGCGGGAACGACCTCAGAGCACCAGGGGCCGAGAAAACCACCGTCTCATGGGGCTGGAAACTCAGGGTCAGGGAAAAATCCGATATATATCTGGTGATATCTCGGGTGCTATTACAGATAGCCCAATAAATCAAAGTGCATTGTCTGTAAGCTGCCCTGGCGCATGAATATGGGCAGCGGGAACGACCTCGGATCACCAGGGGCCGAGAAAACCACCGTCGCATGGGGCCGGACACTCAGGGTCAGGGGAAAATTCAATATATATCTGGTGATATCTCGGGTGCTATTAGAGATAGCGCAATAAATCAAAGTGCATTGTCTGTAGGAGGCACTGGCGAATGAATCTGTGCCGCAGGAACGACCTCAGACCACCAGGGGCCGAGAAAACCACCGTCTCATGGGGCCGGACACTCAGGGTCAGGGGAAAATCCAATATATATCTGGTGATATCTCGGCTGCTATTAGAGATAACGCAATAAACCAAAGTGAATTATTTGCAGGAGGCCCTGGCGCATGAATCTGTACAGCGGGAACGACCTCGGACAACCAGGGGCCGAGAAAACCGCAGTCTCACGGCTCCGGATACTCAGGGTCAGGGGAAAATCCAATATATATCTGGTGATATCTCGGGTGCTATTACAGATAGCGCAATAAATCAAAGTGCATTGTCTGTAGGAGGCCCAGGTGAATGAATCTGTGCAGCGGGAACGACCTCGGACCACCAGAGGCCGAGAAAACCACCGTCTCATGGGTCCGGACACTCAGGGTCAGGGGAAAATCCAATATATATCTGGTTATATCTCGGGTGCTATTACAGATAGCGCAATCAACCAAAGTGCATTGTCTGTAGGAGGCCCTGGCGCATGAATCTGGGCAGCGGGAACGACCTCGGACAACCAGGGGCCGAGAAAACGACCGTCTCATGGGGCCGGACACTCAGGGTCAGGGAAAAATCCAATATATATCTGGTGATATCTTGGGTGCTATTACAGATAGCGCAATAAACCAAAGTGAATTATCTGCAGGAGGCCCTGGCGCATGCATCTGTGCAGCGGGAACGACCTCAGACCACCAGGGGCCGAGAAAACCACCGTCTCATTGGGCCGGAAACTCAGGGTCAGGGAAAAATCCGATATATATCTGGTGATATCTCGGGTGCTATTACAGATAGCCCAATAAATCAAAGTGCATTGTCTGTAAGCTGCCCTGGCGCATGAATATGGGCAGCGGGAACGACCTCGGATCACCAGGGGCCGAGAAAACCACCGTCTCATGGGGCCGGACACTCAGGGTCAGGGAAAAATCCAATATATATCTGGTGATATCTTGGGTGCTATTACAGATAGCGCAATAAACCAAAGTGAATTATCTGCAGGAGGCCCTGGCGCATGCATCTGTGCAGCGGGAACGACCTCAGACCACCAGGGGCCGAGAAAACCACCGTCTCATTGGGCCGGAAACTCAGGGTCAGGGAAAAATCCGATATATATCTGGTGATATCTCGGGTGCTATTACAGATAGCCCAATAAATCAAAGTGCATTGTCTGTAAGCTGCCCTGGCGCATGAATATGGGCAGCGGGAACGACCTCAGAGCACCAGGGGCCGAAAGAACCACCGTCTCATGGGGCCGGAAACTCAGGGTCAGGGAAAAATCCGATATATATCTGGTGATATCTCGGGTGCTATTACAGATAGCCCAATAAATCAAAGTGCATTGTCTGTAAGCTGCCCTGGCGCATGAATATGGGCAGCGGGAACGACCTCGGATCACCAGGGGCCGAGAAAACCACCGTCTCATGGGGCCGGACACTCAGGGTCAGGGAAAAATCCAATATATATCTGGTGATATCTTGGGTGCTATTACAGATAGCGCAATAAACCAAAGTGAATTATCTGCAGGAGGCCCTGGCGCATGCATCTGTGCAGCGGGAACGACCTCAGACCACCAGGGGCCGAGAAAACCACCGTCTCATGGGGCCGGACACTCAGGGTCAGGGGAAAATTCAATATATATCTGGTGATATCTCGGGTGCTATTAGAGATAGCGCAATAAATCAAAGTGCATTGTCTGTAGGAGGCACTGGCGAATGAATCTGTGCCGCAGGAACGACCTCAGACCACCAGGGGCCGAGAAAACCACCGTCTCATGGGGCCGGACACTCAGGGTCAGGGGAAAATCCAATATATATCTGGTTATATCTCGGGTGCTATTACAGATAGCGCAATCAACCAAAGTGCATTGTCTGTAGGAGGCCCTGGCGCATGAATCTGGGCAGCGGGAACGACCTCGGACAACCAGGGGCCGAGAAAACCACCGTCTCATGGGGCCGGACACTCAGGGTCAGGGGAAAATCCAATATATATCTGGTGATATCTCGGGTGCTATTAGAGATAGCGCAATAAATCAAAGTGCATTGTCTGTAGGAGGCACTGGCGAATGAATCTGTGCCGCAGGAACGACCTCAGACCACCAGGGGCCGAGAAAACCACCGTCTCTTGGGCTGGAAACTCAGGGTCAGGGAAAAATCCGATATATATCTGGTGATATCTCGGGTGCTATTACAGATAGCCCAATAAATCAAAGTGCATTGTCTGTAAGCTGCCCTGGCGCATGAATATGGGCAGCGGGAACGACCTCGGATCACCAGGGGCCGAGAAAACCACCGTCGCATGGGGCCGGACACTCAGGGTCAGGGAAAAATCCAATATATATCTGGTGATATCTTGGGTGCTATTACAGATAGCCCAATAAATCAAAGTGCATTGTCTGTAAGCTGCCCTGGCGCATGAATATGGGCAGCGGGAACGACCTCGGACCACCAGGGGCCGAGAAAACCACCGTCTCATGGGGCCGGACACTCAGGGTCAGGGAAAAATCCAATATATATCTGGTGATATCTTGGGTGCTATTACAGATAGCGCAATAAACCAAAGTGAATTATCTGCAGGAGGCCCTGGCGCATGCATCTGTGCTGCGGGAACGACCTCAGACCACCAGGGGCCGAGAAAACCACCGTCTCATGGGGCCGGAAACTCAGGGTCAGGGAAAAATCCGATATATATCTGGTGATATCTCGGGTGCTATTACAGATAGCCCAATAAATCAAAGTGCATTGTCTGTAAGCTGCCCTGGCGCATGAATATGGGCAGCGGGAACGACCTCGGACCACCAGGGGCCGAGAAAACCACCGTCACATGGGGCCGGACACTCAGGGTCAGGGGAAAATCCAATATATATCTGGTGATATCTCGGGCACTATTACAGATAGCGCAATAAATCAGAGTCCATTGTCTGTAGGAGGCCCTGGCGCATGAATCTGTGCAGCGGGAACGACCTCGGACAACCAGGGGCCGAGAAAACCGCAGTCTCACGGCTCCGGACACTCAGGGTCAGGGGAAAATCCAATATATATCTGGTGATATCTCGGGTGCTATTACAGATAGCGCAATAAATCAAAGTGCATTGTCTGTAGGAGGCCCTGGGGCATGAATCTGGCCAGCGGGAACGACCTCGGACCACCAGGGGCCGAGAAATCCACCGTCTCAGGGGGCCGGACACTCAGGGACAGGGGAAAAGCCAATATATATCTGGTGATATCTCGGGTGCTATTAGAGATAGGGCAATAAACCAAAGTGAATTATCTGCAGGAGGCCCTGGCGCATGCATCTGTGCAGCGGGAACGACCTCAGAGCACCAGGGGCCGAGAAAACCACCGTCTCATGGGGCTGGAAACTCAGGGTCAGGGAAAAATCCGATATATATCTGGTGATATCTCGGGTGCTATTACAGATAGCCCAATAAATCAAAGTGCATTGTCTGTAAGCTGCCCTGGCGCATGAATATGGGCAGCGGGAACGACCTCGGACCACCAGAGGCCGAGAAAACCGCAGTCTCACGGCTCCGGACACTCAGGGTCAGGGGAAAATCCAATATATATCTGGTGATATCTCTGGTGCTATTAGAGATAGCGCAATAAACCAAAGTGAATTATCTGCAGGAGGCCCTGGCGCATGCATCTGTGCAGCGGGAACGACCTCAGACCACCAGGGGCCAAGAAAACCACCGTCTCATGGGGCTGGAAACTCAGGGTCAGGGAAAAATCCGATATATATCTGGTGATATCTCGGGTGCTATTACAGATAGCCCAATAAATCAAAGTGCATTGTCTGTAAGCTGCCCTGGCGCATTAATCTGGGCAGCGGGAACGACCTCGGACCACCAGGGGCCGAGAAAACCACCGTCACATGGGGCCGGACACTCAGGATCAGGGGAAAATCCAATATATATCTGGTGATATCTCTGGTGCTCTTACAGATAGCGCACTAAACCAAAGTGAATCATCTGCAGCGGGCCCTGGAGCATGAATCTGTGCAGCGGGAACGAACTCGGATCACCAGGGGCCGAGAAAATTACAGATATTCGGAATCCGTCACCCAAGGTCATGTAAAAATCCAGCATATATCTGGTGATATCTCGGGTGCTATTAGAGATAGCGCAATAAACCAAAGTGAATTGTCTGCAGGAGGCCCTGGCGCATGAATCTGTGCAGCGGGAACGACCTCGGATGTGCAGGGGCCGAGAAAACCACCATCTCATGGGACCGGACACTCAGGGTCAGGGAAAAATCCAATATATATCTGGTGATATCTCGGGTGCTATTAGAGATAGCGCAATAAACCAAAGTGAATTGTCTGTAGGAGGCACTGGCGAATGAATCTGTGCAGCGGGAACGACCTCGGACCACCAGGGGCCGAGAAAACCACCGTCTCATGGAGTCCGACTGTCAGGGTCAGGGAAAAATCCAATATATATCTGGTGATATCTCGGGTGGTATTAGAGATAGCGCAATAAATCATAGTGCATTGTCTGCAGGAGGCCCTAGCGCATGAATCTGTGCAGCGGGATCGACCTCGGACCACCAGGGGCCGAGAAAATCAAAGTCTCATGGGGCCGGACTGTCAGGGTCAGGGAAAAATCCAATATATATCTCGTGATATCTCGGGTGCTATTAGCGATAGCTCAATAAATCAAAGTGAATTATCTGCAGGGGACCCTGTCGCATGAATCTGTGCAGCGGGAACGACCTCGGACCACCAGGGGCCGAGAAAACCACCGTCTCATGGGGCCGGACACTCAGGGTCATGTAAGAATCCAGCATATATCTGGTGATATCTCGGGTGCTATTAGAGATAGCGCAATAAACCAAAGTGCATTGTCTGTAGAAGGCCCTGGCGCATGAATCTGTGCGGCGGGAACGACCTCTGACCACCAGGGGCCGAGAAAACCACCGTCTCATGGGGCCGGACACACAGGGTCAGGGGAAAAGCCAATAAATATCTGGTGATATCTCGCGTGCTATTAGAGATTGCTCAATAAACCGAAGTGAATTATCTGCAGGAGGCCCTGGCGCATGCATCTGTGCAGCGGGAACGACGTCGGACCACCAGGGGCCGAGAAAACAACCGTCTCATGTGGCCGGACACTCAGGGTCAGGGAAAAATCCAATATATATCTGGTGATATCTTGGTTGCTATTAGAGATAGCGCAATAAACCAAAGTGAATTATCTGCAGGAGGCCCTGGCGCATGCATCTGTGCAGCGGGAACGACCTCCGACCACCAGGGGCCGACACAACCACCGTCTCATGGGACCGGACACTCAGGGTCAGGGAAAAATCCGATATATATGTGGTGATATCTCGGGTGCTATTACAGATAGCCCAATAAACCAAAGTGCATTGTCTGCACGAAGCCCTGGCGCATGATTCTATGTAGCGGGAATGACCTCGGACCACCAGGGGCCGAGAAAATCACCGTCTCGTGGGGCCGGACTGTCAGGGTCAGGGAAAAATCCAATATATATCTGGTGATATCTCGGGTGCTATTACAGATAGCGCAATAAACCAAAGTGCATTGTCTGTAGGAGGCCCTGGCGCATGAACCTGTGCAGCGGGAACGACCTCGGACCACCAGGGGCCGACACAACCACCGTCTCATGGGACCGGACACTCAGGGTCAGGGAAAAATCCGATATATATGTGGTGATATCTCGGGTGCTATTACAGATAGCCCAATAAACCAAAGTGCATTGTCTGCACGAAGCCCTGGCGCATGATTCTATGTAGCGGGAATGACCTCGGACCACCAGGGGCCGAGAAAATCACCGTCTCGTGGGGCCGGACTGTCAGGGTCAGGGAAAAATCCAATATATATCTGGTGATATCTCGGGTGCTATTAGAGATAGCGCAAAAAACCAAAGTGCATTGTCTGTAGGAGGCCCTAGCGCATGAATCTGGGCAGCGGGAACGACTTCGGACCACCAGGGGCCGAGAAAACCACCGACTCACGGGGCCGGACACACAGGGTCAGCGAAAAATCCAATATATATCTGGTGATATCTCGGGTGCTATTAGAGATAGCGCAATAAACCAAAAAGAATTATCTGCAGGAGGCCCTGGCGCATGCATCTGTGCAGCGGGAACGACCTCGGGCCACCAGGGGCCAAGAAAACCACCGTCTCATGGGGCCGGACACTCAGGGTCAGGGAAAAATCCAATATATATCTGGTGATATCTCGGGTGCTATTAGAGATAGCGCAATAAATCAAAGTGCATTGTCTGTAGGAGGCCCTGGCGCATGAATCTGGCCAGCGGGAACGACCACGGACCACCAGGGGCAGAGTAAACCAACGTCTCATGGTGCCGGACACTCAGGGTCAGGGAAAAATCCAATATATATCTGGTGATATCTCGGGTGCTATTACAGATAGCGCAATAAATCAAAGTGCATTGTCTGTAGGAGGCACTGGCGAATGAATCTGTGCCGCAGGAACGATCTCGGACCACCAGTGGCCGAGAAAATTACAGATATTCGGAATCCGTCACCCAAGGTCATGTAAAAATCCAGCAAATATCTGGTGATATCTCGGGTGCTATTACAGATAGCGCAATAAATCAAAGTGCATTGTCTGTAGGAGGCACTGGCGAATGAATCTGTGCCGCAGGAACGATCTCGGACCACCAGTGGCCGAGAAAATTACAGATATTCGGAATCCGTCACCCAAGGTCATGTAAAAATCCAGCAAATATCTGGTGATATCTCGGGTGATATTAGAGATAGCGTAATAAACCAAAGTGCATTGTCTGTAGGAGGCCCTGGCGCATGAATCTGGGCAGCGGGAACGACCTCGGACCGCCAGGGGCCGAGAAAACCACCGACTCACGGGGCCGGACACTCAGGGTCAGGGGAAAATCCAATATATATCTGGTGATATCTCGGGTGCTATTAGAGATAGCGCAATAAACCAAAGAGAATTATCTGCAGGAGGCCCTGGCGCATGCATCTGTGCAGCGGGAACGACCTCGGGCCACCAGGGGCCAAGAAAACCACCGTCTCATGGAGCCGGACACTCAGGGTCAGGGAAAAATCCAATATATATCTGGTGATATCTCGGGTGCTATTAGAGATAGCGCAATAAATCAAAGTGCATTGTCTGTAGGAGGCCCTGGCGCATGAATCTGGCCAGCGGGAACGACCACGGACCACCAGGGGCCGAGAAAACCACAGTCTCATGGGCCCGGACACTCAGGGTCAGGGGAAAATCCAATATATATCTGGTGATATCTCGGGCGCTATTACAGATAGCGCAATAAATCAAAGTGCATTGTCTGTAGGAGGCCCTGGCGCATGAATCTGGACAGCGGGAACGACCTCGGACCACCAGGGGCCGAGAAAACCACAGTCTCATGGGGCCGGACACTCAGGGTCAGGGGAAAATCCAATATATATCTGGTGATATCTTGGGTGCTATTACAGGTAGCGCAATAAATCAAAGTGCATTGTCTGTAGGAGGCCCTGGCGCAGGAATCTGAGCAGCGGGAACGACCTCGCACCACCAGGGGCCGAGGAAACCACCGTCTCATGGGGCCGGACACTCAGGGTCATGGAAAAATCCAATATATATCTGGTGATATCTCGGGTGCTATTACAGATAGCGCAATAAATCACAGTCCATTGTCTGTAGGAGGCCCTGGGGCATGAATCTGGCCAGCGGGAACGACCTCGGACCACCAGGGGCCGAGAAAACCACAGTCTCATGGGGCCGGACACTCAGGGTCAGGGGAAAATCCAATATATATCTGCTGATATCTCGGGTTCTATTACAGATAGCCCAACAAATCAAAGTGCATTGTCTGTAGGAGGCCCTGCCGCATGAATCTGTGCAGCGGGAACGACCGCGGGCCACCAGGGGCCGGGAAAACCACAGTCTAATGGGGCCGGACACTCAGGTTCAGGGGAAAATTCAATATACATCTGGTGATATCTCGGGTGCTATTAGAGATAGCGCAATAAATCAAAGTGCATTGTCTGTAGGAGGCACTGGCGAATGAATCTGTGCCGCAGGAACGACCTCGGACCACCAGTGGCCGAGAAAATTACAGATATTCGGAATCCGTCACCCAAGGTCATGTACAAATGCAGCATATATCTGGTGATATCTCGGGTGCTATTACAGATAGCGCAATAACCCAAAGTGCATTGTCTGTAGGAGGCCCTGGCGCATGAATCTGGGCAGCGGGAACGACCTCGGACCACCAGGGACCGAGAAAATCACCGTCTCATGGAGCCGGACACTCAGGGTCAGGGAAAAATCCAATATATATCTGGTGATATCTCGTGTGCTATTACAGATAGCGCAATAAACCAAAGTACATTGTCTGTAGGAGGCCCTAGCGAATGAATCTGTGCCGCAGGAACGACCTCGGACCACCAGTGGCCGAGAAAATTACAGATATTCGGAATCCGTCACCCAAGGTCATGTAAAAATCCAGCAAATATCTGGTGATATCTCGGGTGCTATTAGAGATAGCGCAATAAACCAAAGTGCATTGTCTGTAGGAGGCCCTTGCGAATGAATCTGTACCGCAGGAACGACCTCGGACCACCAGTGGCCGAGAAAATTACACATATTCGGAATCCGTCACCCAAGGTCATGTAAAAATCCAGCAAATATCTGGTGATATCTCGGGTGCTATTAGAGATAGCGCAATAAACCAAAAAGAATTATCTGCAGGAGGCCCTGGCGCATGCATCTGTGCAGCGGGAACGACCTCGGGCCACCAGGGGCCAAGAAAACCACCGTCTCATGGGGCCGGACACTCAGGGTCAGGGAAAAATCCAATATATATCTGGTGATATCTCGGGTGCTATTAGAGATAGCGCAATAAATCAAAGTGCATTGTCTGTTGGAGGCCCTGGCGCATGAATCTGGCCAGCGGGAACGACCACGGACCACCAGGGGCAGAGTAAACCAACGTCTCATGGGGCCGGACACTCAGGGTCAGGGAAAAATCCAATATATATCTGGTGATATCTCGGGTGCTATTACAGATAGCGCAATAAATCAAAGTGCATTGTCTGTAGGAGGCACTGGCGAATGAATCTGTGCCGCAGGAACGATCTCGGACCACCAGTGGCCGAGAAAATTACAGATATTCGGAATCCGTCACCCAAGGTCATGTAAAAATCCAGCAAATATCTGGTGATATCTCGGGTGATATTAGAGATAGCGTAATAAACCAAAGTGCATTGTCTGTAGGAGGCCCTGGCGCATGAATCTGGGCAGCGGGAACGACCTCGGACCGCCAGGGGCCGAGAAAACCACCGACTCACGGGGCCGGACACTCAGGGTCAGGGGAAAATCCAATATATATCTGGTGATATCTCGGGTGCTATTAGAGATAGCGCAATAAACCAAAGAGAATTATCTGCAGGAGGCCCTGGCGCATGCATCTGTGCAGCGGGAACGACCTCGGGCCACCAGGGGCCAAGAAAACCACCGTCTCATGGAGCCGGACACTCAGGGTCAGGGAAAAATCCAATATATATCTGGTGATATCTCGGGTGCTATTAGAGATAGCGCAATAAATCAAAGTGCATTGTCTGTAGGAGGCCCTGGCGCATGAATCTGGCCAGCGGGAACGACCACGGACCACCAGGGGCCGAGAAAACCACAGTCTCATGGGCCCGGACACTCAGGGTCAGGGGAAAATCCAATATATATCTGGTGATATCTCGGGCGCTATTACAGATAGCGCAATAAATCAAAGTGCATTGTCTGTAGGAGGACCTGGCGCATGAATCTGGACAGCGGGAACGACCTCGGACCACCAGGGGCCGAGAAAACCACAGTCTTATGGGGCCGGACACTCAGGGTCAGGGGAAAATCCAATATATATCTGGTGATATCTTGGGTGCTATTACAGGTAGCGCAATAAATCAAAGTGCATTGTCTGTAGGAGGCCCTGGCGCAGGAATCTGAGCAGCGGGAACGACCTCACACCACCAGGGGCCGAGGAAACCACCGTCTCATGGGGCCGGACACTCAGGGTCATGGAAAAATCCAATATATATCTGGTGATATCTCGGGTGCTATTACAGGTAGCGCAATAAATCAAAGTGCATTGTCTGTAGGAGGCCCTGGCGCAGGAATCTGAGCAGCGGGAACGACCTCGCACCACCAGGGGCCGAGGAAACCACCGTCTCATGGGGCCGGACACTCAGGGTCAGGGGAAAATCCAATATATATCTGGTGATATCTTGGGTGCTATTACAGGTAGCGCAATAAATCACAGTCCATTGTCTGTAGGAGGCCCTGGGGCATGAATGTGGCCAGCGGGAACGACCTCGGACCACCAGGGGCCGAGAAAACCACAGTCTCATGGGGCCGGACACTCAGGGTCAGGGGAAAATCCAATATATATCTGCTGATATCTCGGGTTCTATTACAGATAGCCCAATAAATCAAAGTGCATTGTCTGTAGGAGGCCCTGCCGCATGAATCTGTGCAGCGGGAACGACCGCGGACCACCAGGGGCCGGGAAAACCACAGTCTAATGGGGCCGGACACTCAGGTTCAGGGGAAAATTCAATATACATCTGGTGATATCTCGGGTGCTATTAGAGATAGCGCAATAAATCAAAGTGCATTGTCTGTAGGAGGCACTGGCGAATGAATCTGTGCCGCAGGAACGACCTCGGACCACCAGTGGCCGAGAAAATTACAGATATTCGGAATCCGTCACCCAAGGTCATGTAAAAATCCAGCATATATCTGGTGATATCTCGGGTGCTATTACAGATAGCGCAATAAACCAAAGTGCATTGTCTGTAGGAGGCCCTGGCGCATGAATCTGGGCAGCGGGAACGACGTCGGACCACCAGGGGACGAGAAAATCACCGTCTCATGGAGCCGGACACTCAGGGTCAGGGAAAAATCCAATATATATCTGGTGATATCTCGGGTGCTATTACAGATAGCGCAATAAACCAAA
Organism: Nomia melanderi; assembly: GCF_051020985.1. NCBI lineage: Eukaryota > Metazoa > Arthropoda > Insecta > Hymenoptera > Halictidae > Nomia > Nomia melanderi. The sequence goes on along the minus strand of NW_027475147.1, from coordinate 662,794 downwards.
GTGCATTGTCTGTAGGAGGCCCTGGCGCATGAATCTGGGCAGCGGGAACGACGTCGGACCACCAGGGGACGAGAAAATCACCGTCTCATGGAGCCGGACACTCAGGGTCAGAGAAAAAACCAATATATATCTGGTGATATCTCGGGTGCTATTACAGATAGCCCAATAAATCAAAGTGCATTGTCTGTAGGAGGCCCTGCCGCATGAATCTGTGCAGCGGGAACGACCTCGGACCACCAGAGGCCGGGAAAACCACAGTCTCATGGGGCCGGACACTCAGGGTCAGGGGAAAATTCAATATATATCTGGTGATATCTCGGGTGCTATTAGAGATAGCGCAATAAATCAAAGTGCATTGTCTGTAGGAGGCACTGGCGAATGAATCTGTGCCGCAGGAACGACCTCGGACAACCAGTGGCCGAGAAAATTACAGATATTCGGAATCCGTCACACAAGGTCATGTAAAAATCCAGCATATATCTGGTGATATCTCGGGTGCTATTACAGATAGCGCAATAAACCAAAGTGCATTGTCTGTAGGAGGCCCTTGCGCATGAATCTGGGCAGCGGGAACGACGTCGGAACACCAGGGGACGAGAAAATCACCGTCTCATGGAGCCGGACACTCAGGGTCAGGGAAAAATCCAATATATATCTGGTGATATCTCGGGTGCTATTACAGATAGCGCAATAAACCAAAGTGCACTGTCTGTAGGAGGCCCTGGCGCATGAATCTGGGCAGCGGGAACGACCTCGGACCACCAGGGGCCGAGAAAACCACCGTCTCATGGGTCCGGACACTCAGGGTCAGGGGAAAATCCAATATATATCTGGTGATATCTCGGGTGCTATTACAGATAGCGCAATAAATCAAAGTGCATTGTCTATAGGAGGCCCAGGCGAATGAATCTGTGCAGCGGGAACGACCTCGGACCACCAGAGGCCGAGAAAACCACCGTCTCATGGGTCCGGACACTCAAGGTCAGGGGAAAATCCAATATATATCTGGTGATATCTCGGGTGCTATTAGAGATAGCGCAATAAACCAAAGTGCATTGTCTGTAGGAGGCCCTTGCGAATGAATCTGTGCCGCAGGAACGACCTCGGACCACCAGGGGCCCAGAAAACCACCGACTCACGGGGCCGGACACTCAGGGTCAGGGGAAAATCCAATATATATCTGGTGATATCTCGGGTGCTATTAGAGATAGCGCAATAAACCAAAGTGCATTGTCTGTAGGAGGCCCAGGCGCATGAATCTGGCCAGCGGGAACGACCTCGGACCACCAGGGGCCGAGAAAATCACCGTCTCATGGAGCCGGACACTCAGGGTCAGGGAGAAATCCAATATATATCTGGTGATATCTCGGGTGCTATTACAGATAGCGCAATAAATCAAAGTGCATTGTCTGTAGGAGGCCCAGGCGAATGAATCTGTGCAGCGGGAACGACCTCGGACCACCAGGGGCCGAGAAAACCACCGTCCCATGGGGCCGGACAGTCAGGGTCAGGGAAAAATCCAATATATATCTGGTGATATCTCGGGTGCTATTACAGATAGCGCAATAAATCACAGTCCATTGTCTGTAGGAGGCCCTGGGGCATGAATCTGGCCAGCGGGAACGACCTCGGACCACCAGGGGCCGAGAAAACCACCGTCTCAGGGGGCCGGACACTCAGGGTCAGGGGAAAAGCCAATATATATCTGGTGATATCTCGGGTGCTATTAGAGATAGCGCAATAAACCAAAGTGAATTATTTGCAGGAGGCCCTGACGCATGAATCTGGGAAGCGGGAACGACCTCGGACCACCAGGGGCCGAGAAAACCACAGTCACATGGGCCCGGACACTCAGGGTCAGGCGAAAATCCAATATATATCTTGTGATATCTCGGGTGCTATTAGAGATAGCGCAATAAACCAAAGTGAATTATCTGCAGGAGGCCCTGGCGCATGAATCTGTGCAGCGGGAAGGACCTCGGATCACCAGGGGCCGAGAAAACCACCGTCTCATGGGGCCGGACACTCAGGGACAGGGAAAAATCCAATATATATCTGGTGATATCTTGGGTGCTATTACAGGTAGCGCAATAAATCAAAGTGCATTGTCTGTAGGAGGCCCTGGCGCAGGAACCTGTGCAGCGGGAACGACCTCGCACCACCAGGGGCCGAGGAAACCACCGTCTCATGGGGCCGGACACTCAGGGTCATGGAAAAATCCAATATATATCTGGTGATATCTCGGGTGCTATTACAGATAGCGCAAACAATCACAGTCCATCGTCTGTAGGAGGCCCTGGGGCATGAATCTGGCCAGCGGGAACGACCTCGGACCACCAGGGGCCGAGAAAACCACCGTCTCAGTTGGCCGGACACTCAGGGTCAGGGGAAAAGCCAATATATATCTGGTGATATCTCGGGTGCTATTAGAGATAGCGCAATAAACCAAAGTGAATTATTTGCAGGAGGCCCTGGCGCATGCATCTGTGCCGCGGGAACGACGTCGCACCACCAGGGGCCGAGAAAACCACCGTCTCATGGGGCCGGACACTCAGGGTCTGGGAAAAATCCAATATATATCTGGTGGTATCTGGGGTGCTATTACAGATAGCGCAATAAATCAAAGTGCATTGTCTGTATGAGACCCTGGCGCATGAATCTGGCCAGCGGGAACGACATCGGACCACCAGGGGCGGAGAAAATTACAGATTTTCGGTATCCGTCACCCAAAGTCATGTAAAAATCCAGCATATATATGGAGCTTTCTCGGGTGCTATTACAGATAGCGCAATAAATCAAAGTGCATTGTCTGTAGGAGGCCCTGGCGCATGAATCTGGGCAGCGGTAAGGACCTCGGACCACCAGGGGCCGAGAAAACCACAGTCACATTGGGCCGGACACTCAGGGTCAGGGAAAATTCAATATACATCTGGTGATATCTCGGGTGCTATTAGAGATAGCGCAATAAACCAATGTGAATTATCTGCAGGAGGCCCTGGCGCATGAATCTGTGCAGCGGAAACGTCCTCGCACCACCAGGGGCCGAGAAAACCACCGTCTCATGGGGCCGGACACTCAGGGTCAGGAAAAAATACAATATATATCTGGTGATATCTCGGGTGCTATTACAGATAGCGTAATAAATCAAATTGTATTGTCTGTAGGAGGCCCTGACGCATGAATCTGGGCAGCGGGAACGACCTCGGACCACCAGGGGCCGAGAAAACCACAGTCACATGGGGCCGGACACTCAGGGTCAGGCGAAAATCCAATATATATCTTGTGATATCTCGGGTGCTATTAGAGATAGCGCAATAAACCAAAGTGAATTATCTGCAGGAGGCCCTGGCGCATGAATCTGTGCAGCGGGAAGGACCTCGGATCACCAGGGGCCGAGAAAACCACCGACAATTGGGGCCGGACACTCAGGGTCAGGGAAAAATCCAATATATATCTGGTGATATCTCGGGTGCTATTACAGATAGCGCAATAAATCAAAGTGCATTACCTGTAGGAGGCCCTGGCGCATGAATCTCTGCAGCGGAAACGTCCTCGGACCTCCAGGGGCCGAGACAACGACCGTCTCATGGGGCCGAACACTCAGGGTCAGGGTAAAATCCAATATATATCTGGGGATATCTCGGGTGCTATTACAGATAGCGCAATAAACCAAAGTGAATTATCTGTAGGAGGCCCTGGCGCATGAATCTGTGCAGCGGGAACGACCTCGGACCACCAGGGGCCGAGAAAACCACAGTCTCATGGGGCCGGACACTCAGGGTCAGGGGAAAATCCAATATATATCTGGTGATATCTCGGGTGCTATTAGAGATAGCGCAATAAACCAAAGTGAATTATCTGCAGCAGGCCCTGGCGCATGAATCTGTGCAGCGGGAACGACCTCGGACCACCAGGGGCCGAGAAAACTACCGTCTCATGGGGCCGGACACTCAGGGTCAGTGAAAAATCCAATATATATCTGGTGATATCTCGGCTCCTATTACCGATAGCGCCATATATCAAAGTGCATTGTCTGTAGGAGGCCCTGTCGCATGAATCTGGGAAGCGGGAGCGACCTCGGATCACCAGGGGCCGAGAAAACCACCGTCTCATGGGGCCGGACACTCAGGGTCATGGAAAAATCCAATATATATCTGGTGATATCTCGGGTGCTATTACAGATAGCGCAATAAATCAAAGTGCATTGTCTGCAGGAGGCCCTGGCCCATGAATCTGTGCAGCGGGAACGACCTCGGACCACCAGGGGCCGAGAAAACCACAGTCTCATGGGGCCGGACACTCAGGGTCAGGGGAAAATCCAATATATATCTGGTGATATCTCGGGTGCTATTAGAGATAGCGCAATAAACCAAAGTGAATTATCTGCAGGAGGCCCTGGCGCATGAATCTGTGCAGCGGGAACGACCTCGGACCACCAGGGGCAGAGAAAACTACCGTCTCATGGGGCCGGTCACTCAGGGTCAGTGAAAAATCCAATATATATCTGCTGATATCTCGGGTGCTATTAGAGATAGCGCAATAAACCAAAGTGAATTATCTGCAGGAGGCCCTGGCGCATGGATCTGTGCAGCTGGAACGACCTCGGACCACCAGGGGCCGAGAAAACGTCCGTCTCATGGGGCCGGACACTCAGGGTCAGTGAAAAATCCAATATATATCTGTGATATCTCGGGTGCTATTACAGATAGCGTAATAAATCAAAGTGCATTGTCTGTAGGAGGCCCTGGCGCATGAATCTGTGCAGCGGGCACGACTTCGGACCACCAGGGGCCGAAAAAACCACAGTCTCATGGGGCCGGACACTCAGGGTCAGGGTAAAATCCAATATATATCTGTTGATATCTCGGGTGCTATTACAGATAGCGCAATAAATCAAAGTGAATTATCTGCAGGAGGCCCTGGCGCATGAATCTGTGCAGCGGGAACGACCTCGGACCACCAGGGGCCGAGAAAACGACCGTCTCATGGGGCCGGACACTCAGGGTCAGTGAAACATCCAATATATATCTGCTGATATCTCGGGTGCTATTACAGATAGCGCAATAAATCAAAGTGCATTGTCTGTAGGAGGCCCTGGCGCATGAATCTGTGCAGCGGGAACGACCTCGGACCACCAGGGGCCGAGAAAACCACAGTCTCATGGGTCCGGACACTCAGGGTCAGTGAAAAATCCAATATATATGTGGTGATATCTCGGGTGCTATTACAGATAGCGCAATAAATCAAAGTGAATTATCTGCAGTAGGCCCTGGCGCATGAATCTGTGCAGCGGGAACGACCTCGGACCACCAGGGGCCGAGAAAACTACCGTCTCATGGGGCCGGTCACTCAGGGTCAGTGAAAAATCCAATATATATCTGCTGATATCTCGGGTGCTATTAGAGATAGCGCAATAAACCAAAGTGAATTATCTGCAGGAGGACCTGGCGCATGAATCTGTGCAGCGGGAACGACCTCGGACCACCAGGGGCCGAGAAAACGACCGTCTCATGGGGCCGGACACTCAGGGTCAGTGAAACATCCAATATATATCAGCTGGTATCTCGGGTGCTATTACAGATAGCGCAATAAATCAAAGTGCATTGTCTGTAGGAGGCCCTGGCGCATGAATCTGTGCAGCGGGAACGATCTCGGACCACCAGGGGCCGAGAAAACCACAGTCTCATGGGGCCGGTCACTCAGGGTCAGTGAAAAATCCAATATATATCTGCTGATATCTCGGGTGCTATTAGAGATAGCGCAATAAACCAAAGTGAATTATCTGCAGGAGGCCCTGGCGCATGAATCTGTGCAGCGGGAACGACCTCGGACCACCAGGGGCCGAAAAAACCACTGTCTCATGGGGCCGGACACTCAGGGTCAGGGTAAAATCCAATATATATCTGGCGATATCTCGGGTGCTATTACAGATAGCGCAATAAATCAAAGTGCATTGCCTGTAGGTGGTCCTGGCGCATGAATCTGTGCAGCGGGAACGAGCTCGGACCACCAGGGGCCGAGAAAACCACCGTCTCATGGGGCCGGACACTCAGGGTCAGGGGAAAATCCAATGTATATCTGGTGATATCTCGGGTGCTATTACAGATAGCGCAATAAATCAAAGTGCATTCTCTGTAGGAGGCCCTGGCGCATGAATCTGTGCAGCGGGAACGACCTCGGACCACCAGGGGCGAGACAACCACCTTCTCATGGGGCCGGACACTCAGGGTCAGGGAAAAATCCAATATATATCTGGTGATATCTCGGGTGCTATTACAGATAGCGCAATAAACCAAAGTGCATTGTCTGTAGGAGGCCCTGGCGCATGAATCTGTGCAGCGGGAACGACCTCGGACCACCAGGAGCCGAGGAAACGACCGCCTCATGGGGCCGGACACTCAGGGTCAGTGAAAAATCCAATATATATCCGGTGATATCTCGGGTGCTATTACAGATAGCGCAATAAATCAAAGTGCATTGCCTGTAGGAGGCCCTGGCGCATGAATCTGTGCAGCGGGAACGACCTCGGAACACCAGGGACCGAGAAAACCACCGTCTCATGGGGCTGGACACTCAGGGTCAGTGAAAAATCCAATATATATGTGGTGATATCTCGGGTGCTATTACAGATAGCGCAATAAATCAAAGTGCATTGTCTGTAGGAGACCCTGGCGCATGAACCTGTGCAGCGAGAACGACATCGGACCACCAGGGGCCGAGAAAACCACCGTCTCATGGGGCCGGACACTCAGGGTCAGGGGAAAATCCAATATATATCCGGTGATATCTCGGGTGCTATTACAGATAGCGCAATAAATCAAAGTGCATTGTCTGTAGGAGGCCCTGGCGCATGAATCTGTGCAGCGGGAACGACCTCGGACCACCAGGGGCCGAGAAAACCACAGTCTCATGGGGCCGGACACTCAGGGTCAGGGGAAAATCCAATATATATCTGGTGATATCTCGGGTGCTATTAGAGATAGCGCAATAAACCAAAGTGAATTATCAGCAGCAGGCCCTGGCGCATGAATCTGTGCAGCGGGAACGACCTCGGACCACCAGGGGCCGAGAAAACTACCGTCTCATGGGGCCGGACACTCAGGGTCAGTGAAAAATCCAATATATATCTGGTGATATCTCGGCTCCTATTACCGATAGCGCCATATATCAAAGTGCATTGTCTGTAGGAGGCCCTGGCGCATGAACCTGTGCAGCGAGAACGACATCGGACCACCAGGGGCCGAGAAAACCACCGTCTCATGGGGCCGGACACTCAGGGTCAGGGGAAAATCCAATATATATCCGGTGATATCTCGGGTGCTATTACAGATAGCGCAATAAATCAAAGTGCATTGTCTGTAGGAGGCCCTGGCGCATGAATCTGTGCAGCGGGAACGACCTCGGACCACCAGGGGCCGAGAAAACCACAGTCTCATGGGGCCGGACACTCAGGGTCAGGGGAAAATCCAATATATATCTGGTGATATCTCGGGTGCTATTAGAGATAGCGCAATAAACCAAAGTGAATTATCAGCAGCAGGCCCTGGCGCATGAATCTGTGCAGCGGGAACGACCTCGGACCACCAGGGGCCGAGAAAACCACAGTCTCATGGGTCCGGACACTCAGGGTCAGTGAAAAATCCAATATATATGTGGTGATATCTCGGGTGCTATTACAGATAGCGCAATAAATCAAAGTGAATTATCTGCAGTAGGCCCTGGCGCATGAATCTGTGCAGCGGGAACGACCTCGGACCACCAGGGGCCGAGAAAACTACCGTCTCATGGGGCCGGTCACTCAGGGTCAGTGAAAAATCCAATATATATCTGCTGATATCTCGGGTGCTATTAGAGATAGCGCAATAAACCAAAGTGAATTATCTGCAGGAGGACCTGGCGCATGAATCTGTGCAGCGGGAACGACCTCGGACCACCAGGGGCCGAGAAAACGACCGTCTCATGGGGCCGGACACTCAGGGTCAGTGAAACATCCAATATATATCAGCTGGTATCTCGGGTGCTATTACAGATAGCGCAATAAATCAAAGTGCATTGTCTGTAGGAGGCCCTGGCGCATGAATCTGTGCAGCGGGAACGATCTCGGACAACCAGGGGCCGAGAAAACCACAGTCTCATGGGGCCGGTCACTCAGGGTCAGTGAAAAATCCAATATATATCTGCTGATATCTCGGGTGCTATTAGAGATAGCGCAATAAACCAAAGTGAATTATCTGCAGGAGGCCCTGGCGCATGAATCTGTGCAGCGGGAACGACCTCGGACCACCAGGGGCCGAAAAAACCACTGTCTCATGGGGCCGGACACTCAGGGTCAGGGTAAAATCCAATATATATCTGGCGATATCTCGGGTGCTATTACAGATAGCGCAATAAATCAAAGTGCATTGCCTGTAGGTGGTCCTGGCGCATGAATCTGTGCAGCGGGAACGAGCTCGGACCACCAGGGGCCGAGAAAACCACCGTCTCATGGGGCCGGACACTCAGGGTCAGGGGAAAATCCAATGTATATCTGGTGATATCTCGGGTGCTATTACAGATAGCGCAATAAATCAAAGTGCATTCTCTGTAGGAGGCCCTGGCGCATGAATCTGTGCAGCGGGAACGACCTCGGACCACCAGGGGCGAGACAACCACCTTCTCATGGGGCCGGACACTCAGGGTCAGGGAAAAATCCAATATATATCTGGTGATATCTCGGGTGCTATTACAGATAGCGCAATAAACCAAAGTGCATTGTCTGTAGGAGGCCCTGGCGCATGAATCTGTGCAGCGGGAACGACCTCGGACCACCAGGAGCCGAGGAAACGACCGCCTCATGGGGCCGGACACTCAGGGTCAGTGAAAAATCCAATATATATCCGGTGATATCTCGGGTGCTATTACAGATAGCGCAATAAATCAAAGTGCATTGCCTGTAGGAGGCCCTGGCGCATGAATCTGTGCAGCGGGAACGACCTCGGAACACCAGGGACCGAGAAAACCACCGTCTCATGGGGCTGGACACTCAGGGTCAGTGAAAAATCCAATATATATGTGGTGATATCTCGGGTGCTATTACAGATAGCGCAATAAATCAAAGTGCATTGTCTGTAGGAGACCCTGGCGCATGAACCTGTGCAGCGAGAACGACATCGGACCACCAGGGGCCGAGAAAACCACCGTCTCATGGGGCCGGACACTCAGGGTCAGGGGAAAATCCAATATATATCCGGTGATATCTCGGGTGCTATTACAGATAGCGCAATAAATCAAAGTGCATTGTCTGTAGGAGGCCCTGGCGCATGAATCTGTGCAGCGGGAACGACCTCGGACCACCAGGGGCCGAGAAAACCACAGTCTCATGGGGCCGGACACTCAGGGTCAGGGGAAAATCCAATATATATCTGGTGATATCTCGGGTGCTATTAGAGATAGCGCAATAAACCAAAGTGAATTATCAGCAGCAGGCCCTGGCGCATGAATCTGTGCAGCGGGAACGACCTCGGACCACCAGGGGCCGAGAAAACTACCGTCTCATGGGGCCGGACACTCAGGGTCAGTGAAAAATCCAATATATATCTGGTGATATCTCGGCTCCTATTACCGATAGCGCCATATATCAAAGTGCATTGTCTGTAGGAGGCCCTGGCGCATGAACCTGTGCAGCGAGAACGACATCGGACCACCAGGGGCCGAGAAAACCACCGTCTCATGGGGCCGGACACTCAGGGTCAGGGGAAAATCCAATATATATCCGGTGATATCTCGGGTGCTATTACAGATAGCGCAATAAATCAAAGTGCATTGTCTGTAGGAGGCCCTGGCGCATGAATCTGTGCAGCGGGAACGACCTCGGACCACCAGGGGCCGAGAAAACCACCGTCTCATGGGGCTGGACACTCAGGGTCATGGAAAAATCCAATATATATCTGGTGATATCTCGGGTGCTATTACAGATAGCGCAATAAATCAAATTGCATTGTCTGCAGGAGGCCCTGGCCCATGAATCTGTGCAGCGGGAACGACCTCGGACCACCAGGAGCCGAGAAAACCACAGTCTCATGGGGCCGGACACTCAGGGTCAGGGGAAAATCCAATATATATCTGGTGATATCTCGGGTGCTATTAGAGATAGCGCAATAAACCAAAGTGAATTATCTGCAGGAGGCCCTGGCGCATGAATCTGTGCAGCGTGAACGTCCTCGGACCTCCAGGGGCCGAGACAACGACCGTCTCATGGGGCCGGACACTCAGGGTCAGGGTAAAATCCAATATATATCTGGTGATATCTCGGGTGCTATTACAGATAGCGCAATAAATCAAAGTGCATTGTCTGTAGGAGGCCCTGGCGCATGAATCTGTTCAGCGGGAACGACCTCGGACGACCAGGGGCCGAGAAAACCACAGTCTCATGGTGCCGGACACTCAGGGTCAGGGGAAAATCCAATATATATCTGGTGATATCTTGGGTGCTATTAGTGATAGCGCAATAAACCAAAGTGAATTATCTGCAGGAGGCCCTGGCGCATGAATCTGTGCAACGGGAACGACCTCGGAACACCAGGGGCCGAGAAAACCACCGTCACATGGGGCAGGACACTCAGGGTCAGTGAAAAATCCAATATATATATGGTGATATCTCGGGTGCTATTACAGATACCGCAATAAATCAAAGTGCATTGTCTGTAGGAGACCCTGGCGCATGAACCTGTGCAGCGGGAACGACCTCGGACCACCAGGGGCCGAGAAAACGACCGTCTCATGGGGCCGGACGCTCAGGGTCAGGGAAAAATCCAATATATAGGTGGTGATATCTCGGGTGCTATTACAGATAGCGCAATATATCAAAGTGCATTGTCTGTAGGAGACCCTGGCGCATGAACCTGTGCAGCGGGAACGACCTCGGACCACCAGGGGCCGAGAAAACCACAGTCTCATGGGGCCGTTCACTCAGGGTCAGGGAAAATTCCAATATATATCTGGTGATATCTCGGGTGCTATTACAGATAGCGCAATAAATCAAAGTGCATTGTCTGTAGGAGGCCCTGGCGCATGAATCTGTGCAGCGGGAACGACCTCGGACCACCAGGGGCCGAGAAAACCACAGTCTCATGGGGCCGGACACTCAGGGTCAGGGGAAAATCCAATATATATCTGGTGATATCTCGGGTGCTATCAGAGATAGCGCAATAAACTAAAGTGAATTATCTGCAGGAGGCCCTGGCGCATGAATCTGCGCAGCGGGAACGACCTCGGACCTCCAGGGGCCGAGACAACCACCGTCACATGGGGCCGGACACTCAGGGTCAGGGTAAAATCCAATATATATCTGGTGATATCTCGGGTGCTATTACAGATAGCGCAATAAATCAAAGTGCATTGTCTGTAGGAGGCACTGGCGCATGAACTTGTGCAGCGGGAACGTTCTCGGACCTCCAGGGGCCGAGAAAACCACAGTCTCATGGGGCCGGACACTCAGGGTCAGGGGAAAATCCAATATATATCTGGTGATATCTCGGGTGCTATTAGAGATAGCGCAATAAACCAAAGTGAATTATCTTCAGGAGGCCCTGGCGCATGAATCTGTGCAACGGGAACGACCTCGGACCTCCAGGGGCCGAGACAACGACCGTCTCATGGGGCCGGACACTCAGGGTCAGGGTAAAATCCAATATATATCTGGTGATATCTCGGGTGCTGTTACAGATAGCGCAATAAATCAATGTGCATTGTCTGTAGGAGGCCCTGGCGCATGAATCTGTTCAGCGGGAACGACCTCGGATGACCAGGGGCCGAGAAAACCACAGTCTCATGGGGCCGGACACTCAGGGTCAGTGAAAAATCCAATATATATCTGGTGATATCTCGGGTGCTATTACAGATAGCGCAATAAATCAAAGTGCATTGTCTGTAGGAGGCCCTGGCGCATGAACCTGTGCAGCGGCAACGACCTCGGACCACCAGGGGCCGACACAGCGACCGTCTCATGGGGCCGGACACTCAGGGTCAGGGTAAAATCCAATATATATCTGGTGATATCTCGGGTGCTATTAGAGATAGCGCAATAAACCAAAGTTAATAATCTGCAGGAGGCACTGGCGCATGAATCTGTGCAACGGGAACGACCTCGGACCACCAGGGGCCGAGAAAACCACAGTCTCATGGGGCCGGACACTCAGGGTCAGGGGGAAATCCAATATATATCTGGTGATATCTCGGGTGCTATTAGAGATAGCGCAATAAATCAAAGTGCATTGTCTGTAGGAGGCCCTGGCGCATGAATCTGTGCAGCGGGAAGGACCTCGGAACACCAGGGGCCGAGAAAACCACCGTCACATGGGGCAGGACACTCAGGGTCAGTGAAAAATCCAATATATATATGGTGATATCTCGGGTGCTATTACAGATAACGCAATAAATCAAAGTGCATTGTCTGTAGGAGACCCTGGCGCATGAACCTGTGCAGCGGGAACGACCTCGGACCACCAGGGGCCGAGAAAACGACCGTCTCATGGGGCCGGACGCTCAGGGTCAGGGAAAAATCCAATATATAGGTGGTGATATCTCGGGTGCTATTACAGATAGCGCAATAAATCAAAGTGCATTGTCTGTAGGAGACACTGGCGCAAGAACCTGTGCAGCGGGAACGTCCTCGGACCTCCAGGGGCCGAGAAAACCACAGTCTCATGGCGCCGGACACTCAGGGTCAGGGGAAAATCCAATATATATCTGGTGATATCTCGGGTGCTATTACAGATAGCACAATAAATCAAAGTGCATTGTCTGTAGGAGGCCCTAGCGCATGAATCTGTGCAACGGGAACGACCTCGGACCACCAGGGGCCGAGAAAACCACAGTCTCATGGGGCCGGATACTCAGGGTCAGGGGAAAATCCAATATATATCTGGTGATATCTCGGGTGCTATTAGAGATAGCGCAATAAACCAAAGTGAATTATCTGCAGGAGGCCCTGGCGCATGAATCTGTGCAGCGGGAACGTCCTCGGACCTCCAGGGGCCGAGAAAACCACAGTCTCATGGGGCCGGACACACAGGGTCAGGGGAAAATCCAATATAGATCTGGTGATATCTCGGGTGCTATTACAGATAGCGCAATAAATCAAAGTGCATTACCTGTAGGAGGCCCTGGCGCTTGAATCTGTGCAGCGTGAACGTCCTCGGACCTCCAGGGGCCGAGACAACGACCGTCTCATGGGGCCGGACACTCAGGGTCAGGGTAAAATCCAATATATATCTGGTGATATCTCGGGTGCTATTACAGATAGCGCAATAAATCAAAGTGCATTGTCTGTAGGAGGCCCTGGCGCATGAATCTGTTCAGCGGGAACGACCTCGGACGACCAGGGGCCGAGAAAACCACAGTCTCATGGGGCCGGACACTCAGGGTCAGGGGAAAATCCAATATATATCTGGTGATATCTCGGGTGCTATTAGAGATAGCGCAATAAACCAAAGTGCATTGTCTGTAGGAGGCCCTGGCGCATGAATCTGTGCAGCGGGAACGACCTCGGTCCACCAGGGGCCGAGAAAACCACAGTCTCATGGGGCCGGACACTCAGGGTCAGGGGAAAATCCAATATAGATCTGGTGATATCTCGGGTGCTATTACAGATAGCGCAATAAACCAAAGTGAATTATCTGCAGGAGGCCCTGGCGCATGATTCTGTGCAACGGGAACGACCTCGGACCACCAGGGGCCGAGAAAACCACAGTCTCATGGGGCCGGACACTCAGGGTCAGGGGAAAATCCAATATAGATCTGGTGATATCTCGGGTGCTATTACAGATAGCGCAATAAATCAAAGTGCATTACCTGTAGGAGGCCCTGGCGCATGAATCTGTGCAGCGGGAACGTCCTCGGACCTCCAGGGGCCGAGACAACGACCGTCTCATGGGGCCGGACACTTAGGGTCAGGGTAAAATCCAATATATATCTGGTGATATCTCGGGTGCTATTACAGATAGCGCAATAAATCAAAGTGCGTTGTCTGTAGGAGGCCCTGGCGCATGAATCTGTGCAGCGGGAACGACCTCGAACGACCAGGGGCCGAGAAAACCACAGTCTCATGGGGCCGGACACTCAGGGTCAGGGGAAAATCCAATATATATCTGGTGATATCTCGGGTGCTATTAGAGATAGCGCAATAAATCAAAGTGCATTGTCTGTAGGAGGCCCTGGCGCATGAATCTGTGCAGCGGGAACGACCTCGGAACACCAGGGACCGAGAAAACCAGAGTCTCATGGGGCCGGACACTCAGGGTCAGTGAAAAATCCAATATATATGTGGTGATATCTCGGGTGCTATTACAGATAGCGCAATAAATCAAAGTGCATTGTCTGTAGGAGACCCTGGCGCATGAACCTGTGCAACGGGAACGACCTCGGACCACGAGGGGCCGAGAAAACCACAGTCTCATGGGGCCGGACACTCAGGGTCAGTGAAAAATCCAATATATATGTGGTGATATCTCGGGTGCTATTACAGATAGCGCAATAAATCAAAGTGCATTGTCTGTAGGAGGCCCTGGCGCATGAATCTGTGCAGCGGGAACGTCCTCGGACCTCCAGGGGCCGAGAAAACCACAGTCTCATGGGGCCGGACACTCAGGGTCAGGGGAAAATCCAATATAGATCTGGTGATATCTCGGGTGCTATTACAGATAGCGCAATAAATCAAAGTGCATTACATGTAGGAGGCCCTGGCGCATGAATCTGTGCAGCGGGAACGTCCTCGGACCTCCAGGGGCCGAGACAACGACCGTCTCATGGGGCCGGACGCTCAGGGTCAGGGTAAAATCCAATATATATCTGGTGATATCTCGGGTGCTATTACAGAAAGCGCAATAAATCAAAGTGCATTGTCTGTAGGAGACCCTGGCGCATGAACCTGTGCAGCGGGAACGTTCTCGGACCTCCAGGGGCCGAGAAAACCACCGTCACATGGGGCAGGACACTCAGGGTCAGTGAAAAATCCAATATATATATGGTGATATCTCGGGTGCTATTACAGATAACGCAATAAATCAAAGTGCATTGTCTGTAGGAGACCCTGGCGCATGAACTTGTGCAGCGGGAACGACCTCGGACGACCAGGGGCCGAGAAAACGACCGTCTCATGGGGCCGGACGCTCAGGGTCAGGGAAAAATCCAATATATAGGTGGTGATATCTCGGGTGCTATTACAGATAGCGCAATAAATCAAAGTGCATTGTCTGTAGGAGACACTGGCGCATGAACCTGTGCAGCGGGAACGTCCTCGGACCTCCAGGGGCCGAGAAAACCACAGTCTCATGGGGCCGGACACTCAGGGTCAGGGGAAAATCCAATATATATCTGGTGATATCTCGGGTGCTATTACAGATAGCACAATAAATCAAAGTGCATTGTCTGTAGGAGGCCCTGGCGCATGAATCAGTGCAGCGGGAACGACCTCGGAACACCAGGGGCCGAGAAAACCACCGTCTCATGGGGCCGGTCACTCAGGGTCAGGGGAAAATCCAATATATATCTGGTGATATCTCGGGTGCTATTAGAGATAGCACAATAAATCAAAGTGCATTGTCTGTAGGAGGCCCTGGCGCATGAATCAGTGCAGCGGGAACGACCTCGGAACACCAGGGGCCGAGAAAACCACCGTCTCATGGGGCCGGACACTCAGGGTCAGGGGAGAATCCAATATATATCTGGTGATATCTCGGGTGCTATTAGAGATAGCGCAATAAATCAAAGTGCATTGTCTGTAGGAGGCCCTGGCGCATGAATCAGTGCAGCGGGAACGACCTCGGAACACCAGGGGCCGAGAAAACCGCCGTCTCATGGGGCAGGACACTCAGGGTCAGTGAAAAATCCAATATATATCTGGTGATATCTCGGGTGCTATTAGAGATAGCGCAATAAACCAAAGTGAATTATCTGCAGGAGGCCCTGCCGCATGAATCTGTGCAGCGGGAACGACCTCGGACCACCAGGGGCCGAGAAAACCACCGTCTCATGGGGCCGGACACTCAGGGTCAGGGAAAAATCCGATATATATCTGGTGATATCTCGGGTGCTATTACATATAGCGCAATGAACCAAAGTGAATTATCTGCAGGAGGCCCTGGCGCATGAATCTGTGCAGCGGGAACGACCTCGGAACACCAGGGGCCGAGAAAAACACCGTCTCATGGGGCCGGACACTCAGGGTCAGGGGAAAATCCAATATATATCCGGCGATATCTCGGGTGCTATTAGAGATAGCGCAACAAATCAAAGTGCTTTGTCTGTAGGAGGCCCTGGCGCATGAATCTGTGCAGCTCGAACGACCTCGGACCACCAGGGGCCGAGAAAACCACTGTCTCATGGGGCCGGACACTCAGGGTCAGGGGAAAATCCAATATATATCTGGTGATATCTCGGGTGCTATTAGAGATAGCGCCATAAACCAAAGTGAATTATCTGCAGGAGGCCCTGGCGCATGCATCTGTGCAGCGGGAACGACATCGGACCACCAGGGGCCGAGAAATCCACCGTGTCATGGGGCCGGGCACTCAGGGTCTGGGAAAAATCAAATATATATCTGTTGATATCTCGGGTGCTATTACAGATAGCGCAATAAATCAAAGTGCATTGTCTGTAGGAGGCCCTGGCGCATGAATATGTGCAGCGGGTCGACCTCGGACCACGAGGGACCGAGAAAACCACCGTCTCATGGGGCCGGACACTCAGGGTCAGGGGAAAATCCAATATATATCTAGTGATATCTCGGCTGCTTCTACAAATAGCGCAGTAAATCAAAGAGCATGGTCTGTAGGAGGCCCTGGCGCATGAATCTGTGCAGCGGGATCGACCTCGGACCACGAGGGACCGAGAAAACCATCGACACATGGGGCCGGACTGTCAGGGTCAAGGAAAAATCGAATATATATCTGTTGATATCTCGGGTGCTATTAGAGATAGCGAAATAATTCGAAGTGCATTGTCTGCAGGAGGCACCGGCGCATGAATCTGTGCAGCGGGAACGACCTCGGACCACCACGGGCCGAGAAAATCACCGTCTCATGGGGCCGGACTGTCAGGGTTAGGGAAAAATCCGATATATATCTGGTGATGTCTCGGGTGCTATTAAAGATAGCGCAATAAACCAAAGTGAATTATCTGCAGGAGGCCTTGGCGCATGAATCTGTGCAGCGGGAATGACCTCGGACCACCACGGGCCGAGAAAACCGCCGTCTCATGGGGCCGGACACTCAGGGTCAGGGAATAATCCAATATATATCTGGTGATATCGCGGGTGCTATTACAAATAGCGCAATAAATCAAAGTGCATTGTCTGTAGGAGGACCTGGCGCATGAATCTGGCCAGCGGGAACGACCTCGGACCACCAAGGGCCGAGAAAACCACCGTCTCATGGGGCCGGACACTCAGGGTCAGGGGAAAATCCAATATATGTCTGGTGATATCTCGGGTGCTATTACAGATAGCGCAATAAATCAAAGTGCATTGTCTGTAGGAGGCCCTGGCGCATGAATCTGTGCAGCGGGAACGACGTCGGTCAACCAGAGGCCGAGAAAACCACAGTCTCATGGGGCCGGACACTCAGGGTCAGGGGAAAATCCAATATATATCTGGTGATATCTCGGGTGCTATAAGAGATAGCGCAATAAACCAAAGTGAATTATCTGCAGGAGGCCCTGGCGCATGTATCTGTGCAACGGGATCGACCTCAGACCACCAGGGGCCGAGAAAACCACAGTCTCATGGGGCCGGGCGCTCAGAGTCAGGGGAAAATCCAGTATATAACTAGTGATATCTCGGGTGCTATTACAGATAGCGCAATAAATCAAAGTGCATTGTCTGTAGGAGGCCCTGGCGCATGCATCTGTGCAGCGGGAACGACCTCGGACAACCAGGGGCCGAGAAAACCACAGTCTCATGGGGCCGGACACTCAGGGTCAGGGGAAAATCCGATATATATCTGCTGATATCTCGGGTGCTATTAGAGATAGCGCAATAAACCAAAGTGAATTATCTGCAGGAGGCCCTGGCGCATGAATCTGTGCAGCGCGAACGACCTCGGACCACCACGGGCCGAGAAAACCACCGTCTCATGGGGCCGGACATTCAGGGTCAGGGAATAATCCAATATATATCTGGTGATATCGCGGGTGCTATTACAGATAGCGCAATAAATCAAAGTGCATTGTCTGTAGCAGGCCCTGGCGCATGAATCTGGCCAGCGGGAACGACCTCGGACCACCAGGGGCCGAGAAAACCACAGTCTCATGGGGCCGGACACTCAGGGTCAGGGGAAAATCAAATATATATCTGGTGATATCTCGGGTGCTATTTGAGATAGCGCTATAGATCAAAGTGCATTGTCTGCAGGAAGCCCTGTTGCATGATTCTGTGCAGCGGGAACAACCTCGGACCACCAGGGGCCGAGATTATCACCGTCTCATGGGGCCGGACTGTCAGGGTCGGGGAAAAATACATTATATATCTGGTGATATCTCGGGTGCTATTAGAGATAACGCAATAAATCAACGTGCATTGTCTGTAGGAGGCACTGGCGCATGAATCTGAACAGCTGGAACGACCTCGGACAACCAGGGGCCGAGAAAGCCACCGTCTCATGCGGCCGGACACACAGGGACAGGGGAAAATCCAATATATATCTGGTGATATCGCGGGTGCTATTAGCGATAGCCCAATAAACTAAAGTGAGTTATCTGCAGGAGGCCCTGGCGCATGCATCTGTGCAGCGGGAACGACCACGGACCACCAGGGGCCGAGAAAACCACAGTCTCATGGGGCCGGACACTCAGCGTCAGGGGAAAATCCAATATATATCTGGTGATATCTCGGGTGCTATTTGAGATAGCGCTATAGATCAAAGTGCATTGTCTGCAGGAAGCCCTGATGCATGATTCTGTGCAGCGGGAACAACCTCGGACCACCAGGGGCCGAGATTACCACCGTCTCATGGGGCCGGACTGTCAGGGTCGGGGAAAAATCCATTATATATCTGGTGATATCTCGGGTGCTATTAGAGATAGCGCAATAAACCAAAGTGAATTATCTGCAGGAGGCCCTGGCGCATGAATCTGTGCAGCGGGAACGACCTCGGACCACCACGGGCCGAGAAAACCACCGTCTCATGGGGCCGGACACTCAGGGTCAGGGAATAATCCAATATATATCTGGTGATATCGCGGGTGCTATTACAGATAGCGCAATAAATCAAAGTGCATTGTCTGTAGCAGGCCCTGGCGCATGAATCTGGCCAACGGGAACGACCTCGGACCACCAGGGGCCGAGAAAACCACAGTCTCACGGGGCCGGACACTCAGGGTCAGGGGAAAATCCAATATATATCTGGTGATATCTCGGGTGCTATTTGAGATAGCGCTATAAATCAAAGTGCATTGTCTGCAGGAAGCCCTGATGCATGATTCTGTGCAGCTCGAATGACCTCGGACAACCAGGGGCCGAGAAAACCTCCGTCTCATGCGGCCGGACACTCAGGGTCAGGGGAAAATCCAATATATATCTGGTGATATCGCGCGTGCTATTAGAGATAGCGCAATAAACTAAAGTGAGTTATCTGCAGGAGGCCCTGGCGCATGCATCTGTGCAGCGGGAACGACCACGGACCACCAGGGGCCGAGAAAACCACAGTCACATGGGGCCGGACACACAGGGTCAGGGGAAAATTCAATATATATCTGGTGATATCTCGGGTGCTATTAGAGATAGCGCAATGAATCAAAGTGCATTGTCTGCAGGAAGCCCTGATGCGTGATTCTGTGCAGCGGGAACGACCTCGGAACACCAGGGGCCGAGATTATCACCGTCTCATGGGGCCGGACTGTCAGGGTCGGGGAAAAATCCATTATATATCTGGTGATATCTCGGGTGCTATTAGAGATAGCGCAATAAATCAAAGTGCATTGTCTGTAGGAGGCACTGGCGTATGAATCTGTGCAGAGGGAACGACCTCGGACCACCAGGGGCCGAGAAAACCACAGTCTCATGGGGCCGGGCACTCAGGGTCAGGAGAAAATCCAATATATATCTGGTGATATCTCGGGTGCTATTACAGATAACGCAATAAATCAAAGTGCTTTGTCTGTAGGAGGCCCTGGTGCATGAATATGTGCAGCGGGAACGATCTCGGTCCACCAGGGGCCGAGAAAACCACAGTCTCATGGGGCTGGACACTCAGGGTCAGGGGAAAATCCAATATATATCTGGTGATATCTCGGGTGCTATTAGAGATAGCGCAATAAACCAAAGTGAATTATCTGCAGGAGGCCCTGGCGCATGCATCTGTGCAGCGGGAACGACCTCGGACCACCAGGGGCCGAGAAAACCACCGGCTCATGGGGCCGGACACTCTGGGTCAGGGAAAAATCCAATATATATGTGCTGATATCCCGGGTGCTATTACAGATAGCGCAATAAATCAAGGTGCATTGTCTGTAGGAGGCCCTGGCGCATGAATCTGTGCAGCGGGAACGACCTCGGACCACCAGGGGCCGAGAAAACCACAGTCTCATGGGGCCGGACACTCAGGGTCAGGGGAAAATCCAATATATATCTGGTGATATCTCGGGTGCTATTAGAGATAGCGCAATAAACGAAAGTGAATTATCTGCAGGAGGCCCTGGCGCATGAATCTGTGCAACGGGAACGACCTCGGACCACCAGGGGCCGAGTAAACCACAGTCACATGGGGCCGGACACTCAGGGTCAGGGGAATATCCAATATATATCTGGTGATATCTCGGGTGCTATTAGAGATAGCGCAATAAATCAAAGTGCATTGTCTGTAGGAGGCCCTGGCGCATGAATCTGTGCAGCGGGAACGACCTCGGACCACCAGGGGCCGAGAAAACCACCGTCTCATGGTGCCGGACACTCAGGGTCAGGGAAAAATCCAATATATATCTGGTGATATCTCGGGTGCTATTAGAGATAGCGCAATAAACCAAAGTGAGTTATCTGCAGGAGGCCCTGGCGCCTGAATCTGTGCAGCGGGAACGACCTCGGACCACCAGGGGCCGAAAAAACCACAGTCTCATGGGGCCGGACACGCAGGGTCAGGGGAAAATCCAATATATATCTGGTGATATCTCGGGTCCTATTACAGATAGCGCAATAAATCAAAGTGCATTGTCTGTAGGAGGCCGTGGCGCATGAATCTGTGCAGCGGGAACGACCTCGGACCACCAGGGGCCGAGAAAACCACCGTCTCATGGGGCTGGACACTCAGGGTCAGGGAAATATCCAATATATATCTGGTGATATCTCGGGTGCTATTAGAGATAGCGCAATAAATCAAAGCGCATTGTCTGTAGGAGGCCCTGGCGCATGAATCTGTACAGCGGGAACGACCTCGGACCACCAGGGGCCGAGAAAACCACCGTCTCATGGGGCCGGACACTCAGGGTCAGTGAAAAATCCAATATATTTCTGGTGATATCTCGGGTGCTATTACAGATAGCGCCATAAACCAAAGTGCATTGTCTGTAGGAGGCCCTGGCGCATGAATCTGTGCAGCGGGAACGACCTCGGACCAATCAGGGGCCGAGACAACCACCGTCTCATGGGACGGGACACTCAGGGTCAGGGTAAAATCCAATATATATCTGGTGATATCTCGGGTGCTATTAGAGATAGCGCAATAAACGAAAGTGAATTATCTGCAGGAGGCCCTGGCGCATGAATCTGTGCAGCGGGAACGACCTCCGACCACCAGGGGCCGAGAAAACCACCGTCTCATGGTGCCGGACACTCAGGGTCAGGCAAAAATCCGATATATATCTGGTGATATCTCGGGTGCTCTTACAGATAGCGCAATAAACCAAAGTGCATTGTCTGCAGGAAGCCCTGGCGCATGATTGTGTGCAGCGGGAACGACCTCGGACCACCAGGGGCCGAGAAAACCACCGTCTCATGGGGCCGGACTGTCAGGGTCAGTAAAAAATCCAATATATATCTGGTGATATCTCGGGTGCTCTTACAGATAGCGCAATAAATCAAAGTGCATTGTCTGTAGGAGGCCCTGGGGCATGAATCTGTGCAGCGGGAACGACCTCGGACCACCAGGGGCCGAGAAAACCACCGTCTCATGGGGTCGGACGCTCAGGGTCAGTGAAAAATCCAATATATATCTGGTGATATCTCGGGTGCTCTTACAGATAGCGCAATAAATCAAAGTGCATTGTCTGTAGGAGGTCCTGGCGCATGAATCTGTTCAGCGGGAACGACCTCGGACCGCCAGCGGCCGAGAAAACTACCGTCTCATGGGGTGGGACACTCAGGGTCAGGGAAAAATCAAATATATATCTGGTGATATCTCGGGTGCTATAAGAGATAGCGCTATAAACCAAAGTGCATTGTCTGCAGCAGGCCCTGGCGCATGAATCTGTACAGCGGGAACGACCTCGGACCACCAGGGGCCGAGAAAACCACCGTCTCATGGGGTCGGACTGTCAGGGTCAGGGAAAAATCCAATATGTATCTGGTGATATCTCGGGTGCTATTAGAGATAGCGCAATAATCCAAAGTGCATTGTCTGCAGCAGGCCCTGGCGCATGAATCTGTGCAGCGGGAACGACCTCGGACCACCAGGGGCAGAGAAAATCACCGTCTCATGGGGCCGGACTGTCAGGGTCTGGTAAAAATCCAATATATATCTGGTGATATCTCGGGTGCTATTAGAGATAGCGAAATAAATCAAAGTGCATTGTCTGCAGGAGGCACTGGCGCATGAATCTGTGCAGCGGGAACGACCTCGGACCACCAGGGGCCGAGAAAACCACCGTCTCATGGGGTCGGACACTCAGGGTCAGGGACAAATCCAATATATATCTGGTGATATCTCGGGTGCTATTACAGATAGCGCAATAAATCAAAGCGCATTGTCTGTAGGAGGCCCTGGCGCATGAATCTGTACAGCGGGAACGACCTCGGACCACCAGGGGCCGAGAAAACCACCGTCTCATGGGGCCGGACACTCAGGGTCAGTGAAAAATCCAATATATTTCTGGTGATATCTCGGGTGCTATTACAGATAGCGCAATAAATCAAAGTGCATTGTCTGTAGGAGGCCCTGGCGCATGAATCTGTGCAGCGGGAACGCCCTCGGACCACCAGGGGCCGAGAAAATCACCGTCTCATGGGGTCGGACATTCAGGGTCAGTGAAAAATCCAATATATATCTGGTGATATCTCGGGTGCTCTTACAGATAGCGCAATAAATCAAAGTGCATTGTCTGTAGGAGGCCCTGGCGCATGAATCTGTGCAGCGGGAACGCCCTCGGACCACCAGGGGCCGAGAAAATCACCGTCTCATGGGGCCGGACATTCAGCGACAGGGAAAAATCCAATATATGTCTGGTGATATCTCGGATGCTATTACAGATAGCGCAATAAATCAAAGTGCATTGTCTGCAGGAGGCCCTGGCCCATGAATCTGTGCAGCGGGAACGACCTCCGACCACCAGGGGCAGAGAAAACTACCGTCTCATGGGGCCGGACACTCAGGGTCAGGGAAAAATCCAATATATATCTGGTGATATCTCGGGTGCTATAAGAGATAGCGCAACAGACCAAAGTGCATTGTCTGCAGGAGGCCCTGGCGCATGAATCAGTGCAGCGGGAACGCCCTCGGACCACCAGGGTCCGAGAAAATCACCGTCTCATGGGGCCGGACTGTCAGGGTCAGGGAAAAATCCAATATGTATCTGGTGATATCTCGGGTGCTATTAGAGATAGCGCAATAAACCAAAGTGCATTGTCTGCAGCAGGCCCTGGCGCATGAATCTGTGCAGCGGGAACGACCTCGGACCACCAGGGGCCGAGAAAATCACCGTCTCATGGGGCCGGACTGTCAGGGTCAGGGAAAAATCCAATATGTATCTGGTGATATCTCGGATGCTATTAGAGATAGCGCTATAAACCAAAGTGCATTGTCTGCAGCATGCCCTGGCGCATGAATCTGTGCAGCGGGAACGACCTCGGACCACCAGGGGCCGAGAAAACCACCGTCTCATGGGGCCGGACACTCAGGGTCAGGGAAAAATCCAATATATATCTGGTGATATCTCGGGTGCTCTTACAGATAGCGCAATAAATCAAAGTGCATTGTCTGTAGGAGGTCCTGACGCATGAATCTGTGCAGCGGGAACGACCTCGGATCGCCAGCGGCCGAGAAAACTACCGTCTCATGGGGTCGGACACTCAGGGTCTGGGAAAAATCCAATATATATCTGGTGATATCTCGGGTGCTATAAGAGATAGCGCTATAAACCAAAGTGCATTGTCTGCAGAAGGCCCTGGCGCATGAATCTGTACAGCGGGAACGACCTCGGACCACCAGGGGCCGAGAAAACCACCGTCTCATGGGGTCGGACTGTCAGGGTCAGGGAAAAATCCAATATGTATCTGGTGATATCTCGGGTGCTATTAGAGATAGCGCAATAAACCAAAGTGCATTGTCTGCAGCAGGCCCTGGCGCATGAATCTGTGCAGCGGGAACGACCTCGGACCACCAGGGGCAGAGAAAATCACCGTCTCATGGGGCCGGACTGTCAGGGTCAGGTAAAAATCCAATATATATCTGGTGATATCTCGGGTGCTCTTACAGATAGCGCAATAAATCAAAGTGCATTGTCTGTAGGAGGCCCTGGCGCATGAATCTGTGCAGCGGGAACGCCCTCGGACCACCAGGGGCCGAGAAAATCACCGTCTCATGGGGCCGGACATTCAGCGACAGGGAAAAATCCAATATATGTCTGGTGATATCTCGGATGCTATTACAGATAGCGCAATAAATCAAAGTGCATTGTCTGCAGGAGGCCCTGGCCCATGAATCTGTGCAGCGGGAACGACCTCCGACCACCAGGGGCAGAGAAAACTACCGTCTCATGGGGCCGGACACTCAGGGTCAGGGAAAAATCCAATATATATCTGGTGATATCTCGGGTGCTATAAGAGATAGCGCAACAAACCAAAGTGCATTGTCTGCAGGAGGCCCTGGCGCATGAATCAGTGCAGCGGGAACGCCCTCGGACCACCAGGGTCCGAGAAAATCACCGTCTCATGGGGCCGGACTGTCAGGGTCAGGGAAAAATCCAATATGTATCTGGTGATATCTCGGGTGCTATTAGAGATAGCGCAATAAACCAAAGTGCATTGTCTGCAGCAGGCCCTGGCGCATGAATCTGTGCAGCGGGAACGACCTCGGACCACCAGGGGCCGAGAAAATCACCGTCTCATGGGGCCGGACTGTCAGGGTCAGGGAAAAATCCAATATGTATCTGGTGATATCTCGGATGCTATTAGAGATAGCGCTATAAACCAAAGTGCATTGTCTGCAGCATGCCCTGGCGCATGAATCTGTGCAGCGGGAACGACCTCGGACCACCAGGGGCCGAGAAAACCACCGTCTCATGGGGTCGGACGCTCAGGGTCAGTGAAAAATCCAATATATATCTGGTGATATCTCGGGTGCTCTTACAGATAGCGCAATAAATCAAAGTGCATTGTCTGTAGGAGGTCCTGACGCATGAATCTGTGCAGCGGGACCGACCTCGGACCGCCAGCGGCCGAGAAAACTACCGTCTCATGGGGTCGGACACTCAGGGTCAGGGAAAAATCCAATATATATCTGGTGATATCTCGGGTGCTATAAGAGATAGCGCTATAAACCAAAGTGCATTGTCTGCAGAAGGCCCTGGCGCATGAATCTGTACAGCGGGAACGACCTCTGACCACCAGGGACCGAGAAAACCACCGTCTCATGGGGTCGGACTGTCAGGGTCAGGGAAAAATCCAATATGTATCTGGTGATATCTCGGGTGCTATTAGAGATAGCGCAATAAACCAAAGTGCATTGTCTGCAGCAGGCCCTG